>NC_141087.1:28456406-28963906 GCF_041138505.1 Cibotium barometz
ATATATAGACATACCTTATCCCATCTACCTCTCTCTCTTTTAGTACATTCTTGTGACCAAATATTCAAAGAGAGAAACTTCATAGTTTCTCTTAGAGTAGAGAGAAATCCCATAGCTTCTTTTAAAGCAAGTTTTTACTAAAAGGCTTTAAAAATCTTATCCTCATCACTTCAAAAGAAAACTTTTCGAGAGAACTCATCGCTCTCCACAAAAGGCAACAAATTCAAAAATCTCAAATCTTTTAGAGGACGGAATTGAATCCATCATTTCGTGATTGATTTATAAGTTAAAACTCTTTGTCTTAATTTAGTTGCAATGGATGCTTTACTGATTCCGCCCATAGTACAAGAACAAATAATAGCACTTTAAGAACAAATTGCCAGTGAACGAGAACTCCAATGCAAATTAGAGCGTCAAGTCAAGCGTACCAAACGCAAATGCGATGCTTCAAATTCTTCTGACTCAGATGAGGAGGAAAGTGATCAAGTTGGACGCTGTGAGATCCCTGTTCCCACCGAGCAACGGATTCGGAGTACTAGCAGCGGAAGTAGCACTTCTCGCATGCGGGACAGGGGTCCCACACTCAGGGCCTCACCCACGGATATCCGGGTAAGAGACTAATCCGTCTGTTGTTCCAAAACCGAACGCGGAAAAACTTCCTTTACCGGAAAGCACGGGCGATTCCTCCAGGATAACTTTTTACTCTAACGTAGTCAAGATCATTTCTCATCAAACTGATCCAATTGCATCTATAAGATATTTGGTCGGATCAAGGAAGAAACTTACACTTGGATCATTGGGATCAACGCTTTTTTCCCCATTCAAGAGGCACAGTCGTTGATTCCTATCCATAGAACAATTACTGTCCGGGATTTACTTTATCTATCGTAATAACAAAAGTTGAGTCTCGATTTATGGATCCATCAGTCCAGCCTAACCCCATCCGATCCCATAGGTTAACCAACCGCCCAACCACTGTAGTGATGGGATCCAATTTGGAATTTGGTTAGGTTTTGTCCCGGGTACCAAGGAAAAGACTTCCAAGGCCCCCTAGCCGGAAGTTCATGCAAACATAAAACTAGCCACACCACTTACACACCCAATATGAAATTGCCTTTTTCTTAGCATCAGCTAACTTTAAAACAATCCTTTAATGAAACCATAGTACCACTGATCACAATCTTCCAATTTATCCGGTTGATTCATAATTTCCCATCATTCCTTCATCAGAGTATCTATGGCATCATTGGCAACTAGAACGCTCACCACCTGTCCACACAGGGGCCTTTTCAATAGTTCCTAGCCCATAATACTCGGCAATATAATCACTTATAAAAATCAAGATGGACTCTCGTTGAAGATCAGCAAGATCAACCAACAGATCCATATAAAGAGCCATGGACTCATCCATTGAAGACCAGCAAGGTCAATCAACCAGATCCATGCCCGGTTTCACAAAACAACTCTTACTCCTTGTTCCAATATCTTCCTCGACGCACGCGTGGGTATCCTAGGCGACCCAGAGCCCGAGCACCGTATGGTCAGCACCCTCTAGGATCCTTCGCAGGTGACCTAGCGCTTCACTCATAGGCCGCTTCCTTGGTCCCTCATCTACTGTACCAGAAGCTCACCATTTTAATCGAACCGAGGCTGGTCAAGACCTCGGTCGACCTTGCTACGCGAGATGTCCTCCATTGACTCTCAGCAGTTGCAACTTTATCAGTTAGGTCTCCACAACCTTAACCACAAGACGGTCAAAATGCTTCCCCAGCATTCTTGACATAAAACAGCCATTTACAAACAGCATTTACAAACAGTTTACAAATACAATTTCTATATTAACTCTCATTTTTCCACATTATCCCTCATTAATCCACATTACTTATTCCACATTCCATTTATATGTGTACTCATCCAATCACATCATTTTCCATCTCTTCACTTTAGATTCCTTCACATCACATATCATATATTCACATCCATATCCACATCCATACATCCACATCCACATCCACATTCACATCCATACATCCACATCTACATGCTTACCTCCATTTTCACATCCTCATTTATACATCCACATTCATACATACACATCCATATCCACATCCATACATCCACATCCACATGCATACATCTACTATCACGTCCTCATTCATACATCCACATCCACATACATACATACATCCACATCCACATACATACATACATCCACATCCACATTCTCATTCACATCTATACATCCACATCTACATCCACATACATACATACATCCACATCCACATTCCACATTCACATCTATACAGCCACATCTACATCCACATTCACATCTATACATCCACATCTACATCCACATTCACATACATCCACATCCACCTTCCCATTCACATCTATACATCCACATCTACATCCACATACATACATACATCCACATCCACATTCCACATTCACATATATACAGCCACATCTACATCCACATTCTCATCTATGCATAAACATCTTCATGCATACATCCCTTTCCACATTCATACATCCACACTCCCATCTCCACATCCACACATCCACACTCCTATCTCCACATCCACACATCCACATACATACATCCGTTTCCACATTCCCATTCATATAACCCCATATGCCTTCACATCTAATCTTTTACATCACATCCATTCTCGCCCTATCACAACCCATATACATCTTATCCTATCACATACACTTCTTACCTCATCCCATACACATCTTATCAAATCTTAATTCATCTTATCACCTCATAACTTATTTCATAAGCATCTTATAACCTCTTGTCACATCTTATACACCTCTTGTCACATCCTATCACATCTCATATCTATTTATAGAATACAAGAGAATTCTTATATTTGATATAAGATTTCTTTACACATTTATTTATGCATAAATTCTATTTAAGGAGATTAATACTTTCGAAGTAAAAATCAATCTTTTATGCATCTTCTTATGCATAAATTCAATTTGGTAGGAATTACACTTTTAGAATAAAAGAATTTCTCTTATGCATCTAAGTTATGCATAAAATCCATTTATGAGAAAAATCACACTTTTAGTATAAAAAGAATATCTTTTATGCATACCTCTATGCATGAAATCCAATATGATAAAAGTAACACTCTTACAATAAAATAATCAACTTTTATGCATACCTCTATGCATGAAATTCAATTATGATAAAAGTCACACTTTTATAATAAAATAATCAACCTTTATGCATACCTCTATGCATGAAATTCAAATATGATAAAAGACACACTTTTATAATAAAATAATCAACTTTTATGCATACCTTTATGCATGAAATTCAAATATGATAAAAGTAACACTTTGGATATAAAAATTTATCCATTATGTATACTTCTATGCATGAAATAAAAATGATAAAAGTAACACTTTTGATATAAAAATTTATCCTTTATACATACTTCTATGCATGAAAATAAAATAATAAAAGTAACACTTTTGATATAAAAATGTTGCATGACGAATGAAGATCAATACAAGGATGCAACAAAAAAGACACTTAGGGCTCTTGAAAAGAGTTCCAAGTTGTGGATGAGTGTGGGAGTGGGTTTGACAATAATCCCACATGGGAACTTTTGGGAGTTTTAGAGTTTTTGTATAAAAAGTGGCTCATTTGAGAGCTTAAGGACACATTGGGAAAACTCATGTTTGAGCTCTCTTGAGACTAGCTCTCCCTCTTCTTCCATAGAGGTGCAAGCTCTTCTCTCTCCCCATCTACATTGTTGTAAGTTCTATTCTTTTGTTAATTCAATGCAATGAGTTGATATTTGTCTCTCTTCTCATGTCAATTCTCTAGTGTGCATGTTTCTTATTGATAGCTTCAAGGGTTGTGTGCATGCTAGGGAAATGAGTATTTGAGAATGAAGAATGCGTTGATCTTGTGTAAGCAATAGCTAAGCTTTCTTCTTGTTTGGATGTATGGATGAGTGGAATGTGGAGTTAAGTGAGCAATAGCAAGATTGAGCTTGAGTGTGTGTTGAGTCTATGTCATTAGTAGTAGTTTTCTTAGCATTCTCTCCATCAAATGGATAAGCTTTTGTACACCGGTACGGGTTGAATCCCTAGCTCCGAAAGGGATGCAAATCCCATTGGATTGAGCTAAGTGTGGATCATACTACTCTTGCTACAAGTGAGAGAGTTATTCCGTCTCTCCATTGGCGCCGCTGCCGGGGAGAAGACTCAAATCCGGTTGAGAGTGTGTGGAAACCACCACTATTTTCTCTTTTGGTTGCAAAACCATTGAGTGATTAGGTTAAGTTCGGGTGTGTGATCTCGGTGTGAGTGGATATGGTTAGGATAAGAAAAAAAAAACCATTGAAGGTTGAGGTTTTTCCGCATTGTTTTTTATGTTTTATTGCTTTTCAAGTACCGTCAGTAAGCTTACATTCATTGTTTTTTTTTTAAATGTCATTTCATGCTTTCAAGCTTTTCTTGCTAAACATGTAATTAGTAGTAAAAATAAAAATAAAAAAAAAAGATGAAAAGCGTAGGAAGAGAAGCGTGGAGTTGCAAATGTGGGCTCGGTTGGCTGTAGGTGGAGGCGGAGCCAAGAAGTGAAAGAGAAAGAAGGTTGCCAAGGAGGCGGGTGCTGTTGAAGAGTGGCCGTGGAGGTAGGCGGCCAAGTGGAAGCAAGAAGGAAAGGCGTGGAGGTAACCGGTGTGAAGGAGAAAAAAAAAGAAAAACTGAGAGGTGGCTGCGTGGCTGGAAACCGCCGGCCGCGTGGATAAAGGTCTCGGCTACATCCGTTGAAGGCGTCAGGCGAAAGGGGTGCTGCAGCTGAGTAGCAGCGGCGGCGGGCGGGCGTCGAAGCTGTTGGTCATCTGGCTAGCGAAGGGCGCAAGTAAGCAAAGAGGTGGAGTAGCGGACGAAGGCTGGCTATAGCAAGAAGAGGAGGCGAAAGGCGGGTGAAAACGTTGGTGTAGGCGGACTGAAGCGTAGGCGGACTGAAGCGTAGCAACTGCAGCCGGCCGCCGACAGCAGAGGACGCGTTGGCCGGTGTTAAGGTGGCCGAGCGAAGCCGGTGTTGAGGGTGGCCGAGAGAAGGCGAAGACGGCCAGTTGAGGGTGAGAAGCGAAGGCGTTAAGGCAGTCAGGCTGAGGGAGAGTGACTGAGGCAGAGGCGGCAGAGAAGCAGCTCGAAGCAGCGGAGGAGTTGGGAGCGCCTGTTGCAGTAGGCGGGCGGTGCATTGAAGACGTCGGCGAGCGTGTGCGCGCCAGCGCGAAGTCCGGCGAGCGGTGAGCGGTGGATAAGGTAGGTGGAATTTTTCTTTTTTTTTATTTTTATCATGTTTATTTTGTATTTTTAAATAAAAAACAAACAAAAAATAATATTTTTTTATAAAAAAAAGAAAAACAATTAATTTTTTTTAAAGGAAAAAAAAGAGATAAGAAAAAGAAGAAAAAAAAGAAAAAAAAATTCTTTAAAAAGGAAAAAAAGAGATAAGAAAAAGAAGAAAAAAAAAGAAAACAATTTTTGGTTTTGGTATTTTGAATCCATTTTTTAAAATTTCTGTAAAATTTTTGCATAAGTAAAGTAGCATGCATTTTTTATTTTTATTTTTTGAGTGCATAATTAGTAGATTTATTTTTTTTGGTAATTAGGCACGAAATTTATTAGTTAAAAAAAAAAACAAAAACAAAACAAAACAAAAGGAGAAAAAACAAAAAAACAAAAATAAAAAGAAAAAAATTCTATAAATTAAGTGTTTTTTTAGGAGTCTATTTTTTTTTGCATATTTTGTAATTCTTCATTTAAATTTTTTGCATAATTAGTATTTTCTTGAATTTTTTAATTTTTGTAACTTTGTGCATAATTAGTATTTTTTTAGTGTGATTCATAATTTTTGTGTAAATTTAAAAAAATAAATTAAAAAAAACATAAAAACATAAAATCATTAAAAAAAAATCATTTAAAAAAATATATAATAAAAAAGAAAAAAAAAGGATAGATAGTTATGCCACACACATACTCCTTTTAGTTGCATTTAGTGATTAGGTAGGTTAAAATATATATATATATATATATATATATATATATATATTATTTAAAAAAAACAAAAACACATAAAAAAACAAAAAAAAATTGACCTTATGCACTTGCGGTCAGGACGTCTTGTAGATTCTGCCATAGGACCTAGGGCACCTTCTAGAGTACCTACGCAGGAAAGTGGGACCCAATCGGTAAGAAATTTGGCAGATATTGCTGAAACCCTTTCTGAATCCCAATCCGATACCCTTTCCTCTAGAACAACTAGTTCATTGTCCATGGACAATCTAGGGCCGACAAATAGTCATCCCGTAGCCCCAAATAGGACACCCTCAAGATCCTTTAATCCATTTGAAGCCGACACCATGGGGTTAACACTCAATGTGAGACTCCAATATGTCTACACAAATGCTCAAGGAGCTGAGATCTTTAGGGATCCACAACAACGGTATCTTGTTAAGATCGCAGACATTTTCTCAGAACTTGATAGAGCACCTCTAGTCAATGACCAGGGTAACATGTACATGGGTGGAGATGGTGTTCGCTACGAAGTCACCTACCATCCAGAAAAGGTAGACAAATTAGGGGAGCTCTCTAGAACCGAGTTCTTAGACTTATCAGAACTTTCCAGAGCAAGGGAGTCTAGAGATGATTGGCTCATTGAGCCGGACATGCCTGGACCATCCAATGCCCAGTCCTCAAAGCCATCCACCATAGATGATTTACTTCTTGTAGATCTAAATTTGGAAAGGGATAGGAAAGGCAAGAGCAAAATGGATCAGGGGGCTGAAAGCCAATGGGAGTTTGTACGACAAATTTCTGTGACAAAGGTCTTACAGGATGACCCACTTCAAGAGGTCTATAAGGACTTGTTAGAGGGATATTATGGCACAACTAGATTTCCACAGCTGGATCTTCCTCTAGCTCATGTGGTGGTAGTTGAGAAGCTTGCAGGACACATGAACAGAATAATTGATAAATGGGCCAATGAATACCGAACCTTAGATTGGACAGAGATTCGGGAACTCACGTGGAAAGGACAACCATTATTCATGGAAGTGTTCTCAACAAATACAACCAAACCGGGAGAGACAGCCTTTCTTGGAGAAACTGTTGCTCCTCCCCTACGAGAGTCCATTAGAGAGGGACCCTCAACATCTAAGTGGACCATTGCTAGTAGCCCAACTCTAGCACCAAGATATCGTCCTACACCAAATGTGCGACCACAGGTAGGCAGATTCCTTTCCTGTGCATTCTAGCCGCTTCAACATGGCATTATCAATTGGCCACCGGATAGAGTCTCTCCCATGTACACCCCATGTGTAGCTAGGCTTCTTAGACATGATAAGGTCAGTCTTGATAGCATTCCAAGCTGACTAAAGCGAATGGACCAATTGGCTGCCAACCGGTTTCACCAAGTATTTGCTAGTCATAATTGTGAGAGCGGGAGGAGCCTCTTCCACTTGGGGAATTGTTTGAGCTGGAATTGTTCCAGATTTCTAGTGATCAACCAGGCCCAGTCTTCAAAAGGGTAGAAAAAGCTTCTCAGCACACCCACTTGGCAGCCATTCTATTAGCGAGATTGGACACGTCTTTGATTCCAAGGTCCCCTTTACTTATTTCCAGGTAGCACCATTCCCACCTGACTTTAGGGATTTTCCTAATCCAGGGGTCCCCTCCCCATAGATAGTTCCTGCATAACCTTATGAACTGCAATAGATCAGAGTCTGGCAGCAGCTAAGAAAGTAGATGATAGAAGGGATAATGAAGTGGTTGATTACCATCTTTCTACCCCCCAGGTTTAGATGCATTTTCTGCCATCTGGTAAGTTTCTCTTCCACCTTGGTTAGCACCCACATCCATCTTTGCTTAAGGGTGACCTTGAATCCCATGGGAATGCCCAATAATATGAAAATTACTCCCTCTTCCAGGACTTTACAGCCAGCTTGAATCAGCCAGTCAGGAGGCTTGTCAATAAGGGTCCTGATACTTGTTTTTTTATGGTTAATGACTGAGCCAAAAGCCTTTCAGTAAATGTCCAAGCACTACCAAAAGCACTTAATGCTTAGCTCAGTATTGGCAACCATGGCATTAGTATCATCAGCAAACATTTGGGTGCATAGCTATTTATTGTTGGGAAGAGAGATACCATTCATTTCCCCTTTGTCCATCCTATCTTTAATCAGCCAGTTCAGATTCAGACCATCCTATTTATTGTTGGGAAGAGAGATACCATTCATTTCCCCTTTGTCCATCCTATCTTTAATCAGCCAGTTCAGATTCAGACCATCTGCAGAAAGCCAATAGCGTAGAGGAGGGGTGTTAGAGGGCAGCCTTGTCTGATAGATTTGGTCAGGGAGAAAGCGTCAGAGAGCACACCATTGACGTTCACCCTAGCCGTGGCATTTCCAAAAAGAGTACTCACCATCTGGATGAAGTGCTGACCTGCACCCATGTGTTTAAGGGATTCTAGAACATAATGCCAACCGAGCCTATCATAGGCTTTATCAAAGTCAATTTTGAAGAAGATGTAGTCCTGTTCCGATTCTTCTGCATACTCCATACCCTCCCACAATGTGATAATGGCATCCAGAATGTACCTTCCTTTAATGAAGCCCTTCTGCTCCTGTCTGATCCAATTCTTTAGATGATTGGATAGTCTCAGCGCTAGGGCCTTGGCAAATATCTTGTAGGCACAGTTTAACATGGTAAATCGGTCTCCAATTGCTCAAGTCATTCTTCTCTCCTTTCTTATGGATAAGTTTTATCCACCCTTCATTGATCGAGCGAGGCAACGCCCCAAAAGAGATAGCCTCCTGCACACCGCCAGTAAGGGAGACAGCAAGAGATCCTTGAACGTCTTGTAGAATTCAGCGCGGGCGGGCATGCCATCTATCCCTGGGCTTTTCCTCACCTTTAGGCAGACTATGGCCTTGCCAATCTCTTCTTTGGAGATATTGTTTTCTAGCTCTTTAGCAAGTGTGTCAGGTATGGTTAGCTTCCTGCCCTCCCTGCCCAATGAGAGCAATGCATTTGAGTTGGTCATTGGTCACCCCTCCCCCTTTACTAAATATGTTGTTAAAGTACTGGACTATTGATCTATTCCCTTCCTCAGAGGCGATATCGAGATAGTTAGGATCATGCAATGTAGGGATTGCATCCTTACATTGTTTGACTTTTAGCATTTTGAACATCTCAAGAGTGGGAAGGCCAGCTTTCCCAGCCCACCAATCTCTAAAGAACAGAAGGGCATGCTTCTGGGTTACCTCCTCTTCTCTCCTAATTTCAGCCTTCTGGGTTACCTCCTCTTCTCTCCTAATTTCATCCCTAGTACCAAGAACAGCTTCTTGAATAGCCGCATCTTCCTTATTGGCTGCCATTTCCAGTTCTTTTAGTTTCAGATATAGCAGATCTCTTCTGTTTTTCCTGATTCTGGTTTCCTGATTCTGGTTACCTCTTTCCTAATGCAAATCAAAAGAGCTTGGGTAGATTTGATGGCCAGACACCAAGCCCTCATCGGGGTAATGCCACAACTGAAGAATTCAGTCCAGATTCTTTTGACTTCCTCCTGAATAATAGGCATTTTGAACAGGGCAGGATCTGTGTGGAACCATTGATTAGAGACCTTTTTGTCATGGTTATCCAACACTAATATCACGGGGTAATGATCTGAGAGGCAAGTAAAGATGTCAGTTCTACATTCACATCTGATGTAGGAGTTACCGAGGGTTTTGCTAATGTATCCTCTGTCCAGTCTTGCTTTCCTGGTCAATTCCCCATGGGCATAGTTCTGCCACCACGTGAAGTCTCCCATATTCCCTACGTCACATAGCTCAAAGTGATCACAGTAGTGCGCTGCCAGGCTAGGAGCTCTGCCCCTTTAATGACTTGGCACAGCCCTCTTAATCTTTCATTTTTGGATTCCACCATATTGAAGTCTCCCATTAGAATGATAGGATCAGGGACACTTCTCAGGGTACCCAGGTTCTGATTCTGACCGCGCCTGAGGACCTCAGCATAAATCCTAATGAAGGAGAAGGTTGTCATTTCAAATGCAGCCCATTGATCAAACGTATCAATCCTCATACCTTTCAGTTCATTCTGATGGTCCACATGCATACCCACAGCCACTCCTCCAGACCCCTGACAGTGTGCTTGACTTCAGTTAGAGCTATAAAGTCAAATCTTCCTTGTTTCCTTAGCCATTGTTTCACTAGTTGGACTTTTGAAAGGTCAGTCAACCCTTTGACATTCAAAGTGGTGCATCTCATTTGCCCTTTTTCTGGGAGTTGACCTTTTTAGGTCCCATTTTGGATGCATCTTGAGGTGTGGTAGATCCAACCTGAGCATGCAATCTTTTCAAATCCTTGACTATCTCCATTTCTTTGGGCAAGCCATTTTCTATATCAGATAGAGACTGCTCAACCCTGTCTTGCTCATCTCCCAATGGGCCAGCCGTCAATGCGTGGGGTAGGAGCACTTATAATGGTCCATTTGATTAGTTTCGGGGCCAGAATTCTAGATCTATCTCTGGTTTCCCGCCCTATTGTGTCTAAAGGTCTTCTTCCTATTGGGTACTGTAAACTTTTCTCCTTTTTCTTTTGAGGTAGAGGGAACAAGGGGAGAAGGCACAGTCATATTCTTATTCACTCCAGTAGGTTGAGCTTGGTTGATGGCTAGGGGAAGATTAATGACACTAGTGGCACTCAAATTGGGGTACTTTGAATGACACTCTCTGATAACATGCCCTTGCTTTCCACAATGGAAGCATGCGTTGGGTAGGTGTTTATATAGAATGCTTTGCTGGATGTTATACTGGGTCTTCAGATGGAAGTACCGCAATTATATAGAATCCCTGACTTGCTTGAGGCCTAGACATGATGGTATTTACCTTATAATTCCAAGGGCCGTGACTACCCGTATATACCGAGAGTATAACTGCAGCTCTTTACTGACAGTATATACGAGTAAATCTAAGACTTGAAATTATAAGCGTTAATGCTATCCAGATGATTTTTTTTGAATGTGATTGATATGATTTTTAATTCTGTTTGAGAATTGATGAATTGATTTGGATTCTGATTGAAAAATGATGATTTCTGAAATTTAGTTGAAATATAATGAAACTACAATGAGGAGGAATGGGACGAGTCCCTGTGATGATATTCTTTATAGAAGTTGGGTTGACACGTGGCACCAACGGGTTCACATTGGGTCTTCAGTTACTCTGCCCACTTGTGATATGTTCTATCAATCACTCATTGTGGGTGTCTCTTACATCCAAAGGAAACTAGAATAGGGCATCCATGAGCGACTTAAGAGACCTGACCGAGATCCTTGTTTTTTTAAATATGATAATCATGATTATTCATGAGTATCTGTTACGTCGTAAAGAGAACTAGAATAGGGCATCCACGAGCGGCCTAAGGGACCTGGCCGAGATCATTGTTTTCTTGCTGTTTTGTATTTGTAGTGAGACGAACACTTTAAATGGTCAAACATTCATTGTATATATTATGGATATGGGATATGGATAGGTGTGGCCATGAATATGGAAATTGAATACAGTTCATGAAACTGAGGTAATTGGTCAATTAAATTTGAGGTAAGTGGTCAACTCTATATTAAATGAATAAATTTTATAATGAAAAAGTTTTCATAGAACTGTGTTTGTATTTTGTTCACAAAAAGGTGTGAGTGTGTGTGGAGATGTATGCATGTGTAAAATGGAAATTTTAATTATCGATGTGTACAGGATTCATGGACCTAGTGTGGTTGGGAAGGGTGAGCTAGACCCATGGTGTTGATCGTGGCTAGGATAAGTCACCAAATCTGCCAAGGATTTAAAGGATACAAATACTAGAAATCGGGAGGCATGATGAACCCGAGAAGTGGGTGACTTTACAAAACAAGACCCAAAAGATTGTTGACATAAATTAAATTAATCCAAAACTGGGATAGAAATATAGAGTAGAGAATGCGAGGATAAATAGAGTCATTCATTTTCATTAAGCGAGGAGTATGGTCATCAGTGTGGTAGGCTCCTGAAGGTTGTTGATGAATTGCCTACTTGTGAGATTCAATGAAAAGAAATTACTAAATTATGGTTGATTTATAGAAGGAATTGCTTACATTTCCTTTTCCAGGTCTCAACCAAGGAGCTTTTCCAGGTCTCAACCAAGGAGCTATCAAGGCATAGCCGAGCATTGAGACATTGTACGGCAAGGCTCCCGAATGATTGATAAACTATCTAGTTTATCTAAAAAGAGTAATTATGATAGTATTCATACAATATTTATTGGGTAAAGGGATAAGCAAGGTCCTTACAACAAGGAGCCCGATATCAAAACCAAAACCTCATGAAAATGGAAACGTAAGACAAATGTATTTCTTGATATAAGGATTTTCTTATTTTAGGCTTTGGAAAGCCAAAAAGGGATAGCCAAATGTTAAGGAATTCATAGAGGAGGCCCCAAGTAAGTCACTCTACCCCAGTAACAAAGTGATATTGACGGGGTTGGGGCCTTACACAGCAGAAAGAAATCATGTTGGGAAGAGGATGGATTGCAACACACAAATGCAACATTATGACTAGACGGCTAGGATTGAGACACTTACACACAAGCAAGGGGGCATTAAATGTTCTCCCTACTACTGAAGGTGAAATTAAGACGCTCTTGGTATCATTGAAAGCCAATCCCATTACTGGAGCAAGTGGTATAGTTCGTAAACTCCAAACATCATCCAATCAATCATTTCGACCATTTCAATCTCTGAAGCCACCGAGCCTAGTACCACAATGGAGAGAGAAAAACCCAATTGAAGACCCAAAAGAAACCGCAAGAAAAGACTCCAAGCCATAACCCACACTCCAAACCCTATAGCTACCCCAGAACTTAGAGGGGTAAATTTCAATAAACACGGAGACATAAGACGTCGACTACCCTTTTTGTTGTGCCCTTCACCTACCCAACTAACCCAAGAAAATAACCCTAATAGGTGTGGATCCCCAAAGCTTGTATTCCAGGCTCCATAGTCACGTGGTTGGTATCAATCCCCAAGAATACAAAAGTAAGGAAACATGAGTCGAACCTACCGTGCAAGGATAGGTGACCACAAAAAGATCGTTGAAGATTCAAGGATACTACCAACAAGGAAAGAGTCATATATGGGTCCCTAAAGTGAAGCCAATGTGAAAGGACCACCAATTTAGGATATCAATTGGAAGACATTCAAAAAATTAGCATTTTGCTCAAGAGAGCTTTATCCTCTAGAGTTGCACCAAAGCACCCAAGAAAATCAACAAGGGTAACAAAGGTTGAAGAGCCATGGACCCAGGAGGAACAAGAGAAGCTCCAAAGGCAAATTCAATAACTACCATCGACTTCAAGCTACCAAGAAGTACCTTTGGAGCATAGTAAAGGAGGTACTAACTTCAAAGAGACTAAATAGGATGTGGAAACTCTAACCCTTGAACTTTTTCCACCATAAAGGTCACACAACGAAGAGCTCCAAAATCCCCTCCAATAGCTTCAGATCTTGCAAAAGGAGGACAAAATCCTTATTAATACAAGGGCTAGTGGCCACTCTTCTTAGGGGGTCACGGAGCAAAATGTCCATCTACTCACATCAGCAACATGAACTTTAGCTACGGAACCCACCTTACAGTGAAGTCGCTAGAGACCAAAACACGCTAAGGGCATAAGATTTAAGAGTTGGGTTGCGGAAGGTAAAAACATGCCCGAGCGTAAGCCCCCCAAAAATGTACATAATATAGATATCTAAAGTCAAGTCGCTTGTGCTGCAAAGACAACATAATGAGTCAAGTTAAGTTGCCTATGTAGGATGTAGTAGGCATAAAGAGTTAATCTACAATTAGAGTCAAAGGTGCAATGATGGAGTTAAGTCCAACACATGCGCAAGATATGATAAGGAACACTTTTAGTGAACCTCACCCAAGGCCCTTTGCCATATCTTTGCACATGTGTTGGGCTTAACTTGTCTCACATCGCATGCTTGTTCATAATGCCCTCAAATATATATAGGTGTCAAACCTAAGTGACATGTGCATTAGACACTCTTCCGCCGCTCTTAACTACCCTGGCACATGCATGAGCACATCACTAACACACATAAACACACAAACTTTAGTAAACCTTAACAACAACAGTCCATGAACCCTCACTGAGTGCACTTGCATAGCATGATCCATGCATTTGAATCATACCTAGGGTGTCCACATTACATGATGGAACTTGCATTAGGCACCTTGAATTGTTGGGATCCATGCACTAAAATCTAGCACAAAGAAAAAAAAATATCGCTCAATATTTAGATCGTCAATCTCAATTTTGGATCACCAATCTTGATTCAGCATTCAACTTTTGGATCACCAATCTTGATTTGGATCATTTAACTTTTAGATCGTCGATCCCAACTATTCAAATCATCACTTTATTTTGACCCCAAAGATCTAGATTGCCTCTAATTCTGATCACCACCAATGTCAAACATCAAAATCTTTAAAGAGTCTAGATCACCCACATCTAGATTGTCACTTCATTTTGATCGTCGCGATCTCAAAACTTTTCCATGTTACCCTAGGTGATCTTGTATGGAATCCACGAGCAAGGAGGCTAGAAAGTATTTTTAAGGCTTACCATGGAGCTAGTGTAGAATACATTGAAGATGCCCGGTGTTGGCCATGCATGGATTAATAAGCACAACGCATCAGAAGCTGAAAGTGTAGCTATATTTGGGCAAATCAAGATTACCAAGCCCCATTGGCCACACCCAAAAAGGTCATCTGCACATACTTCTCTTTTTATAAACCCAACATATTCACAATAATAGACACTAGTATGTTGATGAAACTCTATAGAGCATATAATGAGTTGAATGCAAAAGTAGAAGTCCGAAATTTTGCAGAATACATAAAGATATAGAGAAGCTACTTACCTTAGGAGGATAGTACTTAGGGGCATGACTCCTATTGATATGAATCATCTATACAGGTTTGGAAGCCATCGAGCAGTTGCCCCCCAATGGCAAAGCCTGCCAATGAGCCTAGCCTCCACGCCTACTCCCAAGAAGTCTAGAAAAAGAGACACCATGAGGTCTCCACCATAGCCCACTCCTCCCTCCCCTACTAAGAAGACTGGGATAGAATCATATGTAGGGGAAGCATCCAAGGATACACCACCTCATCAAAGAGACAAATGGTGTAGGTCAGCGGTAATATATTTATTGGTGAATTAGACAAATTCAAATTTAGAGCCACCGAAAGATTAAGGGGCTCAGGTCAAGGGCAAAGAGAGCATAGAGCCACTTCCTACAAAGCCAAACCAAGTTGGTAGCTCTTAGCCATCGCGCGACACCTGACATCGCAAGTCTCCTCATCCTTGATCTCTTACAAGGAATTAAGGCGTAAGTCTTTCTTTGAATACCTAGCTACCCACCACTGAATGGAGAGCCCAAGGGGCATGCTCAAGTAAGGATGTGTATGATAACTATGCAGTAGCACAAAATGAGCCGACTGTCCAAGCTGGATGCATTAAATTGATACAACATTATGCTTTGCAATTATCCTTAATGCATGCCATAAAGCACAAAAAGTCAAGAATGCCTAGCAAGTGCCACAACTCAAAGAGAAGATTAGGTAGGGTTGGAAGCAAAAAAGTATGAGCTCATGGGCACAGTAGAGATGAGCTACAAGCCACAGTGGGACAATACACAAAAGGCACACATTGAATCCACCCAAGAGTATCTCACAAAGATAGATGAACTAGAAAAGGTGCTACAGGCTAACATGAAAATCCTCGACAAGAAGGACAAGGTCAAGAAAAGGATCCAGCAGTGTCATAACTAGCCGCACGATTGGTTGAACTCTAAAGGCTGACACAAGTATTGCAGAAGACAAATGCATTGCATGCTACAGATTTAGCCAACAAGAATGCCAATATTAGAGAGCTACAATAAGAGCTATTTCAAACTAAGGCCAAGGATCTCAAGAGCCTAGAGTCTATAGACTCAACAGGAGCTATAATATTGATAAAGACCATTTAGTACAGGAGGTCATTGTGAATCTTCCAACTTTAGTGATCCAGCAGCACAGCCTGCCCAGCCCAATATCTACACTTGGCTCTTCAAGTCATTTCCTTGATGTTCATATACTAGGGTGTAACATTGGATTAGCCCCTAAGCTTAAATGCCTTTGAATATAATGCAGGAAGATACCCTTAGAGTATATGCCCCTAGTAAACATGCTCATCTTTAAAGGGGATATATCTCTTGAGTAGCCCACAAACATATATATGCAAAAAGTGCATCCACCAATCATAGCAAATCACAATGCATGGTGCTCATCACTCCGTAAACCATGTGCCCAACTAGATGCATAGCAAATTATAATAAATGCATATCAATTTTCAGAGACCACATGACTTAATAATGAAGTGATTACCCATGCAGAGTAATGGGTGGTAGGAGAAGGCCTTACCTTGATGTGGGCTACTTACATGGATGTGCTATCTAGGCTACTCACACACATTTATGATCTCACATGCATACTAGTCCTATACAGATGCATAGTAACTCAAATAAAGGAGCAAAGGATCACTAACGAATTTTTCTTCTCAACATAGCATGTGGCATATCCCACAAGAAAGACTACCAGGACAATCTAGAAAAACCACCAGACAAAGAGGACCCATAACCACCACCTACCCAAGAGGATCCTGATACAGACAAGGGCAAGGATGAAGACTTCACCATGAGGCTTGAGGAGGACCCTCCTTCTGCCACAACTACGGATAAAGCGAAGGACACATAGGCAGCCAAGGACACAATGGGCTTGGAGTTCCTTGGCCAATATATTGATCATCCCCATAGGCCTAGTCAAGTTTGAAATCACCTAAAGAAGTTGGAACCCTAAAGGAAGAGGAGATCTACAAGAGCATGATAGGCGAACTAGGCCACAATGGGCATGGGATCCCCTCCTAGGCACCTATGCTCCATCTTCATTATTCTCTGAAGCACACATGAGATGCCCACAAAGGAGCTACCAAGAGATGATTCCCACCTTCCAGATATCCACTGTTTTGATGATGAAACCATGTACAAGCTTTCCAAGAAGCTGTCAAGAGGGAACTAGTTCACACCATTCATTGCATGGACATAACATTGATGCAACTTTACCTAGAGCAGCCTTTCAAAGAATAGATGCAATAGATAGCCATAGAAGACCAAGGCACATATAGGAGGCTAGCCATATAGCCTTTAGAAATGTAGAAATGAAGAATCAACCAAACTGGCGACTCCATTACGATTGAATTTGCATTGCTAGGCCACATATTGTGTAGCACTAGTAAACCAAACAGTCAATACATGCCCATCACTAGGTGCCTCTGCTAGAAGGAAGTACAAGAGGAAGAAAAGGATCAATCCACTCCTTCTTAATTTCCATGTGTTTAACTCTCTGCCTTGTGGCATGCCTACCAAGACAGAAGATTGGTTGTGTGAGCAGATCACTTCATATATCAAATTTTATAAAGATGCCCCTGACATTGCCACATCCAGGCCATCATCAAGTTTTTGGATCTTATTAGAGCATGCATGTTGGACTTTAAGGAGGTGAAGGCGCAAATGCAATGGCACAAGTATGATGAATCACAAGTTCAGGGCCTTGCATTCCATCTCAACCTTGTGCTGATCCTTTGGCATATCTTTAGTCTCTTCACTCGAGTTCAGTTCCTTGAAGCAAATATGCAAGCGTTTGAAGAGATGTTCTCCACTGACTTTATCCTCTCTAATTACAATTTTGTTTTCACATGCCACAATGGGAAGCTACTCCAATGCCTTAAAGGTATCCAACAATTTCATATGCAAATATTCTACAGACGCTGAAGAACAATCCTCACAACTTTCGAGGGTGGAAGCCGGATTAGGTAGGGGGGTTGTTACCATTTTTTATACACTCATATTGTATGAATTCCAACCTCATGTGAAATATTATTTAGCAGTGAAGATATTTTTATGTATTCACATTTTGTAAGGCCATGGGCCCATATATGATCTCATGTCCGACCTTAAGAGGCTTGTATATACTTGAAAGAGTCCAGGTTTAGACTATAGGCACCCATTGAACATTGGGCAACTAGGGAATGCCCAAGTTGTATATATACAACTTTTGATAATGTGAAGGACATAATATAACACACCCATTGAAGTTTAAGCTTTTTTCTTATCTTGAGCTCTTACCTTCTTGCTTGCTCGTGCTTGTATCCATGCTTATGTGTGTGATTGAGTGTGAGTATTCTTGTTTAAAAACTTGGAGAGAGAGTGTGATCAAGGTAGAGTAGAGGAGATTGGTGATGACAAGCTCTCTAGCTTCACCATAACTTCTTCTTCTTGAAGTGTTATCATGGGAGATGGAAGAGGATTGTAGAGTAGATTAAACTAAAGGGATTGACATGCCTCTAGGCCTGTCTCTATGAAATGGAGCTAGACCAAAATATGAGATTAAACACATGAAAGAACAAATCTAGCATCCATTAATCATGAAATTAACATTCCAAAGGTAACACATGAAAAGATAGGGCAAAGAAAGAAATCCATATGTGCATGTAGCATATCTCCATGATAGGAGCCAAGAGTACATGTAGTGTTCAAAAGTAGAAATGACAAAAAGTCCTAACCATGTGCCTAAGGTCCTATTTATAGTAACCTTGACTTTTGACTCATGGGCCCATTTACATGTGTAAACCTTAGTTCATGGCTTCATGACAAACCATCCATTCCCAAAGATCTTGTCCTCAAAATCACACAATGTATTTACAATTCAATCATAGACTCAAATAGGATCTATGGGAAGTAGGTGAGGTCCCAAAATTGCTCTTGAGATACATTTGGAAAGAAAGACCCAAATGTAGTAAAGCCCACAAACTTCTTCTCCAATGCATACATGTGGGACTGTTGTGGCAGCCTTGTTGTCGATGATGAAGCCCCTTGAAAAATCTTCATCAAAACTCCATAAGATGGGCTGCAAATGATGCATACTCTCAGCCATACATGTCCCGCATCTTTGTATTCCTTCGTGAGTGATGACCTTTGAAGCTTGTTGGAGCAGAATGACAACCCTAACAATGAGCTTAATCAAAGCTGTCCAGAAATTACAGCATGTACAATACCTTCTGTAATGCCCATTTTTTCCATACTAATCATGCCACTTGGTCAAGGAGTACTTCCATCAAGCAAGCCATGTTGTTGCACATACTCTAATGATTGCCAGATAGCCTCATCCATGGGAAAATGCTTCCACTTCACAAGGAAATCTTCAATGTTCCTATTCCTCAATTCCCTTGTCCTCTTGTCCTCCACAATCCTTTATGGCTCATTTATGATTTCTCCTTCTTCATCCATTGGTGGTAACTCTTCAATACCTTGAGGAAGACGACCCACAAATCTCTTGAGATTGGACACATGGAATCCTTGTAGAAGGAGGCAAGTCAAGCTTGTAAGCCAAATCACCTAATCTCTTGACTATATCAAGTATGGTCCATAATACTGATGAGCCAATTTTGGATTGCAAGACCCTTTGACGATGTTATGACGGCTCTTAGGAAGCTTGAGTAGCACATAATCACCTTATTTGAACTCCATTTTGCGTCTATGCTCATCCGCATTTATCTTCATGACCTCTTCAGCCTTCTTCATGTTGTCCTTGCATAGTTGAAGAAGTTGTCTCATCCTTTCCAACTCTTCCTTAGCTAAAGGATTGATCATTTTGTTCTCATGAAAAGCAATAGATGGCACATGCACTTCATACCCATAAAGAGCCTCAAAGTTAACATCCCAATACTCAAATGCTTGCTTGAATTATGATAAAATTTAGAAAGCCATTCATCCCACGATGCTTGCATGTCATGACAATAGTGCCTCAAGTACACTTCAAGCTGCACTCCATTTGCCCATCCGTTTGAGGGTGATAGGCTGTAGATGCAGTAATTTGAGTACCCAATTTCTCATATAATGTCCTCCAAAAAGTCCCCATGAACTTGGTATCTCTATCACAAACTATGTTAAGTGGCAACCCATGTATCTTGAATACATGTTCCATAAATTTCTTGGCAATGTAAGAGTCTCCATAAGTGGTCTTGGAAGCAATAAAATGGGCGGATTTGGTGAGTCTATCCACCACCATGAAAACTCGATCCCATCCATGCTTTGTTCTTGGTAGACCCATGATGAAGTCTATAGAAATGTGAGTCCATTTCCCATCTGGAATAGGTAGAGGATGAAGTAAACCACTTGGGAGTTGTTGACTATCCTTATTCCTTTAGCAAGACACACATTCCAATACAAACTTCTTTACATCTGTCCACATGCCCTTCCAATAAAAGCTCTTGCTCACTTTGTCAAAAGTCTTGAGCACACCGAGGTGACCTGAAAGCAGTGAAGAATGCATCTCATGAAGCACCTTGGGAATGTAGGATGAGGTGGGAGTGTTGTTGTGAGTTGGAGCAGTAAGAAATAGCCTACTGTAGCCTTGTCGAGCATAGAGGCATAGTACAGAGGTGCAACAATGGCTGCATGTGAGGTAGCTTGGTTGCGGAAGCTACTTGTTGATATGGGCTAGTTAGTGGATACAGCTGTTGTCATCTATTATGACAACATGAGCAACATACAGCTGGCAAGTAACCCAGTCTTTCATGCACAGACAAAGCACATTGAGGTGCACTATCACTTTGTCAGGGGGAAAGTGATAGAGCAGGTGATGTTGATGTGGTTTATGTCAGCATAGAGGATAGATTGCTGACATCTTCACGAAGGCATTGGGAGCAGAGAAACTCTGCAGGTTCAGGAGTTTACTTGGAGTGCATGAGATGCCGTTGAGCTTGAGGGGGGGAGTGTTGAGATGTCAAGCTCAACTAGTGTGCATGACAGTGAGACGCCTGGATGACCGTTGCACAATTTTTTTTTCCGAGAAAAGATCCTTTCATTAGTTATGTAAAAAACGCCCGTAGGGCTACAAAAGATCCTCTCCTGCTCTCAAGAAAAACAGAGTAGAGAACAAAGCAAGGCAGCCAGGGAGACTCTCCCTAGGTGCTGAAAAGTACAAGTATCAGTACAAAGAACTGAGGGGCTATATCATACAATAGGAGGGGAGAAAAGCCAAACAGGTGGCCTGTAGTGCCAACGGCGGGGGGACCCCGCGTGTAGGGTATAGAAGGGGCCGCTACACCAGCAGGTGGTGTGAAAGGCATGGCGCCGCAAGATCGCCTCATCCGCCGAATGCGGTCATACTGTCCTCGCAGGGTGTGGATCAACTCCTGCCAAATCCCCCTGCCAAATCCCCCGAACAGTCTCTGCTGGTGGCTCCAGTCTCCCCTCAAAGGCCCTGAAACACCGGGCCCTCTAGGTAAACCAGATGGTGAGGCTGTTGAGGAGCTCCCATCGTAGATCCCTCTCCTGTGTCTAGCTGGCGGACGAGAAATCCGATGAAGGAATAAGGCGAGGCTGGCCCCTAATGAATCTGATGGCCTGGCTGTCCTGCTCTGTCTCATAGCCCATAGCAGGCCCTGACGAAGTCGACCAAGCAGCGGCACCCCACGTATACATACCCTCTGGAGAGAGGGGGCCAGAGAATATGCAGCATCTGCAGCCAAATCTGCTGCGCTTGAGGGCAGTCACATAGGCAATGTCTCTGTGTCTCCATAGGGTGGCCGCATTGGACGCAGGCCGCCGGAAGACCGCTGTATACAAGCCAAGTGCCAACTGCTGAGCCCCTGTGGTGGGTGACCAGCCACCACTGGAAAGTCGAGATCGTGCGGGCTTGTCGACTAGCCCAGAGCTGGGCCCAAAAATCCTCCAGGAACTCCTATGAGAGTCCCTGTAGCGCCAGTGCCTCCCGCCTGCACAGCTGGAGAGACCACCCTCCTCGCCGTCAAAATATGCCGCCCCAACCGAACAGTATACTGGAAAAAGGTGATCTCTATGGCCTCAAGGGATGCATAAGGATCATGCCACTCGTACTCACTAGGGTCCCACTAGAGCCGCCCACTAGAGCCGGGCCAAGGGGCGCGCTGCATATGCCCATATGCGCCAATCCGGGAGCACCTCTGCAGGGTCTGGGTCAATATGCCACTTCCGAGAAGCAACGGCCACTACCCGTATCCTCTGAAAGGTGCACTCTGCAACCAAAGGCGACTCCACCTCCACTCTCTGAAGTCTGCCCTCATCCTGAATCTCATAGTAGAGGCATTTGCCATCCTCAGTGCAAGCTCTGACAGCAATCAGGATCTCCAACTATGTAAAGGCTCCCATCCACTGTGGGGCCACTAGCTCGAGAGGCGTGAACCACTCCTCTGTGAGTGCCTCCTGAATGTCATCCCTCATAATCAATCCCCCTCTGAAGTGACTCAACCTCTCCACCTGAATCTCCTCTAGGAGACTGCAGAAGGCCTGCTAGTCTCAAAAGCTACGTGCTGGGCCTGCCGCCGCCAAAGGTCCCCAGGCTAGACGAGGCCGAGAACCCAACATATGACCCTTCTCTGTGCGAACCGCTGGGCTCCAGATGAGCGGCTGTCTGGCCCGCTCCTCAACACAAGAAGGAGGTCTCTGAGAAAGCCCCGGTCTCAGCAGCTCCCAAGCTCTCAGGATGCTCAAGGCAAATCTATCCTCCCATCCTCTACTGAGGCCTGTCCTCCTCATCTCTATGAAGATCCATCAAATCTCTGGTGCCCAAGTGCCCCCTGCTGGGGGAGCCCGAGCCCGCACAACCGCTGCAAAAGAAGCTCTTTCCAAGGCTCAGCACACCTGGAAGCAGCCCCCGAACAATAAGCTTCCCCAATAAGGCTCTACTCTGATCGACTGGATCTATAATGCCCAAGCCTCCTTGGGCCAGCCGAAGTGTGATACTACCCAAGCAACCTTTGCCCGGGCTGGCTGACCGTCCCGCCTAGACCAAAGAAAGTTCCTGATCAGCCTCTGTACCTGGCTGATGCAAGAGCTCGAGAAGATCCAGCAAGACATAATGTACCACATGGTCGCTAAAAGCACTTGATTTGCCACCACCACCCTCCCAGCCAAGGATAGCTGAGCTGTACTCCAATACAAAAGCTTCTTCCGAATGCTCAGAAGAAGCGGGGCAATCTGCTGCTCAGGTGACAAATCTAGTCCAATCTGGCATCCCAAATATCGCACTGCTGTGCCTGGAGGAATCCATCTAAAACCTGGGTCTAGGCTCCATGCTGGAGTGGGAGCACTACAAATCCAAAAGGCCACTGTCTTGCACCAATTGATCAATGCCCCCGAAGCTGCACTAAAAACCTAGAGCGACTGCTCTACCCGAAGAAGATTGGCCTCCTGGCCATGCAAAAATAAGCCCGTGTCAGCAAACTCAGCATCGAGCAGGTCCTCCCCCCGGATTGGGAGTTGGAGTCCTCTCAAACAAACCTCCTCTGTCGTCAAATACATGCTCTTAGCCTCAGCCAAAGAAGAGAAAAAGAAACGGGGCGAGAGGACACCCCTGTGATGGACTGATCTGTCAAAACTCGGCCCCCTTCCTCTTGCAATCAACACCTGGCTACGAGCTGTGGAATACAGAGCCGCCACCCCTCTGATCCAACCTGGCTCAAAGCCCAGGCAAAGCATAGTGCCCTTTAAGAAACCCCAATCGACTCTATCGTATGCCTTCTCAAAATCGAGAAGCATAGTGCCCTTTAAGAAACCCCAATCGACTCTATCGTATGCCTTCTCAAAATCGAGAAGCATAGTGCCCTTTAAGAAACCCCAATCGACTCTATCGTATGCCTTCTCAAAATCGAGAAGCATCACGACCAATTCCTCACCAAGAAATCTAGCTCGGGTCGTTGCTCCTTGACAAATCCTGTCTGGGTAGCATGAATCAACTCCCCCATGGATCCTCAAACTCAAGGCCTTTGCTAAGACCTTGTAGACAGTATTAAGGATCGTAATAGGTCTCCATTATCTGATACTCCCTCTCCCTTGGGGATAAGAAAGATCAAGCCCTCTGAAAAGCTATGTGGCATCACCCCAGTGTCCAAAACATATTGAAAGCCCCTGCGGAGGCCTGGCCCCAAAAGGTCCCAATAGCGCATAAAAAAGGTCGATGTCAATTCGTCCTCCCCTGGGCAACTATGGCATGGCAGGACCCTCAAGGCCTCAGCAAGCTCAACCTCTGAAAGAGGCTCACCTAGAACTGTACGCATACGATCTGTGACCCTCCTCTGCACATGGGCCCACACAGTCTGTCTGCAAGCCTCCCGAGCCTCAGTGACTAGCTCCGCTGAAAGCAGGTCTCTATAGAACCCAGTGGCAATGGCTCTAATCTTCGTGGGCTCAGTAGCTACCGATCCGTCTGGCCTCCCAAGCTGACGGACTCCTGCTCGAGCATGGCAGGGTCCAGTAATCTCAAAAAACTCCCCAGTCACTCTATCACCAAGCTGCGTCCACTGAGAGGCCTGGCGACGATAGTAAAACTCATGTCTCTACTCCTCTGCCTCTCTAACCTCCTGGCGTGCCTGGCTCAGTCGGGATGCCACCCACTCACATGCAGGCTGCTGCTCCTGAAGGCGCTGAAGCGAAGCAAGGCTGCGTCTCAGTCGATGCTCCCGCTCGCGAGTCTCTCCCAGCCGTGTCAAAGTTGCAGCGTGCAGAAAAGAGCTAAGCTCGATGAGTCCCTGGGCACACTGGCCTGCTGCATCCTGGTCAGAGCACTGACTATCATGCCAAATCCTCTCAATGTCCTCAGTGAGACTAGGATCTGTAAGTACCCTCTCTGGGATCCTCAACTGCAAGCTGGGCTCCCGTGTCCTCTCCTCAAGTGTCAAAATAACTGGCGCATGGTCTAAAAATGAGGTGCCAGCAAGAATGCCAACGGAGCCCTCTCGCTCCCCTAACCAGTCGCCCACATAAAAGCGATCAATCCGTGATAGATTAGCCCCTCCTTGTCGGCGATTCGACCGAGAGAGACTAAGACTGTCCTCAGAGCGGGAGAAGGCCCCATGCTGCCATGCATCAGTGATCCTCAGTGACATGCAAAATCGCTCCCAAGCTGCAAGCTCCGTGCCATGCACTGTAACATGACTGCCTCCCACCCTATCGGCCGAGTCCTCAAGCATGTTGAAGTCTCCCCCGCCGACACACCAATGTGCGGCCTCTGGCAATGCATCCGTAACCTGGGTCCAGAACTCTGCTTTGGCTGTTAAAACCCTAAGATCTCTCTAGATAATTGTTATGCATAAACATGCATAAATCAGGCATAAACTCAACCACCCAACCACCTCCGAGCCCAGGGATGCACACATGAATAATAAATGAAATACATCATACCTCTACCTTGATGTCCCATACCATCAAGAGGTATAACTCCAATCCAATAGCATGTAGCTAAAGTGTGAAATGGTAGATGAGTAGATATGGACCTCTACACAAGAGACCATAGCATAAGCCTCCAAGCCCTCAAGCCTCCAAGCCCCCTTGAGTGTGCCCCATGTCCCTATTATATAGGAGGGCCCTCAAGTGACTCTTGACTTTCCATTTCCCATGTGTGACCCTTGGATGCCTGACCTTAACCTTAACCCTTAAGGTTAGTCCTAACCCATGCTCCACTAGAGCTTGTTCCCATGCTCCCATGCTCACAAGCCTAATGTGGATTAGCCTCCTAGTATATGCACACATAATGTGTATATAACATAGCACATATAATGTACATATAACATACTTCCCCTCTCTCAAAACATTGCACTCTTGCAATGAAAAAGAAGGAGAACTGCGCTGAACAATCTCAACCGACTCCCAAGTCGAATCCCCTATTTCCCTATCTTTCCACCTAATTTTAATTTCAGGGATTAGTCAACTACAAAGTTTCCTTTCCTTGAATAATTCAAGTACCATATCAGGTTCATGTGGAACATAGGATAAATAATCGACTTCAACGAGTTCTT
Organism: Cibotium barometz; assembly: GCF_041138505.1. Classification (NCBI taxonomy): domain Eukaryota; kingdom Viridiplantae; phylum Streptophyta; class Polypodiopsida; order Cyatheales; family Cibotiaceae; genus Cibotium; species Cibotium barometz. Next base: position 28,482,413 of record NC_141087.1, read on the forward strand.
GAGGAGTAACTGTGTTATCCTCACCTCCCAGTTTCCCTTTCAATCTATTGATATGAAAGACTGGATGAACTCTAACATGTGGAGGTAGTTTTAAGTTCAAACGCAACCGTGCCAGTCCGATGTATAACTCGAATGGACCACAATATCTAGGAGATAAATTCGAGCATTTTTCCATTAACAATGTCTAAAAATCTTTAGGAACATTAAAATAAACCAACGCTCCTGGTTCAAAAGATCAAGATGAGCGTCCCCTATCAGCATAAAACCGTGCCCTATCTTGAGCACTCCTGATAGAATCCCGAGCTTCGGTCAGCATTTCCTGTATATCACGCAAGAAATCCCTCGATGCATCAAGCTCGATGTCCTTAAGACTGACATCAATAGGTGCCCTGGGTTGATACCCATACATAAGTATGCACGGACTAAAAACCAATAGCCGTAAATTTAAAACTGTTATAGGCAAATTCCATCATTGGAAAATATTTAAAACTGTTATAGGCAAATTCCATCATTGAAAAATATTTTTCCCAATATGATGATTTTCTAGAGACATATGCACGAAGCATATACACTATAATCTGATTCATACTCTCTATTTGCCCATCAGACTATGGATGATCAGAGAAATTTACATTCAAAGTAACTTTCTCGTTGTAAACCATTCGAAATAAAATAGGAAAACATGGCATTTTAACAGTAGAAACCAGGGATTCATCGGCGCCCCGACATATCCACATCTACATATGGAATAATCGATGTCTCGAGTTACCCATATCAACATAGAGAGTCATCAACGTCTCGATGAGTTACATATGTCTATCCGTAAACCTATCAAGTTGACTATATAAATCACCTAAAGTACGGAACTAGAGAAAGAAATGCCAACAAAGGAAGAATCCAAATTTCCTTATCCGAACACAACAAGATAAACTTGTTTGAACTCTAAAAAAAGAGATTTTAACAAGTGAAAATGCCGATGAGGTTTATCTCATCACAACATGCAGGCTATAGATAAAAGTAGTTTATCTAGAGAATGCCCACACTATAACTTCTAGTGAATTTAGAAAATAAGATTGTCTTTGAATGTTGAGGTCAACATGCTAAGTGATGTAAGCAAAGCAACAATCTTGAGCCCAAATTATCCCATAAGATAATATATGTGAGGGATCACTAGCGTCCCATACCACCATGATACCACCCATACATACCTTAACAATTTGAAACTCCCTAGTATGCCGTCTAGGAAAATATGAATAAAATCCTGTATAAAAGGAATAAGATGGCCTTATCCAAACTTTCACATACTAAAACCTGTCTCTATATACTTGAGACTACATCAAGGAATAACTCCTTCCGAGTACATCATTAGAAAAGAAATTGAATTATTGGCGCCTTTTTAATGATAACTACCCAAAACACAATAAAGTTAGGGTAGAAAAATAACTCACCTAGATACAAAAACAACTAGGTATCTGAGTTGGAATATGTACAAGAGTACAAGGAACATAGTCCAAAATTACGTGTAAAAAACGAAGGCAAATGCTACCTTCAAGGCACATGAAATTATCCAAAAGATCAAAAGATCCTTATAAAACCATGGATAAAAGCATAGAAGCTACTCCAATCCATAAATACCATAGTTGATCATAAAAATCAATGCATACCATCTAATGGACATTAATCATGCCAAAAGAAGCATTAAAATTAGTGGCCAACTCATCAATCCGGAGTATATGAACATTGTGTTGTTCAAATAAAACTCCAAAGTAAGAAAGTGAAACACGTGTGTAACACTCAATAAAAAACCCCTAGACACAAGTGATCTAGGTAGAACTTGATGAGTCCAAATAAAACTTGGAAAACATCCAATAAAATCCACCAAAACAAACTGATTAACTAACCCATGATAGAATTTGTCTTAGGCTTAAGAAATTAAGCACAATCCACACTTAAATAAGTGCAAAATAAATTATCATGGAAAAGTGTCAAAGGTGAAACACACTTTGAACGTAAATTATAGGCATCAAAAGAAATTAAGAAACATGTCCAAAAAGAATGGCTAAACAATGGTAAAAAATCATGAATATATCGTTTAGAATTAATCCAAACATAAATATCCATTAATACGAGGTATAAGCATATTAATAATATGCGAATAACCAGTATCTATCTAATGTTAGCACGAGAAAACGTACTTCAACATTAAATAATCCTCGAAAATATTAAATTCTCGAGAAAAAGAATTATCATGATTTTTTTCTAATTTTTCCTAATTTTCTAGGGCCTCAAAATATGATAATTTTGAATTCCACCAAACCTATCTTATGGCGTTCCAAACCTATATTTTTCCAGAAAATTTTTAGCAATTTAATTTGCCAAAATACCATTGATATTTTAAAAATATCAAATTTTTAGGATTTCTAAAAATAATTTCTAGAAATTTCCTAATTTTTCTCGAGAATCCCATCGTTCATGAAATTTCCAATTCCGCCCGACAATTCTCAAATCCAATGAAAATTTACAATTTTAATGGATTTTTCTAATTTTCTGGGACAAAAAATATATTTTTAAAGGAATTTGAATGGTCACGGGCGCTCAAATGGACACACCACATGCCAAACACCAACCCCACATTTTCTCGAAATTTAAAATAACCTTTGTCTAATTTTTCACTAATTTTCAAGAATTTTTTAAAATTTTTAAATTACCCCGAATGCATTTAGAATACAAACGGTCAAAAAATTTCGGAATTCCAATGGTTTTTCCGGAATACGGAAAGCCAAAAGTTTTGGGAAAATGAAAAGACAAAAAAAATCGGAATGTGAAAGGTCAAAGGTTTCCGGAATACGGAAGGTCAAAAGTTTTTTCGGAATTCGAAAAGCCAAAAGGTTTCAGGAAAACGGAAAGCCAAAGGTTTTCTGGAAGATGAAAAGCCAAAAATTTTCAATAAGAAATTTCCAAGAATTTTCAGAGATTTTTTTCCTCAAATCCCGTATTTTTCAGCATTTTCCAGGTTTTTTTCAAGCTTTTTTTGAAATAAATTCAAAAGCTTTTTTTTGAAATATAAAAAACTTATTTAAAAAAATAAAAAAAAAATAAATAAAAGCTTTATTAAGCTTTTCATGATTTTGATTTTTTCTAAGGGGGGGCATTTTTTTTTCACCCGGCTGCAAAACGCGCAGCCCCCCTCCCCCCCGCCTGTGCGCAGAAAAACTGAGAGAGAGGGAGAGAAACTCTCTCCTCTCCTTCTTCTCCCTTCTTTCCTCTCCCTCTTCTTCCTTCCATTCTCTTTCCTCTCCCTCTTCTTCCTTCCATTCTCTTTCCTCCTCCCTTCTTTGTTAATCATAGATTAACTTAATCCTTTGATTAACTTTTAATTAACATATCTTAATCATAATTATCATTACTTATGATTAATGTTAAAAAAAGAGATTTTTCACCCGAAAAAGAGAAAGAAAAATTAGAAACGTCCTCCCAACAATGGCTCTAGGCCTAGTTAACACATCCATATAATCTGCTAGGGCCATAGAAAGAGGAACCTTCACCCAACATCCTCGATTCCTTGTGTCTTTCTCTACTTTGCCCCAATGCAACCTAGAGCAAGGCGGACATCCTCACAAATGACTAGACCAGTGGTGCCCTTGGTTCATATGTCATCGGTACCTATGGCAATTCCTGTACGACCCTCCACTTATCGAGAGGCGGAGAGAACCCCACGCACATGGGAGAGCAATTCATGCATCAACACGCTGTCCCCTATTGAATTTTAGTAGAAATTGACAGAAATTTGATCACATTCTCGTGGAAAAAACCCGCCAAAATGTATTAAAATACATTTTTAATCATAAAAATGCTCAAAAAATTCCTAAAAAATTTCTAAAATTTCTAGAAATTCAGGGAATCCATTCTACAAAAATATCCACCATAAACTCTATGGTATTTTTGTAAAAAATTCCATTAATGCTCGATTTTAACCATAAAAAATAGGGAAAAATAGCATTAACTCACGGAATTTTCCCGCAACGTCGATTCATCCATTGAATTGTAGTTACACACGTTCCAATCACCAAATAGATGATCCACGTGCAATTCATCAACACAAATCAATAAAAAATAACATTTTATTAGTAAATATTAAAATTTACTAAAAAAAATCAACAATTAAATAGAGATTGCTCTGATACCACTGTTAAAACCCTAAGATCTCTCTAGATAATTGTTATGCATAAACATGCATAAATTAGGCATAAACTCAACCACCCCCGAGCCCAAGGGATGCACACATGAATAATAAATGAAATACATCATACCTCTACCTTGATGTCCCATACCATCAAGAGGTATAACTCCAATCCAATAGCATGTAGCTAAAGTGTGAAATGGTAGATGAGTAGATATGGACCTCTACACAAGAGACCATAGCATAAGCCTCCAAGCCCTCAAGCCTCCAAGCCCCCTTGATGAGTGTGCCCCATGTCCCTATTATATAGGAGGGCCCTCAAGTGACTCTTAACTTTCCATTTCCCATGTGTGACCCTTGGATGCCTGACCCTAACCTTAACCCTTAAGGTTAGTCCTAACCCATGCTCCACTAGAGCTTGTTCCCATGCTCCCATGCTCACAAGCCTAATGTGGGTTAGCCTCCTAGTATATGCGCACATAATGTGTATATAACATAGCACATATAATGTACATATAACATTGGCACTAGCATGGTTGGGCGCATAGACGTTGAGCATGCCCAATAGCTCATCATGCACCCTCAGAATGACATACTGTGCTCTACCAGGCACAATGATCCCTCGATCCACAGTGGCCTGCCGCCATATATCTGCAACAATGACCATGCATACTCCTCCCTGTCCACCCAAAGGGCCAAACCCTGCAGACCAAAAAGTGTCCCATCTACCAGGCATCACCGAACCATATCTCCAGATCCTGCTCTCACCCAAGCGGTGCTCCTGCATCATCAAGATATCAATACTGCCACCAACCAGGCATCTCTGAAGCTCTTGCCTCAAGCAACCATGATAGCGTATATAATGTGCTCTGCCAAGGCCCTGTACATTCCATGAGATGGCGGGCCTTCGCAAGCAGCTTGGATGGAGAATAGTCCCCATCTGAGCGGTTACGAATCTGCCCACCCGGTGTGCTGCAAGAATCACGGATCAGGCGCCAGTGGGGCTGTGTCCCATGGGGACTGCCTCCCGCTCAGACAGAGCAACCTCGTGTATGCATACATATCCAGGGTCGCGTGCTAAGTCTGCCACTATGTGAACGACCAAATGACGAATCCCTGAGGCATCCACACTCCCGGGATCTAAGAAAAAATGAGCCAACTCCCATAGTCGGCCTATCACATCTGTCACCTCCAGATCGCTCACATGGTGAGAAAACTCAACTGCCTGAGTCTTCAAAGTGCTAAGAGCGAGCTCCAGAGTCCACTCCCGGTCGCATGGGCCACAGAGAGGGAACGAGAAGGCCACCGCTGAATCAAGTGCCTCCTCCCCGCGCAGCGGGTCGGAGGTATCACTACATGAACTCTAATGGGTGCTGGCTAATGTGGGCCCTCTGCTCCAAAAAGCCGTGTGAAGGAGTAATCAAAAGCCTCCGAGCGCTGTCTTGTGCCGAGGTGACTCAGCCGACTGTGGATAGATGATATCTGTGAAGCCCGTATCGGCATGGTAAGTCTCCTCTGCGGTGCTCAAGCAAGGTCGGTGCTCAGAGCCCTTCGGACTGCCAGGGGATTGCCAGGGCCTCCCGGGGAGCTGAGGCGGGCGGGGGGGGGGGAGGAGGGGGGGCGAGGGGGGTGGAGAAGGAGCCGCTGCCAAAATCAGAGCGGGGACGAGAGGAGGCGAAGGGGTAGGGGGGACGGGGGTGGGGGGGTGAAGGAGGGGGTGCTGGCATCTCCTGGTCCTCAGTCGTCTCGCAGGGGTCTCCTCCTGGAGGGGAGCAAAGCTGTTCCTCACGGGAACCTAGTGATGCTGAGACTGTGGGTGGTTGCTGTTGCATTGGTCTTTGGGCGTGCTGCTGTGGCTGTCTCCCTCGATGGCGCCCCTGTCCAGGCTGCCACTCCGAGGTCTCTGTGGCCTGAGCAGGTGTCCCGGAGGCTGCCTGCCGAGTTGCATCTGTGGGCGGGCCATTAGGGGCCTGCTGGCTGCGGTGAAGGTCGGGGTCTCCTGCGAGGGCAGCAGGCCTTGGCCAGATGGCCGACTTGCCTGCGAGGGCAGCAGGCCTTGGCCAGATGGCCGACTTGCCTGCAAATAAAGCATTGGTTCAGGAGCCTCGAGAACTCCACTCTCTGATCAATCCAGCCCCCCTATCCTAGGTAGCTGAATGACCTTCGGAAGGGAGGAGATGTCGGGAACCAAAACTCTGACCGAAGGAAGCCCAGTTGCTTTGGCCACCACTGAAGCTGCTGTGGGGCCAGTCTCTAGCACCGAACCCACCAATGCTCCTAGCCTAGAAAGGAGCGGAAGGTACTCACGACGGAGTCTAGAGAAGCAAACTGTAACATGGAAAAGGCGCTCTCCCTGCTCGGCCGCCGCTGCTAGGTCAAAGGCATGTTGCCAAGGTTTGAAGAATGCCCAAGCACCCCTGATGTCAAGGGGACTCATGGCTAGGACCTTGGCCACGCTCTGGGCTATCTCGAACTCGATCTGGTAGTGTCCACGGCCCAGTAGTAGCTGAACGTCCAGGATCTTGCCCACATCTGCAAGAAGGCGGGGCTTGGAGAAGATCCCGGATCTCCCCTCTGCTGGGGCGAGTGCCGACTATATGGCAGATGGTGGAATGTGCCTGGAGGCGTTCCACCTCTGCGGCGGCGAGGCTCGCTTCCTATTCTGGCAAAAGAGAAAGCTTGATGGGGGTATCCTCAGGGGGGGCGGTCGAGGGGGCTGCGGAAGAGTCCCTCTCTGAGGTGGGGCGGGAGGAGCCTCCATTAGTGTCTGAAGCACTGTCGAAGGCAGGCAGAGCAAATGCGGAGAGTCCTGCAAGAATCGAGCTGCACACAAAGGACGGAGGGGGAGGTGGTGAAGACAAAAAAGGGGGGGTAAGGCGGCGAAGACAAAAAGCCCCTAGGGGGGAGGCGCGAAAGCAGCGCGAAAAAAGGGGGCGGGGGGGGGGAAGATAAGGCGACAGCGGTGAAAGGGGGGGCGGGGTGTTGGAGAAGGACGGGAGGGCACGAAGGGGGATGAGCAGGAGCTGGGGGACGGCGGGCGCTGCAGCGCAGGGGCACGCAGGACAGCCAGGCGGTGGGACAGCCAGGCGGGGGAAGAGGGGGCAAACGCGAGGGCAGGCGGGGGAAGAGGGGGCAAACGCGAGGGCAGGCGGGGGGGAGCAGACGCGGGCGGGAGAGGGGGGATGGTGTGCAGTCAGCGTGAGCAGGGCGGGGAGGTGAGAGCTTCAGCGAGCCGATGGCATGACCTTTGACCGTTGCACAGTTATGACATTATGGCGGTTGGTAGACTTTATGGATGCCGCCAGTGGTGTGCTGTCACTTTGACAGCTAGATTGGGTAGTGGAGTTATGGCATAGTTAGCCAGCTCACTTAGGCAGGTTCACACTATGCCTAGCCTTGTATGTTTACTTTTGGTTTTGTACATTATGCTCTTATCTTTTATGTATTGTAGAGAGAGCTTGTGAAGAAGAAGAAGAAAAGAATTCAGCCCTCCATCTCTTATGCCCTCTCTCTATTGTGTGTGAGTGTGTGTAGTGCTTACTTGTAGCTCCTCCTTTCCCTCTCCCCCCCCCAACTCTTTGCAGCAAGCTAAGCAAGAGAAAGAAGAAGAAGAAGAAGACGAAGAAGAAGGGAGGGAAAAAGGCAAAGGTTGGTGATGGTTTTGGGCACCATGGAAGGGGATCTTCAAGTGCAATGTGATAAAAATAAAATGATTGCATGGATTTAAAAGGCTCCTTATGTTGTTGACATTCTATAAACCCTATTCCCCCATCATGTTAGGGACATCTAGGCCATAATAGAAGGGCACAAAAAAGAAGTCGTCGATTCTTGATTGAGAGACTAAACTTTCCACCGCTAGGCACCACCAAGTAATAGTGTGACACATAATTTCTAGCTGTGTCAGATTCTATCAAGTTAATGGAAACATCAAACTTGACCCTCGAGAGATAAGACTAGCCTTAGGTAGCTGTAATATGTCAAAAAGGATAATATTAACACTGGTGGCCCAACTGATTAAATGGTTGTAAAAATTGATGCTTATCTCAACCAGGTGATGCCTTCAATAAGGAATTCTTATATTCCACTGACTCAACCAACAATCCATGGAAGCAATATTGCTATCTACAACCTTAGCATTTCTCCACCATACTCTTATTTACTGTCCTCATTTGTCTGCATGATGCCATCTCCTGCTTGTGTTGATTGTGAAAACCCTTGACAACATATTGTCTTATATGTACATGAAGGTTCTGCTCTAACTGAAAGAGGCAAGATTGTTTTCTTTACTCCATCTTGTTGTTAGGCACATTGTTGTACACTATATGGGCTACCCTCCTCTAATTAGCCCCTGCCTCGTCAACCATGAAGCTAAAGAAATCTAGCATTGAAAATCCCCTCCTCTCCACCACCTCATTTAACATTCACCAGAATAGTACTTGAGCATCCGTGTCCTCCTTCTTCATTTCATAAATTGATATTTTCATGAGCTCCTATACACTACATTTGTGAATAGTATTATATTTAGTCAAATTCAATAAATGGACATTCCTAGTTCTCTCTTATACCCTTCACCTTGGATCGTACACATTCCTAGTTCTCTCTTATACCATTCACCTTGGATCGTACACATTCCTAGTTCTCTCTTATACCATTCACCTTGGATTGTACACATGAGTGGCCATAGTGGTCTAGCCTTGAACTTTGCATACATGATCAAAGCCTCTTTAATAAATCCTCGTGTCACGAGTTCATTACATCCAATTCACGAGGACCACTCGAGAAGTAGGTCCAATGGTTGATATATTAAAAACAAAACATTATTCATGATATTCGATTGCTCGCCCTAGAAAATGTCTACCGATGTGCAAGAAGTCATACACACACTGTTTCTTTAACTTGAGTATACTTGACTGCATAACTTGTGCTCAAATACCTAGCTTTGACATCCTCACCATTCTCTTAAACCTTGGGACATTATGACCAGGTTAAATTGTAACACCAAAAAAATGATATATACTCTTGAGAGACACAAGAAAATAGTTTCATCTTACTTGTTAGCTTGAACTAGCGGGGGATGCATCTGTGAGAGCAATTATGACATATCTTTTTGGCTTATTTGACTTTGTAGTTCATTATTTGTTCTCATAATGCCATCAATGGCAAGCTGCTTTGTAATGCACATCTGAATCTTTATTAGGCCAGAGGAAGACATGTTGGATACTGCTTATTTAATAAGCTCCTTGATTTTCTTGATGACTTCCCACAAGGTACTTATTTAAATCTCATGGCCATGAGATCCCAAGTGTGTTGAGATTCAAGCTCGATGTCAGTGAGCCAGCTATGCTATGTGCTGGGCAGATTAGGTAGGAACATGTGTGAGACATAAATGACCGCGTGTCCAGCTGGTCATAGTGTGTGGACATTAGCTAGGGTTAGTAGAGTGTGGACACAACTCATTGTGTTTTGTGTGGATTATGGATTAGTGCATTATGCTTTGTGTGAGAGTGGACATGGCTTCCCTCTATGGTTAGGGTTTGCAATATACATTAGGGTTTTCTCCTGTGTGTGTGTCTCCTCTCCCTCTACCGTTCTTTCAACATGGTATCAGAGCCTTGTGCTGTTTATTAGGGTTTATGAGTGAGTGAAGAGAAGAGGGAGAAGAAGTTGTGAAGAGAAGCTGTGAAGCTTGGAGCTGTGAAGCTTGGAGCACACCAAATACTATCAGATCTGAGAGCTTGGCCTACCGGGTAAGGTCTTCTAAACATCCTTGAGTGGATTGCAGGTGATACAGGCAAAAACAAAGCAAAATAGAGCAAATCAAAGCAAAGAGAAATTCTGGTTTTTAAAGCTTTCCATTAAAGCTTGGGAACATTGATGTATGGTGGAAATACATGTAAATCTGGCAAAAGACATATGTATTTGACAAAGAGGGATGTATTGGCAACCCATATGCAAGCCTTGAACAAAATTTGGAGCAATTTACATGCATTTGATTGAGTGAAATTACTGGTTTTTTGAGCTCTCACAAAACAGAGAAGAGGAAGCCCAAAATTGAAGCATTTGGAGTGTGATTTTGACTAAAATCCAACCATTGGTGGATTGCACATGTACCTAGGTGTCTTGGGGACTTATCACTATCATCAATTGACAACACAAACCTTCCCAAATCCCCTAAATGCAGGCGGCGCAGACTGCAACAACAGAGAAACAGAGCACATTTTGATCTTTTTGGCTACGAGGAGGTCGATTATTACTTGGTTGCTTGATACATTTCAAGTTTTCTTTAGCAATTGGATGCTTTATACTTTGGAGAAGAGGGCTATGTGATTTTTTTGGTCAATTATGCCTAATTGAGCTGGGAATGAGCTGATTAAAACAGGCTGTCCACTGGTTGCAGAGAAAAAGAGCATTTTTAATCGAGCAATTAATCCTTGGTCTTTTACAATTGGACAAATTCCTCTTACATGGAGTTGATGGACACTAATGCTAAGCTAATGAATGCCTGGTTGCTCAATTTGGACAAATATTGAAGGAATTAGAGCAAATTTTCTACTGGTTTTTTTGGTTTTTCTGGTTTTTCCAAAAACAGAGAAAGGGATTTTCAAAAATTGATATGTACACATGTCAGATGGTGTTGATACTCAACATTGAGGTTGATTAGGTGTCAATGCAAGTTGCCCATACTTGATTGCACCATTAGATTGTGATTTGGAGCCTTGGAAGGCGTGTCAATTCAGGGTATCCCGCACTGAGTGAGTCAGTTCATCTTGGATGATTACAGGTTGATTTTCTACATCAAATTTGGAGTTTGTTGGCTACCTTGGAGTATCTGGAACATTCATTGGAGTGTGGTTGAGCTGAGGAAGGCTCATTTACAGATTTGAAGTGTGCGGAAGGTGTATGCATTGAGCAGATATGTCGGACAATCCAGTTCAGATTGTTGGTGAAAAGCTGGATAGGAAGAACTTCCAGGCATGGAAGTACAGGATAAAGAGTTTCTTGAAAGGGAAAGGATTTTGGAATCTCATTACAGGTGCTGAGCTTGAGCCTGAGCTACCTCAACAACCTACATAACAGCAACTTATTGCTCATAAGCAATGGTTAGAGAGAGCATTCAAAGTGCTGCATTATTTGTCTATATGTATTTCTGATGCTATGCTCATACACATACAGGATGCTGAGAATCCCAAAGATGCATGGGATACTTTGGTCAAGATGTTTGATACAGATACGAGTGCTCGCAAGTCTCAATTGCGACAACAGATACACAATGTGAAAAGGAATAAAAGGAGCATACATGATTATGTGCAAGAAATCAAGAAGTTTGCAGATGCATTGGCCACAATAAATGCCCCCATGCCTGATGATGATTTGGTGGATATTACCTTGCGTGGTCTTGGCAAGGAATACAAATCCTTTGATACATCTATCTCAGTGAGGAGTACAGGTCTACCCGACTTCGATGAGTTGGTTTCACTCTTGTTGGTTGAGGAAATCAAGCTCAGTGATTCATTTCTGGATGCATCTACTAGCCATGATGATATGGCAGAAATCAGGCTTTCTACTCGTCGTCGCAGAGAGGCTTTAGAGGCAGGGGGAGATTTGCATCACGTGGATGTGGTGGTAATGGTCATGGATGGCAGGACAGGCCTCCACAACAGAATTTTCAGCCTTCATATGGTGCTCGAGGTGGTCGTGGATATGCACCTCAGCGAGGCAGAGGTACCCCCCGTGGTCGAGGACGTTGGCAAGGCCAACAAAATTCTATGCAAGATGTGGAATGCCATTATTGTGGCAAATATGGTCATATGGCGAGAGATTGTTTCCGCAAACAGAATGATTTGAGAGGGGGAAGAGCACAACGTGGTGGTCATTATGGTGGAAACTACGCACAACATGGTGGTAACTATGCATCAAGTAGCAACGATGGAACTGCAAATCATTTGTTTGCCATGAAGCATGTTGTGGGTTCTAGGACAACAAATGCTGAGAATGATGATACATGGTATATGGACTCAGGAGCATTAAACCATATGACATGTCATGGTGAATGGTTTGAGCATATGAAGCCTATGGATGTAAAAGGCTATGTGGAAACAGGTGATGATACCCAGCATGTCATTACACATGTTGGAAGTGTACCATTGGTCATGCACAATGGTCAGACAAAGTCTATGTCAGATGTGCTGTATGTGCCTTCGATCACTAAAAGCTTGGCCTCAGTTGGTCAAATGGTGGAACAGGGATTACAGGTTCGTTTCAACGAGCATGGATTCTTTGTTGAAGATTTCAAACATGGATGTAGAGTGATTGCTAAAGGCAAGAAAGAAGGAAGATTGTTTAAGCTGGATGCTGGAATTCCTGAGCTAAAATCAGCCATGTTCTCAAAGAGCAGAAATGTGATACAGGACATTGATATGTGGCATAAGAGGATTGGACATGTCAATATACAGAGATTAAAGAACATGCAAACAAGAGGCATTGTCAATGGATTGCCTAGGTTCAAATATGATGGACATATGCATGTTTGTGAAGCGTGTCAGTTTGGGAAGCAGGCAAGGTTGAGGTTTCCTAGAGAAGGAAATATAAGTAACAGGCCACTTGAGATAGTACACAGTGATGTATGGGGTCCTGCACAAAACCCATCTATCAAAGGCAGTTTATACTATGTTACATTCATAGATGATTTTAGCAGGATGACATGGATATACTTTCTCAAAGAGAAGAGTGAAGTGTTGAAAAAGTTCATGGATTTCAAAGCTTTTGCAGAAAAGCAATATGGCTGTTGGATTAAATGTCTGAGGACAGATGGAGGTGGTGAATACACCTCAAAAGCTTTTGAGCCTTTCTTGAGGAAGCATGGAATAAGAAGACAGTTGACTTGCAGGTATACACCTCAGCAGAATGGTGTGGCTGAGAGAAAGAATAGAGTCATATGTGAAGTGGCAAGGGCGATGCTCAATGAAAAGAGCATGCCAGATTACTATTGGGTAGAAGCATGTGCTACTGCAGTGTATATATTGAACAAAACACCTACAGCAGCCATTCATGGAAGCACGCCAGAGATGCGCTCACAGGTTACAGGCCAGACATTGGACATCTTAAAGTTTTTGGATGCATAGCTTATGTACATGTGCCTGATGAAAGAAGAAGGAAGTTGGATCCTAAAGCAGAGAAATGTGTATTTGTTGGATATGCACAGGATCGAAAGGCATACAAATGTTATAATCCACAAACTAGACAAGTGGTCATCTCACGTGATGTGGTGTTTGATGAGCTTGCTAGTTGGTACAAAGCAAAAGATGAGGGTGTTATTGAGTCACTTGAGGCTGATGTTCATGTGAACTTGCCACCACAAGCAAGTTCTAGTTCTACTACTATGTCTGGGCTAGCCAGCAGAAGTTGAGAGTAGCAGTGTACGTCCATGGTCAGGACGTTTGAGGCATGAGAGTGTGAGCATTGGGAGTAGTGCTATGGATAAAGGCAAAAAGAAAGTCGAAGGAATTGGAATCACAGGTTATGAGTCATCTAGTTCAGAGAGTTTGGATGAGGAGCTTGGCATACCTGTTTTACGCACACCTGGTGCTAGATAGGATAGATATGTGCCACCACATGCTAGAGTTACAGGTGTACAGAGTGACCCGCAGGCATTGCGGAGATCCCAGAGTCAGATATCCTATTGACAGATTGACATATAGAGATTTTGCTATGCACTATGCATATATGACATCTATGGTGAAGCATGTGGAACCTACATGCTATACAGAGGCTATTGGAGAGCATGTATGGGAAAAAGCAATGGATGTTAAGATGGACGCATTGGTCCATAATGATACATGGGACTTGGTTGCATTACCAAAGGACAAGAATGTTATTGGATGTAAATGGGTTTACAAAGTGAAGTGCAAATCTGATGGTTCTATTGAGAGACATAAAGCAAGATTGGTAGCAAAGGGTTATGCACAGACCCAAGGATTGGATTATGATGAGACGTTTAGTCCAGTGGCTAAGATGGGCACAGTGAGAGCAGTCATTGCTATGGCTACAGCTAATGGCTGGGAAATGCATCAAATGGATATCAAGAATGCATTTCTAAATGGAGATCTACAAGAGGAAGTGTACATGGCACAGCCAGAAGGGTATGTACACCCTAGATACCCCACTCACGTATGCAGATTGAAAAAGGCATTGTATGGTCTAAAGCAAGCACCTCGTGCTTGGAGTGATAAGATGAGCAGATATCTTATCTCACTTGGTTTTCAGATTTCTACAGCAGATTCTTCACTCTATGTGAAGAAGACAGAGCATGGGATTGTTTTACTAGTCATCTATGTGGATGACTTGATTATCACAGGTGATCATGGTGCAGATGTGATGCATGTCAAGAAAGCTTTGTGTGGGCAATTTGACATAAAAGATCTTGGTGAGTTGAGATACTTCCTTGGAATTGAAGTGGTGAAAGATCATGCAGGTACTTGGTTAGTACAATGCCAATATGCATTGGATATGTTGGCAAAGTATGGCATGACAGGGTGTAAGCCTATGAGTACACCATTGGAGCAAAATGTGAAGTTGCGGGCTGATTATGGCGAGGAATTGGATGATCCTTCTATGTATAAGAAGATGGTTGGTAGTCTCATATATATGACTATCACACGCCTGGATTTGAGTTATGCTGTGGGGTTAGTCAGCCAGTTTATGCAGAGCCCCAGGAAACCACATTTGGATGCAGTGAGACGCATCATGAGATATGTGAAGACCACAGCACATTATGGTTTATTTTATGAGAGTGGTAAAAGCTTGGACATACATGGCTACACAGATGCTGATTGGGCAGGTAGTGCATATGACAGGAGGTCTACTAGTGGATATGCTTTTACACTTGGAAGTGCCGTGGTGAGTTGGAGTAGCAAGAAGCAACCTATAGTTACTTTATCCAGTACAGAGGCTGAGTACAGGGGTGCAGCCATTGCTACTTGTGAGGCAGTATGGTTAAAGGGTCTCTTGGCAGATTTATGTGAGCCTTGATGGCAAAGTTGTCATTCATTGTGACAACATGAGTAGTATACAGTTGGCCAAGAATCCAGTGTTTCATGCGAGGACCAAACACATAGAGGTCCATTATCACTTTGTCAGAGAAAAGGTGCTGGATGGTGTTGGAATTAGGGTTGCAGGAATGCACACACAACTTCAAGAAGATGAGGAAGCTTGAGCACAACACATTAGTGTATTATGAGTGCCAAAAATGAAAGATAACAAGCCCTAGAAGATAATGGGCGTATATACAATGCACGGGGAAAAAAACCTCCTAGTGAGGGAAAAAGTGCCCCGGCGGTCCTAAGTGTGTTCACACACATCACTACTATAATATGGTAACAAATCCCCCCTGGAGTGATGCGGTGAACAAGAGCTAGCACTCATGTATAGGGAAGTGTCTAGCTATGTGGACGAATCCACAAAAGGGAGTAAGCCCAAAGCTTTGCGAAAAGCTTCGAACTTCTCACGAGGCAGAGCCTTTGTGAAAAGGTCTGCAAGGTTATCCTGTGTTGGCACATAAGCCAAACTGATCTCTCCTGCAGAGAGTCTCTCCCTGACATAATGGTAGTGCACCTCAATGTGCTTCGTACGAGCATGGAACACTGGGTTCCGCGCAACTGCCAATGCGCTCTGACTGTCAGTGAAGATGGTGGTGGCAGATGGCTGCCCAACACCCAAATCAGCCATAAGGCGTCTGAGCCACACACACTCAACCGTAGCTGTGAAAGCTGCCCTGTACTCAGCTTCACAACTAGAAGTGGCCACAGTAGGCTGCTTCTTGCTCAACCATGATATGCATGAGCTTCCAAGCATGAAGCAAAAACCACTCGTGGACACGCGTGTGTCATAACAACCAGCCCAGTTAGAATCTGAAAAAACATGTAAATCTGGCGGCAATGATCCCCCCTTGGGATAAAACAACCCAAGATGCCGAGTACCACTCAAATAGCGAAAGATACGCTTAATGCCTGGGCTATGCATAAATCTGCTCACCTGTGAGACTGCAAACTGAATGTCTGGCCTCGTAATGCATACATAAATGAGGCAACCAACAGCTGTCTGATAGAGTGTGACATCAAAGTGATCTCCAGCATCATGAAGACTCAACTTCAAACCTGTCTCCATTGGAGTAGCAATAGGCTTGCAGTCTTCAAGGCCAAATCTCCGCAACAATGTTTCAATATACTTTGTCTGACACAAAGCAATACCTCCATCACACTGCTTAAATCGTATCCCCAAATAATGATGCAAATGCCCCAAATCTGACATCTCAAAAGAGGCATTCAAATCAGCCTTAAAATCAGCAATATGACTCTCATTTGGTCCTGTGAGCAGCATGTCATCGACATAGAGAGCAATGATTAGATGTACACCATCCACACGTTTAACATACAAAGTGCTTTCTGTTGGACTATTCTGAAACCCATGTGCAGTCAAATATGCATGTATTTTTTCATACCAAGCTCGTGGAGCTTGCTTTAAACCATATAAAGCCTTTTTTAACCTGCACACTTTGTTTTCCTGCCCTCTTTGAACAAAACCACGAGGCTGCAATACATACACCTCCTCATGCAAATCTCCATTTAAGAACGCAGTCTTTATGTCCAGCTGATGTACATTCCAACCATTATGAGCTGCTAATGCACAGATGCTACGAACAGTGGTCATACGACATGTGGGAGCAAAAGTCTCATCAAAATCAATGCCCTTCTCTTGAGCATAACCTTTTGCAACAAGCCTAGCCTTATGGCGATCCACTGTGCCATCAGGCTTACGCTTCAATTTGTATACCCACTTAGTGCCAATGGCCTTCTTGCCAGGGGGCAAGTCACATAAAGACCATGTACTATTCTTCATAATAGCATCGTATTCTGCTTGCATAGCAGCCATCCAATTTTCTGAACTTTGTGCCTCATCAAATGAAACAGGCTCACTTTCATCGCACATACTAGAAACAGCCAATGCATAACAATCTGATGCATAAGAGGCACCATGAGAGCCAGAACGAGTGCGACTAGACAAAGGGGCATCCAACTTGCTGTCACGCAAAGTCTGCACCAGCCATCTAGGCATATTCCTAGAGCCCTCAATCTCTTGTCTCTCATCCTCAAGTGCATCATGCACATCTGCATCAGATATAGGCTGATCTGTGCCATCATTTAAAACCTGCATAGGCTGAAAAACTGCCTCATGAGGTATTGCACTTGACTGTGCACCACTGAAAAGAGGCAACAATGTATCATAGACATCACGTGAGCTGATATCTGTCTCCTTAGTACATGAAACCAAGGGCTGAACTGCATCTTCCACAAATACAACATCACGGCTAACCAAAATGCGCTTTGTCTGTGGATGATACAAACGATAGCCTTTGCTCTCAGCACTATATCCAACAAAAATACATTTGACAGCTTTGTCATCCAATTTTCTGCGATGTTGCACAGGCACTAATGCATATGCCAGGCAACCAAAAACACGTAAATGGCCAACAGATGGCTTGCGGCTATGCCAAGCCTCATATGGAGTGACAACCTGTAATGCTTTGGTGGGACACCTGTTTAGTACATAAGTGGCACACATGACAGCCTCAAGCCAAAAACCATGTGGTAGACTTTGACTCTTAACCATACATCTTGCCATTTCCATGAGAGACCTGTTTTTTCTCTCAGCCACACCATTTTGCTGTGGTGTATACGGCACTGTACATTGGTGTTTTATCCCACGCTCAGCCAGAAATGCATTAAATTCTGAAGACATATACTCCCCCCCTCGATCTGAACGGAGGGTGCCCATCTTACTTTCTGACACATTTTCAGCCATAACCAAAAACTGTTTGAAGCACAAAAACACTTCGGACT
The DNA here is from genome assembly GCF_041138505.1 of Cibotium barometz. Classification (NCBI taxonomy): domain Eukaryota; kingdom Viridiplantae; phylum Streptophyta; class Polypodiopsida; order Cyatheales; family Cibotiaceae; genus Cibotium; species Cibotium barometz. Next base: position 28,500,488 of record NC_141087.1, read on the forward strand.
TTGCCTTCAAAGGATATACCCATGCATGCCTGGTAAAATCATCAATGAAAGTCACGAAGTAAAGGTAGTTTCCAAATGATGGAGTTTGCATGGGACCACAAACATCACTGTGAACAAGCTGCAATCTGCGTTCAGCTCTCACTGATCCATCTTTGGGAAAGGAAGCACGCTGCATTTTACCCAATATGCAGCCCTCACAAACATGCTTGACAGGTGCCTCAAGCTTAGGCAAAGAAGACACCATTTCAGATTTCTGCAGGCGCAGCAAACTTGCAAAATTCAGATGACCAAAACGTGCATGCCACAGTTTTGCATTTGAAATAGCCTGCGTATCCATAATAGCACATGCTGAATCCTCTACACATTTGCCATCCATATTGAGCTTATACAGCCCTCGACATAGTGAACCAGATGCTACAATGATGTCACCACAAGAGAGATCATGAACAGTACATCTGTCATCCACAAATTTTACAACCAAACCTGTTTTGGCAAATGCGGAGACTGACAGCAGATTCTTTTTGATCCCTGGCACATACAATGCATCAAAAAGTGTAAAGGTGTTGCCATTTGCAACATTCAGCACAATCTGTCCAACTCCTTCAACGGGATAAGAGGAGTTATTGGCACAAGTGACAGTATTCCCTGTGGGAGCAGACTCAAGGAAAGTGAATAAACTGCGATGCAAGGTGATATGCTTAGTGGCACCACTGTCAAAGTACCATACATCTGAATCTACTGCAGACATACATGTGTCATGCAAAGATGGGTCATAACTGCACTACGCATTGAATGCCCATTCTGTGTCTAGCACAACATTAGCAGATTCATTGTTAGAAGGAGAGGCATCTGCAACAACAGCCATACCAGCCTCTTTCTTCTTAGCCTCTTTCGCAGCCAGCTTAGGACACGCTTTGATGACATGATCATTTCCCTTACAGTACTTGCAAAATGTCTTCTGTTTGTCACCCTTCTTCTCATCTTTGTCTTCCTTCTTTGGTTGCGCAGCATTTGCAGATTTCTGCTTACTAGAAGAAAAGCCGGCTTTACCTTTCCCGCTTCTCTGACTAGCAACGAAAGCTTGATCTGCGACACGCATAATATTCCTGTTTTGCCTTGACTGGTCTTCTTGCAGCAAAACAGAAACTAACTCCTCAAATGATAAGGCATTGGGATTGCCTTTCATCATCAAGCGAAGAGTGGAAGCAAAACCCTGATAAGAATCTGGTAGACCATTCAAAACAGTCTGCACAAGTGAACTGTCTGACAGGATTTCATCTGCAGAAATGAGCTGCTCTTTGAAATCCTTGATCTTTGTCAAAAAGCTATCCATAGAATCACCTTCGTTCATATGCTCACTCTCCAACTGTTTTCGGAGATAAGCAACACGAGCCTCATTTCTTGCCTGATACAATGTGGCAAGTACATCCCAAGCATCCTTAGAAGTCCTGCAGGAGCGAATATGTGGGATAATGGTACGTTTGACAGACAGCGCAATCAAGGCATGAGCCTGTGCATCTCTACCATCCCAACGAATCTGCTCTGCTGAAAGTGGTGGTTCTCGAACAGCTGCTACAGCACTTGTGCCTGCACCATCATCTACAGTACCTGTTTCTGATGTGTTTGCAGCATTCCCAGCCACAATAGGACGTGCATCAATACCCTGCACAATGTTCCATAACCCCTTTGCTACCAATACATGTCGCATCATATATGCCCACAATGGATAGTTGGTGCCATCCAACTTATCCTCAGCAGCCAACATGCGGAACACATCATTGTTGTCAGCCATGGCCAATGACTGTACTACTAGATGTAAATGCTGTCTGTAAGAGGTAAACCTGTATAAAATCGACCTGTGCTATGCAGCACAGCCCAAAACAGACGAATGGGCACCTGTCCTGCAGATTTTAATCTTGACAGAAAATCTGCACAGTAGGACGATTTTGCCTGCGCAGTACTTGGAATGCAAAAACGGAGGGCGAAATGACTTCAGATCAAAATTCTGAAATGACCAAGCCCTATGGGCTCCCCCACGGCATATACTAACCTGCAGACGCTCGTGAAACCTCGTCGCAATCGGAGGAGATGAAGCGGCAGGTGCCGGTGATGCTGCCCGGGAGGAGGAAGCCTGCTCTGATACCAATTGTTGGAATTAGGGTTACAGGAATGCACACACAACTTCAAGAAGATGAGGAAGCTTGAGCACAACACAGTAGTGTATTATGAGTGCCAAAAATGAAAGATAACAAGCCCTAGAAGATAATGGGCGTATATACAATGCACGGGAGAAAAAACCTCCTAGTGAGGGAAAAAGTGCCCCGGCGGTCCTAAGTGTGTTCACACACATCACTACTATAATATGGTAACAGATGGTACAGTTGATCTTCAGTATGTGAAGACTGATGAGCAGGTGGCTGACATCTTTACAAAGCCACTTAGCAGGGAGAAGTTTGAGTACTTCCGGACTATGTTGGGAGTACATGGGATGAGCTTGAGGGGGAGTGTTGAGAGTCTTGATATCCCAAGCTCATCTACATCTTCATCGGCAGTACATCATGAGCTTGAGAGGGGCTGTTGAGATTCAAGCTCGATGTCAGTGTGAGCCAGCTATGCTATGTGCTGGCAGATTAGGTAGGAACATGTGTGAGACATAAATGACCGCGTGTCCAGCTGGTCATAGTGTGTGGACATTAGCTAGGGTTAGTAGAGTGTGGACACAACTCATTGTGTGTTGTGTGGATTATGGATTAGTGAACTATGCTTTGTGTGAGAGTGGACATGGCTTCCCTCTATGGTTAGGGTTTGCAATATACATTAGGGTTTGCTCCTGTGTGTGTGTCTCCTCTCCCTCTACCGTTCTTTCAACAAAGTGTATCATCATCCATGTTACATGTGAATTGTCAATGTATTATCAAAATTTGCTATGCCAATGGAAGTTGTCCTACAATAAAGACACTGCAACGAACTATAACCTTTAGTGAAAATTCCTACTCTAGGAACTCTTTGCAATAACTTGCATGCAAAAAAACAGTATTCCAAAAAAAAATATATATCTATTTTAAACTTAATGGCATATAATCAAGCCTATCGACACTCAAACACAACACCACAATAGCTTTTTCACACCAACCCTAGAAACTTAACATGGGTCTCCCCACTAGTCTCATCCAAAAATTACCATCGTACATTTTTTTCATGCCTATCATTAGTGAAATCTGCTCATTGTCAATGCAAGGAATCTCAAACTTCACATTGTCAATGCAAGGAATCTCAAACTTCACATTACTATCATATACATCTCGGATTTCTAAAACGTTGATGCAATCTATTAACTTTTTTTTAAAGAAGCTTTATGTTGGTGGTGTTGTTCATAATGATTGCAATGATGCTATGCTCATTCTTCTAATTTTCTTACTCATGGGACCTCCCTCTATATACTGGACTTGTTGTAGTGAGATCAATCATTTTTGTTGTAGGGGTGCAATCAATGTTGGTGTTAGCCTAACCCTATGTGGCAAGATATTTCTCCCGATTCTCCCCTTGTTTCTTATTACCCTAGTTACCCAATGCACGCAAATACTCTCAAATTTGGTGTCACATATCTTTAATGACCAATATTACTTAACTTAAATTTTCAATTAGAGCATTAAGTTTTTGTCGCATGTTTTGGACCCCTCTCTATCATGTTTTGCTCCTCCCCTTGTCTCTTATCATCCTAGTGTCCCTATACACTCAAATACTCCTAGATTTAGTGTCAGATGTCTTAAATGACCAACATTCTATTCGAATTTGTCAATCAAAGAATTAAGTTAGACAACTAAAAAAAATATTCATTTACTTTCACTCTTGATTCTTTATAATTTTCTCATAGGAACTAAATATCCAAATCGATTTTTTATTCTCTAACAATGTGATCTCATTATATTGCATGTTTTAGATCCCTCTCTCTATAATGTTTTGCTTCTTTGTTTTTGCACTCTTCTCAACACAGTGTATTCTTTTATCAACACAGTGCCTCCATTTTATCATCTTCTAAAAAATGGACCTCTCTATTATCTTTTTATATTTGTAGAGAGTTTAGATAATGAGGACATCCCTTTCAAAGCCATTGGGATATACTTATTAGTAGTTAGAGAAATGGAGTTGCAATCCAGAGTATTCGATAATAACCAAAACAATCTCTCAGTGTTTGTAGTTTGTGGTTTGGATAAGAAAAAGGAAAATCTTGTATCCTTTCTTCCTAGGAAAACATTCTCTCATGCTAATTGTTTTGTGCTTATCATGGAATAATCAATCAAGCCCAAGTTTTCTTGAATAATCATGAGCACAATATTTTCATCTAATTTATCTGAATCTAATCATATAGTAATTTGGAAAACATCGTTCCAATTAACAGCATAAACCAGCCAACTTGGAACATGGAAATAACGATGCTCAAACTCAGCAACCAAATTCACCCTTTCCTCAAAGGAAAGAGTGCTTCTCATGTGCTTTAAAAAAATGCTAGTCACCTCTTCCATCTGTCAATCATACATACAATTATATAAGTAAGTAGAAGCATGAATACTATATACGTAGAGGTGTGTCAAATATACTAATGCGAATACATTCTGTGTGTACACATGGATGTTTGGACCTATACATTTGGGTGCTTAACCTTTGTGTGTGTACATGTGTGTTTTATTGATTTATTTAATATTTATGGCTGAATTGTAGACCCTCCATTTTGGGAAGGCCAAGCAACAACTTCTCTAATTATCGAACTGTTAGAGGGCATTGGTGTTTTACGGTATATATACAAACTTTATTTTTATGTAGCTTTAATGTTTTGTTTGATTAATTTCTATTTTTATTGAAACATTCATTTGCAAAACAGGGGATATCTTCACTTTTTAGAACCCAAATTATTCTTGGGTTTGTATTGTCGAGACAATTACGATGAGAGCTTTGGGCTCCTAGGAATTTACAATCTACGATTGTGGAAGGTTGCAGATTAGCTTCATGTACGTGTAATGTTTGTGGGTTATGAAAAGCATGATAAGTTAGATTTTTGGTGCATAGGCATTGCACAATACATAATTTTTTGATTTGCTATTTACAAGCCTGTTCAAATGCCGTTCACCTCAAATATTGATCCACCAAATGAGTTTTGTAAGCTTTTATCCTTGTCCAACTTTTTTCTACGAGAGAGTTATATTTTCAATGCTAATATTTTTTATGGCATACATTTTGCCAGATGGAGGCATGGGATATAGGCTACCAAGGAGAGATAATCCAGTTGTTCGAAGATTGTTTTGAGGTTGTGTTCAGGTGTGTTAAGATATCATTTTATAATTCCAGACGCTTCTATATGGATATATATGGTAATCACGATGTTTTTATATATTAGTTTGGCAAGTTGAGGGTGATGTATACATATATGTATGAGTGTGACGAGTATCTATGGATATTATGGGTGCGTGCGCATACACAGACACATATTTACATGTGTGTATGTGACATGCACACATGTATTCATATGCATGCACACACTTACACATATCTTCCACTTGTGGCATGTATGGTTTCAATGGATTTCACGTACACATACTCATACATACATGTACATACATACGTACATCTTTATGCGTGTTTGTGTGTAACTCTATGTGCCTAGCTTCTAAAAGGAAAGGAAAGGTGTTTTTACACATATTTCTTTTGCATGTACCTAAATGCAAAATGCTTCTTGCTCGTTGGAGACGGGTCGCGACACTAGTAGCTTATAAAGCTTATAGAAGAAACAGCTGCAGCACAGTGTACTGAAGGCGGCAGGGCGCTCACCAAAGAAAAAAAATCATGCACAAGCAGAATCGCACAGAAGAGGAAGAAGGATTAAATGCCTTGCTTCTTTTTTTTTGAAAAGAAAATATAATTAAATACTTTCTCTCTCAAATTTTTTTATGCGTGGCTTATTGTTGGTAGATGTTTCTCTGTGTGCTCTTCGCATTCGTACGGTCGGCGGATCGGAGTGTAGATGAGTCCTCAGAAAAACCGCTTTTCCCATGCAAGTGGGTTTGCACAGAGTGGTTTTGCTTCCTTGTTTCTTGCAAACATTATCCCTTGGTCCACCAAAAGTAGAATTATTAATACCCTTTGGTCCAAAGCTTCCACCCTTGAAATACCTTGAAAAATTCTTCAACCTTCAAATCTTCCGCAAGCTTTCCTTGTCCAAAGCTTTGATACCACTATCATGGGATCTTTAATTCTAGGAAATTGTGGAAATAAAGCTTGAAGAATAAACCATTCAAAAATCCTCAAGGTAATTGTTAGGCTCGTTCAAAACACATAAAAGCATGTGAACATAAATAGCAAAATAAATAATTCAAAACAAGAGAAGAGTGCACGACAAACTCATTGGGTACAATCTCCCCCTTCATGCGTGTGGCCTATCTCCCCACACATGAATATTTGAGTGATCTTGTATTCCTTTAAATATGCCATAGCCTGCAAAAAACATGTGTGCTTTTCCTTGCACGCTTTCATGTGTGCTTTTCTCTTGCACACTTTAACTCAAAATAGTGCTTTTGTTTTTGAGTGTACACATTCACCCAATTAAATGAGGCTAGGGATAAAAACTTGAGCTTAAATCCAAAAGGAGCTTTAGTAGTAATTCCTTCATATCCCCCCTGTTAGCTCCACTAAATACAGGAAAATTGCCCATAGGGCCCAAGGTGCTAAAGAAACCCCTTCCTAGTCTAGAGCCTTCCCCAAGAGGATCGCCAAATTGTGTGAGAGGTAGACTAGAAGGGAGTCCTTTTTAATAATCCCAACCAACCCAAATAACCCACACATGTTACTAGAATGTTTGTGATAAAGTTATAAGAGAACAGAGACATATACATCAAATGAAATATTATGATTTAAGGTGGGAAAGATGAAGGGTTGGGGAGAGGCATTTATCTTGGCCGGATGCTAGCTAATCACAACATGGATAGAGAGCAAGGGCATGGGTTGGTAACAGATGGTTTGGGAAAATGGGTAAGTTAGGTCAATTCATGGTAATGGCATGTGTATGCATGTAACAAGTGTTTGAAATCAATGCTTCCCTCTCTTTTGGCTGTGCGGGATGACTTGCCAGGTTGCTCTATATGAGGAGAAGTTGACTAGGTCTCGAGCCATGAAGGATGGAGCAAAGCATATGGAAGCCTCCACATGAAAAAAGTGTTAAGAGGCGTTTGAATAAGAAGAAGAAGTCCATCCTGGTAGGAACTGGGACTGACAAGGTAAAAATCTCAGACGGATTTGAGACATCTTCCAATGGCTCATTGCCTTCAATTCCTGAAGATAAGGGCCTGAGATTTGTTAAGAGGGCTGTGGAAAGTAGCTTCAAGACAGACAATCCAAAACTTCTCAAAGAGCTTGCCTAATATCCTTGTGCTCCTAAAGAGAAATTTCCCTACACTCCTCCTATGATTTAGGCCACTACCCTAAATGGGAGGTACATAACCACTTTACCGACTTGGGAGGCTAGTTAATTAACCACTTAATTACTTTAATAATCATGGTTAGTTTCTTCCAAAAAAATTCACCAAAAGGAAATGGAAAAACTCACCTTGCTTGTAGCGATGGAAACTTGTAGCGAAAATCACACTTGGCCTTGACCGGATCCACTTGCCTCGTTTGGTCTCTTTGCTGAATGCTTTTCCTTCTTGTTGTAGAAGCCCCTTTGCTTGAGAGTAATTCTCTGAATTTTCAGCTTGGAGAGGTGATTTAGAAGTCCTCAAATCACTCAAAAACTATCTCTATGCTATGACCAATCAAGCCAACCTATGGGGGTTTGCTTATGGGAATTGTTTTAAAGGCCAATCAAAAGAGGTTCAAGGCCAGTAATTGTTTTAAAGGCCAATCAAAAGATGTTCAAGGCCAATAATTTTTAGATTTTTACCTCTATTTTCTATAGCCCACAAGAGTGTCTAATCCTTCAATTCACACTCAAGCAATCCATTCTAAGTTGTAAATACAAGATGCCTAAGCTTAGTAGTATGCACCAGGGCTCCGGGATTGATGAGGATGAATCAATCTCTTCCTCAGCCTATCAGGCATAATTTCGTAGCTTCCTAATCTATTACTAAGCCACACATCCAAGGATTTGGCCAATTTCATCCTCTACCTCTCGATTTTTGTATTGCAAACCGGTGGGCTACTGTCCACGTTTTTTGATTCATTCTTCCTCTTTACTCACAATTGGACTAATTCCTCTTAGTGAGGTGTAGTAATGTTATGAGCCACCCACGGCTCAAATCTCATGCCATTTGGTCCATTGGGTGAGTTGGAGTAAATGCCAACAAGGAGACTGTAGTTGCTACAAATTGCTTGAAATCTAGACTTTAGTAAATTGCACCCCAATAGAAGTTGAGATATTATTTTGGAAATCCCAACGGTGAAAATGTACATCATGAGGTAACAAACAACTTTTATTTTTACATAAAGTCAATCCAACGGTTGGATCTTCTTAGATCTTCTCTGTAATGTAGACATACCAAAACTGTCCAGTTTTTATGTTGAGTTTTTCAACACTTTCAAGTTTTTGCAAGCTCATTAACTATGAATTTCTCATTTCCTTGCATTAAATTTTTTCAAATATCATTTGAAATAATTAATAACTTCTCTTGCATCCTTAAAGCATTTCATTGAACTTGGTTCACATCATTCCACATGTTTAGCATACAAAGTGCTTTCTGTTGGACTATTTTGAAAACCATGTGCAGTCAAACATGCATGTATCTTTTCATACCAAGCTTGTGGAGCTTGTTTTAAACTATATATGAAAAAATGCAGGGGGGAAGAGAGCTTGAGCTCTTACAAGCACACACACACACTCACAAAACCCTAATAGAGAACACACAAGGTGAGAGGCTGAAAATCTTCTTCTTCTCTACTCAACACTCAACACACCATATACAAGAATAAGAGTACACACAATATGAAAGGTACTCAACCAAATACATACACGGGTTCTCTATAGTGTGAACCCGACTAAATGAGCTGGCGCTATAACTATGCCAGAATGGCTGTCACACAGCCTGTCATCCCACTGGCCGCATATCACCCAAGATCTCACCAACCATGCCAGTGGTGTAAGTGTGGGGCCTATCCCCCAGGCGGGGTCATCAGTGGCCACCGCCTCACTAGACGAGCTCGATATCTCAACACTCCCCCTCGAGCTCAACTCCATCTCATGTACACCAAGCGAAGCCCTGAATCTGCGGAGCTTCTTTGTACCCAATGCTTTGGTGAAGATGTTAGCTACCTGATCCTCTGTGCTGACATAAACAAGGTCAAGGTCTCCTGCCAAGACCTTCTCTCTGACAAAGTGGTAGTGGACCTCTATGTGCTTCGTACGAGCATGAAAGACTGGGTTCCTGGCTAACTGTATACTGCTAATGTTGTCACAGAAAATGACAACTTGTCTATCCACTGATAGACCCAAATCTGCAAGTAGCTTTCTCAACCAAGCTACCCCACATGCTGCCATAGCAGCTCCTCTGTACTCGGCCTCTGTACTGGATAGAGCAACCGTAGGCTGCTTCTTGCTGCTCCAAGTCACAGTAGCACTCCCCAAAGAAAACATGAATCCACTAGTAGATCTTCTATCTGAGATACTACCAGCCCAATCAGCATCTGTGTACCCATGTACACATATCTCTGTCCCAGTCTCATAGAATAGTCCACAATGCAAAGTAGACTTCACATACCTCAGTATGCGTCTCACTGCATCCAAATGCGGTTTCCGTGGAACCTGCATAAACTGACTCACCAACCCAACAGCATAGCTCAAATCTGGTCTGGTGATCGTCATGTAGATCAAACTTCATACTATGCTCCTGTACATAGTAGGATCCTCCAAGATCTCTCCTGAATCTGCACTCAACTTGCCATTCTGATCCAATGGCACAGAAATAGGCTTACAGCCTGTCATACCATACTTGGACAACATGTCCAAGCCATACTGTCTCTGCAGTAATCCAATACCATGTGGTGACCTAATCACCTCAATGCCCAAGAAATTTCTGAGCTCCCCCAGATCCTTCATCTCAAACTTCTATCTTAGCAAGATCTTTACATCAAAGATCTTTGCATCATGGTCCCCCGTAATAATCAAGTCATCTACATAGATGACAACAAGCACAACTCCTCTGTCACCATGTCTCACATACAATGAGAAATCTGCATTGGCTACATGAAAGCCAATAGTGACAAGATATTCAGAAATCTTGTCAGACCATGCTCTTGGTGCTTGCTTTAAGCCATACAAGGCTTTCTTCAACCTGCAAACATGCTCGGGGTGACCCACATCCTCATATCCAGGTGGCTGCACATATACACCTCTTCTTGCAAATCCCCATGCAAGAATGCATTCTTTACATCCATCTGATGCATTCTTTACATCCATCTGATGTAAAGACCATTGCTTTGATGCAGCCACTGCTATCACAACTCTCACCGTTGCCATCTTGGAAACTGGGCTGAAAGTTTCCTCATAATCGATCCCATATGTCTGCGCATATCCTTTGGCTACCAATCTAGCCTTGTACCTGTTTATGCTTCCATCACTGTTATGTTTAACTTTGTACACCCACTTGCATCCAATGGCTTTCTTGCCTTCAGGCAATTTCACTAAATCCCAAGTTTCATTTCCATATAGTGCATCCATCTCCTCATCCATAGCTTTCTCCCAACACACATTTCCAACAGCCTCATCAATGCATGTGGGCTCAACAACCTGCACAACCTTTGCCATATATGCATAGTGATGTGCCACATAACCATCATAAGTAAACCTCTGCATAGGGTTCTTCACTCTACCAGATCTTCGCAGCTTTTCATTCATGGCTTCCGTAGCCTTCTTCTTTACACCAGGTGTTCTCATAGCTGGGATCCCAAGCTCCTCATCAAGGCTCATATCTGAGCCACTAGACTCTCCATCAACATGAGAATGCCCTGCAGAAATGTCAGGCATACCAAGGGGCTCAACCACTTTCTCTTTTCCTTTATGTGATGTAGTAATCACATTTGCAGGACTGGTATTATAACGCAGCCTGCCACTCCATGGTCTATCAACAGACTCACTAGATGAGGACTCTCCTCGTCCACTCAAAGACTGTGATTACTGACCTGCATTCTGTGCAACCACACTTCCACTCACATCAGCCCCGACAGCTTCTTTTTCAGCAGCATACCAGCTGCTCATCTCATCAAAGACAACATCCCTGCTTACCCTCAACTCACGTGTAGCAGGGTTATAACACCTGTATCTCTTTTGCTCAAGGGAGTATCCAATAAACACACATTTTTCAGCTTTTGGATCCAGCTTAGTTCTCAGCTCATCTGGCACATGCACATATGCAATGCATCCAAAGACTTTCAGATGAGACAAATCTGGTTTTCTACCAGTAAACCTCTCCTCTGGAGTTACATCATGTATGGCTGCAGTTGGAGTCTTGTTCATGATGTATACTGCTGTAGAAACAGCCTCAGCCCAATAGCAATGTGGCATATTCTTCTCTTCCATCAATGCTCGTGCAATCTCAGCAATCTCAGCAATGTGCCTGTTTTTCCGCTCAGCAACTCCATTTTGCTGCGGAGTGTATCTGCATGTAAACTGTCTCCGAATACCATTCTTCTTCAAAAATTCAGAGAACTCATTGGAGAAGTACTCTCCCCCTCCATCTGACCTTAGGCACTTTACATATTTCCCTGTTTGCTTTTCAACCAAAACTCTGAAATTTTGAAAGTGAGTGAACACCTCACTCTTCTCCTTCATGAAATATACCCACACTTTCCTCGTGTGGCATCAATGAAAGTCACATAATACCTGCAGCCTCCCATAGATATGGTCTTCGTAGGACCCCATACATCTGAATGCACAACATCTAGTGCATTTCTGCTCACATATCTGCTACGTGGAAACACATGCTTTGTTTGCTTCCCAAATTGGCATGCTTCACATATTTTGTGCATACCTTCCACTTTAAATTTTGGCAGCCCTGTCATAATTCCTTTTGTCTGGATAGACTTCAATCTCTGCACATTTACATGTCCAATCCTTTTATGCCAAATGTCTGTGTCTGCAACAATTCCTGAACCATTTGCAAACATCACAGCACTCATTTCAGGCATGTCTACATTTAACGTAAACATTCTGCCCACTCTGTTGCCTTTTGCAACCAACCTGCACTTGTCTTTGAAATCTTCAACATAGCACCCATCAGGGTTAAACTGAACCTGCAAACCTTGCTCAATCATCTGGCCAACTGAAACCAGATTCTTTGTTATGTTCGGTACATGAAGTACATCTGCAAGGTACTTCACTTTGCATTCCTGCATAGACAATGGCACATCTCCAATGTGGGCAATTGGATGAGTAGTGTCATCCCCCGTTTCCACAAAACCTGGTCTTTCCGGGTTTTTCATCTCCTTGAACCACTCCCCATGACTCGTCATGTGGTTTGAAGCGCCTGAATCCACATACCATACATTATCTTTTTGTGCTGCATCAACATTTTCAGACATGGCATTTACGACATGCTGCATAACAAACAACCTTTCATTATCCTCATTATTTCTGCTTGAGGATGCATAGTTGTTTTGCTGCACTTTCCCATTTTGCATGTCAGCCTGCTTCTTATAACATTCTGCCTGCACATGTCCAGGCTTACCACAATAATAGCATTCACGTGCATCATTATATTGCCTTTGCCAATTTCCACGGCCTCTTTGACTCCCCCTGCCTCTGAATTTGCCTCTTCCACCTGCGTGTTGTTGTTGTTGTTGTTGATTCTGGGACTGTTGTTGTTGCTGCTGTTGCTGGCCATAATTCTGATTACCTGTTCGGCCACCTCCTTGACCGCGTCCACGGCCTCCTCTACCTCATCCTCTTCCTGAACTCGTGTAGAAGGCCTGTTGCTCTGAACTGTTTTTGCTTTGTGAAGACTGTTGGTCTTCACCCAAGCTCTTCTCTTCGATAATCAGCATAGACACCAAATCTGTAAAGTTGGGAATGTTTTTCGGAGTCTGAATAGACGTCTTGAACGCCTTGTATTGTGGCCCGAGACCACGTAGACAGACCTCCACCTTATCATCATCATCTACTGACACACCAATAGATGCAAGGGATTCCACAATACCCTTTATCTTCAACGCATAGTCATTCACAGACATGCTCTTTTTCTCCACAGTATGAAGTTCATTCTTCAACTGTATCTTGGTATTTGTTTCATAAAGCTTTACCAAGGTGTTCCACGCCTCCTTGGGGGACTTGGCATCCTGAATGTGCCCAATCATGGTGTCCTGTATACTAATGGAGAGCCAATACATAACCTTCCTGGCTCCTTGGTTCCAGTCTTTAAACTCCTTCACATCTGCAGCAGTCGGATTTATGTCCGGTATCTCCGGTGCCTCTTCATGCTCACCTTCTATGTAGTCCCAATAGCCCTTTCCCATCAGGAAATTCGTCAACCTGAACCTCCAAGCATGGAAGTTATTCTTATCAAGCTTCTCAGCCACAATCTGAGTTATCCCATCATTTGACATCTTGCCGAACACACAATTTTACCAGAACCAGCACTTTGGTTTTTCTACACAAACTGCTGTATTTTTTGCAGCGGTACTGTAGTACTCTCAAATGTCACAACCAGTGACTTCAATGTGCATACATACACCCAATGGCAACTGTTGACCTCTTTGCAGCACCCACAGTGTCTGCACAGTCAATCTGTCTTCCTGCAGTTCTTAAAACAGAGTTCTGCAGAGAATCGATGACTTATCCGCAGTGCTCAAAATCGCCTGCTTTCTGAAAAACGAAGGTCCAAACGCGCCCGAAACGCGTTTTCGGCTCGGAAATTAACAGTCCGATAGGACTACATAGTTGCCCTATAGCTTTACTCCCGTGAAGAAAGCTCCTCAATCAGAGACCGTTTGCCGGTGCCTCCCGTGAGACAAGGGTGTAGTCACCAACACAATAGGGAAGAGTAGTTGAAGCTCTTACCCTCGTACTGCTTCCTGTGGTTCTCTTGCTTGCAGCTCAGCCCTTAGCATGAACCAGGCTCTGATACCATGAAAAGATGCAGGGGGGAAGAGAGCTTGAGCTCTTGCAAGCACACACACACACTCACAAAACCCTAATAGAGAACACACAAGGTGAGAGGCTGAAAATCTTCTTCTTCTCTACTCAACACTCAACACACCATATACAAGAATAAGAGTACACACAATATGAAAGGTACTCAACCAAATACATACACGGGTTCTCTATAGTGTGAACCTGACTAAATGAGCTAGCGCTATAACTATGCCAGTCTCTAGAATGGCTGTCACACAGCCTGTCATCCCACTTTGGCCGCATATCACCCAAGATCTCACCAACCATGCCAGTGGTGTAAGTGTGGGGACTATCCCCCAGGCGGGTCATCAGTGGCCACCACCTCACTAGACGAGCTCGATATCTCAACAATATAAAGCCTTTTTCAACTTGCACACTTTGTTTTCTTGCCCTCTTTGAATAAAACCACGAGGCTGCGTTACATACACCTCCTCATGCAAATCTCCATTCAAGAACGCAATCTTTATGTCCAAGTGATGTACATTTCAACCATTATCAGTTGGCCAATGCACAAATGCTACGAATGGTAGTCATACGACAAGTGGGAGCAAAGGTCTCATCAAAATCAATGCCCTTTTCTTGAGCATAACCCTTTGCAACAAGTCTAGCCTTATAGCGATCAACATCTGGCTTTCGTTTCAACTTAAAAACCCACTTACATCCAATGGCCTTTTTACCAATAGCAAAGACCATGTACCATTCTTCATTATAGCATCATATCACTTTGCATTGCAGCCAACCAATTTTTTGATTTTTGTGCCTCATCAAATGAAAGAGGTTCTTTCTCTTCACACATACTAGACAAAGCATAACAATCTGATGCATAAGAGGCATGCTGAAAACTTGAACGAGTACGACTAGATATAGGTGTATCAATTTTACTATCACGCAAGGTTTGCACCAGCCATTTAGGCATACCTCTAGCCTGCTCATTTTCAGCCCTATCCTCATGAATTACATCCTGTAAATCTGCATCAGAAATAGGCTGATCTATGATGTCGTTTGAAATCTGCATAGGCTGAGTATTTGCCTCATTAGGACTTACATTTGAATTCCCACCTGTAAGTAGAGGCGACAACGTATCAAATACATCCCGTGAGCTCACACCTGTCTCTTTGGTACATGATAACAAAGGCTGCATAGCATCTTCCACAAAAACAACATCTCGACTAATCAAGATACGCTTTGACTGCGGATGATACAATCTGTAACCCTTGCTCTCAGCATTGTAACCAACAAAAACGCATTTGATAGCCTTATCATCCAATTTGTTGTTGCACAGGCACTAAAGCATAGGCCAAGTAACCAAAGACACACAAGTGACCAATAGAAGGCTTCCTGCCATGCCAAGCTTCGTATGGAGTAATAGACTGCTCCCAATAGAAAGGGCAACAGTAGATTGCTAGGCTTCCTGCCATGCCAAGCTTCGTATGGAGTAATAGACTGCTCCCAATAGAAAGGGCAACAGTAGATTGCTAGGCTTATTGATCCATGAGATAACTACAGATCCAAGTGAAAAACAATAGCATGTCATTGATCTCCTGCTATCTATGTCTCCTTCCCAATCTGAGTCACAATATCCTGTTAAGGTGGCTTCTCCGTCTCTCATGTAAGTGATTCCATAATCCAAAGTATCACTGATGTACTTTAAAACACGCTTACGTGCTTTCCAATTGCTTTCCTGAGGCTTATTGGAAAACCTGCTTAGAACACCTGTAGCCTCACAAATGTCAAGATGAGTGTTACACAAGTAGATAAGACCTCCAACAAGTTTCCTGTACAGTTCATTGTCTACCAATGTGGATGCATATTCCTTTGAAAGCTTCAAGTTTACTTCAAAAGGAGTACTCACTGACTTGCACTTAGGCATACCAAATGCTTTCAGTAATTCAATGGCATACTTCTTCTGTGAGATGAAGATTCTATCTGCCTCCTACCAAACTTCAATTCCCAAACAAAAGTGTCCGAGATATGTCATCTTAAACTCCATACATAATGTTGTCTTTGTTTGAGCAATCTTCTCTTCATGATCTCTAGTAAGAGTGAGATCGTCCACATAAACGGCAATCAACATGTACCTGCCATTCTCTTCAAAAATGTACAAACTTGCATCATCAGAAAGACTTCTTTTAAAACTAATACTTATCAAGTACTTGTAATCCGCTGGCTCCATGCACATGGGGCTTGCCGTACAATGCTTTCCTAAGTTTGCAAACTTTACCTTCTGAGCCTGGAACCTCAAAGCCTTCTGGTTGTTCAACATACACTTCTTCCTTGAGATAACCATTTAGAAAGGCAGACTTCACATCCATTTGCATAAATGGCCATCCTCTTTGTGTTGCTAAAGCTAGAATGGTGTGGATAGTAGTCAATCTGGTTGTGGGAGAAAAAGTGTCCTTATAGTCAAAACCTTCTACCTGTGCAAACCCTTTAGCTACAAGTCAAGCCTTGTACTTATCTAATGAACCATCAGATTTGTAATTAGCTTTATACACCCACTTGGATCCAATTACATTGCGTTTATTTTTTGGACGATCCACAAGATCCCAAGTGTGGTTATGCATGATGGAATCATACTCTGTTTGCATAGCTTCCATCCACTTTGCATTGTTTTAGCTTCTTTAAAGCTAGTGGGCTCCTAAACTTTCTGCAACTCTGCCATAAGTGCATAATTAACAAGATGCTCTTGAGCCCTTATTTGCTCCTCTATTCTCTTGGAACGACGAATTTCATAAGGCCCCTCATCAATGGCTAGAGGCTCCTTCCTGTCCAAAAGTTGTGTCACCCACTTAGGCAATGGCTTCTTCCTATTGGGTTCTTCAGGCTCATCCTCATATTTTTCATCACCATGTTGAACTTCTTATGGTCTCCTTTTCAATGTAAGGACCGGTTGACTTGCTAATGGTGGTTGTGGTTGATGGGAAGGGGTTTCTTAGATGTCTAAAGAAGGACTCTCCTCCTCCATTTGATGCGGTTACTCCACAAACACCACATCTTGACTCAAAATGATCTTCTTTTGAACAGGATCATAGAGTCGGTAACCCTTTGACTCATCACTATATACCACAAAGATACATTTCTGGCTTTTGGAGTCCCACTTAGTTCTTGAAGCATCTGACACATGCACAAAACACTCACATCCAAAAATTCTGAAATGTGCAACTGAAGGTTTCTTACCAGAAAAGGCCTGTAGAGGGGTCATCTCTTTCACTGCTTTGGTGTAGTTTTGATTCAAGATGTACACAGTAGTGTTTACTACTTTAGCCCAAAAAGTATCTGGAAGACCTTTAGCCAAGGAGCATGAGCATCAAGAGATAACCATGAAAGCATGAAAGAGCTTATACCTCAAGATAAGATGTGTTGAGCCAAGACACAAGATGTATAGAAAGCTTCTTATGCTTCTATTTCAGGCCTTCAGAATAGTCACCCTCAACTTTACAAGAGATCCACCACAATCCCAAAATGAGGGTTACATGCATTTATATAGGCAGAAGGGTTGGCACAAGGGCTGCCCCTAATCTAAGGACCTTTACACTAGACCATGCCCCCAAATAAGGGCAGTTCACATGCTACCTTCCTCCCATCATCCACAATCCATCAAATGGTGACTAATACAATGTGAATACTTCAACATCACATACATGCTTGACAAGGGTCTCAAGCATGACACCATATCTTGCCTATGCAGGCGCAACAAATTGCTAAAATTCAAGTGACCAAAGCGGGCATGCCATAGCTTTGCATCACTCATAGCATGTGTGGTGGTTAATTGTACATGCATCATGTGCTAATCTCTCATATACATCCAATCTATACAACCCATGGCATAGTGTACTGGATGCAACAATTATGTCTCTATCACTTAGGTCATGAACCGTACACTTGTCATCCACAAATCTGACAACTAAGCCTGCCTTAGCAATGGCAAAAATTGACAAAGTACCAAACATGAGCATCAGAAAACTGATAAACATACATCCTAAGAAGGATCATAGTTGCAATGCACCACAAATGCCCAATCATCCTGTGCATAATTTGTTGCATCCTTCTTTTCAGCACTAGGTGCTAAAAAGAAGGATCATAGTTGCAATGCATAATTTGTTGCATCCTTCTTTTCAGCATCCTAAGAAGGATCATAGTTGCAATGCACCACAAATGCCCAATCATCCTGTGCATAATTTGTTGCATCCTTCTTTTCAGCACTAGGTGCTGCTGAATCAGCCCACTGCCATGCCTGCATCTTTCTTATTCTCCTTCTCTAGCCATTTCTTGCATTCATTGATTTAATGGCCAAGCTTCTTGTAATAGTTACATTTGTCCTTTTTCTTAGGCTTGTTGCCCCTTTCTCCAGAAGACTGGGTGGAATCTACCTTAGACTTTTGACCCCCCTGAGGAGGCCTTGCCTTTGCCCTTTTGATAAGACTGGCATAGCAGCAAACAAAAACAAAGGATTGATCCCCAATACGCACAATAGACATGTTTTTCCTGGACTGCTCTTTGTGTAAGAGTATAGAAACTTGCTCCATCAAATGTCAAGGCATTCAGATTGCCCTTCATCCATGAGCCTCATGGTGGAGGCAAAAATCTGGTATGAGTTTGGCAATGCATTAAGGATTGTGGGCACCAAAGAATTGTCAATATAAGCCTCATCGAGGCTTGCAAGCTACTCTCTAAAATCCTTAATATTTTTAAGGAATTCATCCATTGAATCACCTTCACTCGTGTTCTCAAGCTGCCTATACAGATAAGCAACTTGTGCCTCATTGCATACATGGTATAGCATTGCAAGTGCATCACATGCCTCTTTGGTAGTCTTTCATGAGTGAATATGAGGTATGATAACTCTCCCCATTGATAAAGCGGTCAGTTCATGTGCATTGGCATCACGGCCATCCCATCTTGCTTGCTCCGCACAGTAGGGGTAATATCAAGGGCACTTTTAGATCCTCTTGTACCTATATATACATCTAAACCATAGCCTGCATCAACAAATTGGTTGTTGCTGTGCCGGTGAGTCAAGATGGTTTTCTAGCCCACTGACTACATTCCATACACCGTTGGCAACCAATACATGCCGCATCATGCAGGACCATAGAGAATAGTAGGGCCATCCAACTTGTCCTCAGAACATCATCCCAAATACATTATTTCTTGCCGTCTTAGCCTGTAAGGATTCTCTGGACCCACACCCAATAACTGCACTAGGGTGAAAATTTTCAAGTACTCTGCAAGTACTTACAATGTGTTGTTGAATTCAACTTGCCAGCACAGTTGATCACAGTTAACAAAAAACCTACAAAGTGTATGAAAAATGGTAGAGTGTAGAGTAAAGAGATGTTACTGGGTAGAATGCTAGTGATGCATTGAAGATGCGGTGTTGGAAAACCAAAAATTGAACAGATACTGCTTGAACAACTACTTTCACTGGATGTCTATAGAAACCTTACAGTGTCAAAACAAGCCTTGAAACGTGCCCAAAATGCCTCAAAATCCCCAAAAACTCTATTAACTATGTTAACGACACACTTTAGGAGATTCCTTCTCCACCCTAGGAGGGTAGCTCGATCTGAGACAAAATATAAGACATCGACTATGGAGGTGAGAGAGCCAGGCGAACTCGCTTTAATACCAATTGTGTGTTGGAGTGTAGATTGTTGTGGTAGCAACACACACACACACACACACATAGATGCAACAAGTAGAGAAGAAGAGAAGCACAACACTCAATGTAGATTAGCAAGAATGAATGAATGCAGTACAAGTGAAGTGACATGATAAGGTCACTTTAAGAGTGTGTGCATATGCTCGAGGGAAAAAACCTTCTAAAGATGGAAAAAGTTCCCCGTCTAGTCCTACTAGGTTCACACCATACACTACCTGACATATATGGCTACATACAACTACCATGGAAATCACAATGCAAATGATGCCTATAGTGCCATTGCTTCTTTCCATAGTTATGGATAAATCTAACACTTATTCCACAGTAATAGAGGTGGTAAATGTTCTCACTAAAATAATCACTAAGGTACTAACTAGTAATAAGAGATGTCTTTGATCGTAGTGATAAATATACACACACTACCCAAGCCTCATGTACAAGATGTAAGCACACAACGTAAGGTCAAGGTATGATTGTAGTTATCCATGCCAATGCCTTTGGTGGCCTAAAAGGCTAGGCAACCACATCCCAAAATTATTTTGAAGATAAGTTTAAAAACATAATGCCTCCCTTCCTACCTCTTATTCAATAATACCCCATGCTACCACTAGAGATACCACAAGAAATTATCTCTAAAATGAAAGAAGGAGTGGAGCACTGCTTACAACCATGCTACCTCTTATTCAATAATACCCCATGCTACCACTAGAGAAATTATCTCTACAATGACAGAAGAGAGCACTGATTATTTTACAACCCAAGTAGGTTGATATAGATGAGTACTTGGATCATCAAGCTAATGAGCAAGAACAAAATTGGGTTGCCAATCTTAATATACTAACAAGCTACATCATGGAAATAAATCAAAACATACAGGGGTAAGCTTAAGAAAAGGTTAACCGCAAGGGATGCTAAGGTTGGCAAGGCTTTGGAAGCCCAAAATAGGATTAAGGCCAAATCAAAAATCAAAACCAAGGACCTCCACGAGTCTAGTGACTCCCTAGTAGTATGCAAGACCTCCAAGAATCCAATGACTCCCTATGAAAGACCTCCAAAGATAGCTCCAAGCACAATAAGGTGAGCTAGACTATGCCAATCAACAAGATCTAGCAACAAACCAAAGGCTACAAGAAGCACATGCTATGCATGTTGATGAGCTCATAGTATGCATGTTGATGAGCTCAAAGAGCGAGATCATAGACTACAAGACATGAAAGAGTACCATGAAAAAGTAGCTAATTGTGAAAAAAGGGGCCACCATAAACCTGTAGAACTATTTAGATAGCAAGATTTCCAAGCTAGAAGATATTAAGAAAGAGATCAATCAACAAATAGAGCATGGATATAATGAAGTAGGTCACCAAGAAAGCCCATAAAGATGTTGTTAATTTTTTGCATGAAAAAATAATAAGGGCAAGACCAAGTTGAGGCCCTATAATTAGAGAAGGTGAATATGCTCTAACATTGCACAAGAACTAACAATGGGAGATCTAGCTCTACTTAGGCAAAACATAGAGAGGTATGTCAACCCCATTATCATCATGGCTATCTTCCATGGGGATATAAGGTAGCAGATAATATAGCCATCTTAATACCCTCTCCCTCCTATTATAATAACTTTGATATCTTGGTATTTGAGTGTTTATAAATTCCACTATATTGGATGAGAGGGAGAAGCAACTCACACTACCCACAAACCTAGACACAATGCTTTCACACTACCCACAAACCTAGACACAATGCTTGTTGCATTAGCTAAAATCTAGAATATCTTAGATTGTATGAAGATAGAGGGGTGGGTAGAAGTCAAGGATGCACATAAACATTTGCTCTTACATTATAGTAAAACATATCATCCTTATGGAATCCTAAAATTATATCTTAATATATTTTATCATCTAAAAACTCTAAACATTGCATTAGTAAATGATCTTGCATTGGAGCATATAGAGTACCCATAGATCTTGGATGAAGAGGATAGGCCAGCTCTATACACATCTTTTAAGTCTAAGAAACCACCAACACCCCTAACCAAAATGAAGAGTGAAAATACAGTTATATATACCCCATTCAAAGGCCACTAGCTTCTTTACTACTAGACTCCCATCCACAACAAAGTAATATCGATGTTGAATCACAAAAATATTTCACTAACCTTTCTTTCTCTCTGCCTCAATGATTTCCTTAATTATACTCTCATCCCCAAGGTTCCAGTAGAGGCTAAGCAAGAAGAAGAGTGTTGGAAATCAATGCTCCACCCTTTGTGGTTGTGCGGGATGATTGTTGGGTTGCTCTATGTTATAAGATTCCCATTATATGAGGTGAAGTCATTTGTGTTGAGCATGCTCGGGCACCCGGTTAATGCTCGATTTAGACACTAGGGTAGGCCATAGGTGGCCGGATGGCTAGGAGATGGCGTACAAAGTCTTGGCACCTTGCTAAGAAGGATGCATGCTAGTGCGGGAAGCCCACACTATTGGGTGAAGGGAGATCTTCTCTCGAGACACATTGTCCTTGGGTTGTGGGGCCCGTTTGGGCACCCATACAATCTTGGATGGCCGTGGGAGCTGCACTAAGTCCCAATCATATGATGTGGTCAGTTGGTCATTTTGGACCAAGTCATTGGTTGGCCGATATGACCAACCACGATCGGTTAGGCACTATATACAGACTCCTTTGGCCACCCTTTTGATCATAGAGTCATTGTAATGTTCTATGTGTTGTGCACCCTTAGAGTGCAAAAGCATCCTCCATCTCAGGGTATGCTCAAATCATCATCTAAGCTCTAACAAGAGCACACAGGTGGATGGGCTGCCACCATCAGTTGTGTTTGTAACACTTTGGTGCAACAATAATTCAATTTTTTTTTGTATTCTCCATTTCTCTTGCTTTTCAATATCTATCTTGTGATCGTGTCCCATAATTCTAATTTCTTACAAAGAGCCCTTATTCACAACATAACCTCTCCAAAAGAAACCACATGATCTTGAAGCCCTCAACCAATATATGCAACAAGAGGTGATGCTGACATTACCACAAGAGGAGTATGACATCCTCGTCTAGACAGGTAACCTATTACTAAAGCCAAGCTCATGATTAAAGCATTGTTGGAAATCACTCCTTTCAACTCAACAAAGAGGATCTATGTAGAGGCCTACATAACAACACAATAGGTACCTTGAAGGCCGTGATCTTGGCAAGATCCACAAGAAAAAATTGTGGTAGTGGATGGGGCATACCCCTCACACCCATAGTGGCCTAAGAGACTATTGGAATAGGAGCTCTAGTATCATGTCCCATAGTAGTGGGTATATAATCAATTTTGTCTCACCAAAAATAGCTTCCATTTATTTTTCAAATGTAATTGATGTGATTTAGTATAAGTTTATGTTTAAATAATATTGTTTAACCCAAGTTTTTATAAAAAAAAGGAATTAAGCTTAAATTCTTCTTTTAAATGTCCAAACGTTTCCATGATAGTTAGGAAAATTTACAAGAGCACCCCCCACTTGCCCCAATTATCTCAAGGTTTTCATTAAATTTCATGTGTTAAATCTATGACACAAAACCACATACATCCACCATGGTTACACTGCACATTTCATTTGTCAAATCCATGACCCAAAACACATATATCCACCATGGCTACACATATACCATTGGTACACTGGACATTTCCTATGCACAAAAATTTGTAGCTTCCTTAGTCTTATGCACACCAAGCGTAATGACTGCAGGGATACCAAATTCCTCATCAAGACTCTACTCAAATTCACTATTTCCATCCACAAAAGAATGCCCTACAGAAACATCAGGCATGACAAAGGGCTAGTCCATCTTCTCTTTGCCCTTGCGTGATACATGTGAACTTGCTACATTTTCTACACTTGTAGTAACACCATTTCTTGTGTGTCAGATTGTCTGACACTTTGCCGCCTTAACCTGCATGACCATGGTCTACCAATAGAAACACTACTAGAGGACTTTATTGGTCCACTAAGTGTCTGTGTATGTGTTTGCTGCTCTACATGTGGGGCAGCCACAATGTCCTATACATCAACCCCCAAAAGAGTCTTTAACGAGTGCATACCTACTACTACTCATTTCATCAAAGACCACATCCCTACTCACTCTCATCTCACGTGTGACAGGGTTATAGCATCTATACCCCTTTTGCTCAAGGGAGTATCCAATGAAGATGCACTTTTCTACTTTTGGGTCCAACTTAAAGTTGAACCTCATCCAAAATATGCATGTATTCAATGCATCCAAACACCTTCAAGTGACTCAAATCTAGTCATACACGTAAACTTATGCTCTAGTGCCATGTCATGAAATGGTGCAATATGGTTCCTGTTCATAATGTACATGGCATCACTACTGCTTCAGCCCAATAGTAATGATGCATGTCCTTCTCATTTATCAAGGCACAAGCAAATTTTGCAATGTGCCTATTTTTTCTTTCTACAACCCCATTTTACTACGGGGTATACCTGCATGTAAATTGTGCCTCTTCATACGATGCTCCCTCAAGCAATCAATTTGTTGGAGAAATATTCTTCCCCACCATCCCACCTTAGGCATTTTATCTGCATGCTCTTTTATTTTACAACCATGGCTTTGAAGGTAAGAAAGTGAGAGAACACCTCACTCTTCTCCTTCATGTAGTAGACCCACACTTTCTTAGTGTGGTCATTAGTGAAACTGACATAGTGGTGGCATCCTCTGGTTGATGTTATCTTCATAGACCCCCATACATTCGAATGAATAACATCCAAAGATAGCATGCTTACATGTCTATCCTGTGGAAAAGCATGCTTGGACCGTTTTCCTAATTGGCATGCTTCACACACCTGATGCATACCTTCAACCTTGAGCTTTGCCAAACCTACTGCCAAACCTACTACAATACCACTAGACTACATAAACTTCAAGCACTGAATATTAACACAACCAATGCGCTTATGCCATATCAATATCTGTGATGACACGTGTACCATGTGTAAACATTATTGTCTTGACTTTAGGCATGATCACATCCAAGCTAAACATTTTGCCAATTCTTTTTCCCTTGGCAACCAAGTAGCACTTGTTGTTGAGATCTTCAACATAAAAACCATGCGAGTTAAAACCACACTTGAAAACCATGCTTAATCATTTGACCAACAAAAACTTGGTTCTTTGTAATGTCTGGTACATAAAGTACATCTGTAAGGTACTTCATTTGCCCATCCTGCAAAGACATGGCACCTTACCAATATGAGCAATTTGGTGAGTTGTATCATCCTACATAACTTGGTCTTTCTAAATTCTTCATCCCACGAAACCACTCACTACCATGACTGGTCTTGTGGTTTGAGGCACCCAAGCCTACATACCATACATCTCTTGCACTTGGATCATCTATGGTCATAGAACTCAACATATGATACACCACAAATAATTGCTTACTTTTGTCTTCATCCTGCTTGCTTGAAGATGCATAGTTGCCTTCTTGTTGCTTTTGATGTCATTCTTCTTTTTATGGGAATCCTTTGAAATGTGACCCATCTTGCCACAATAGTAACACTCCATGTTATTACCTGTTTGATATCTTTGGCATCCACCTCGACCTCATTGGCTCCCCCCTGACTCTAGTAGACTGTCCTCTTCCACTTGCATGGGACTATTGTCCTTGACTCTAATTTCCAAATCTACATGCATTTTGGCCAACCTCCTAACTTGCCTCTACCTCTACTTGTGTTTGTGTAGAAGGCTTGATCTCTTTTATTTTTGCTACTACTAGTAGGACACCTTCATTTGCTAATGTCATCTCTTCTCAGTAAAATCAAAAGAGGGACAAGCTCCTTAGAGTCGATAAAGTTCCCCAAACTTGGATAGATGTCTTGAAGGACTTGTATTCCTTTCCAAGTCCATTCAAGCACACTTAAATCATATTATCATCGTCAATGGCAACTCCAATAGAACCAAGGGAATCCACAATTCCTTTAATCTTCAATGCAAGCTCATTTAGTCAAGCTATTCTTCTGACAGTATGGAATTCTTGTTTGAGGTACATCTTCCTTGACTTAATATTTGTGTTATATAGCTTCACCAAGGTGTCTCATGTCTCCTTTGGCATCCTTACATCTTGTATATAGCAATTATAAAATCTAAGATACTGAATGAAAGCTAATACATGACTTTTCTTATCTTCTCATACCAAACTTTAAATTGATGCACCTGATATAAAGTAGATGCATCTTCATCCACTTTGAGCTCTAGTTCGTCACTTGAGACAAAGCGCAAAACCTTTTCTCATAATAAGTAAATTGGTCATCATGAACTTCCTTGCTTGGAAGTTATCATTGTCTAGCTTCTCATTGATAATTTGTGCGATAGGTTGTTAGACATCTTGACTTGCACAAAAAATGTAGCTTGCAAATTGTAAGGAATAGTTCAATTTGCAATGACCCTTGCACCAATGGTATTGTACCAATCACACCACACTCAGTGACCTACAAATCTATCATTGTCTATAAATATAGTCCTTGCAACAAATTATGCTTTGAAATTTGTGTGCCTCTTGCACAAAAGCCAAAAAACAACATACATTGTCAATTTTGAAACTTTTGCATAGAGTGTCTGGAGGAAACTTGTAGAGCCAAAACGAAGGCCAAAATGACCTCACAATGGATTTTCGAAAGCAGGGGACGGCCCTTTGGACATGCTTTACAAAAAACCTAATGCCTTCATGATTCACCGCCACCACGGAGGGTATCTTAATTGGAGACACTGCACTCTCTTCCTGTGCCTACCACAACTATTAAGAATGCGCAATGCATCTCTAACAACAACCACCACTGACTTGTAGCTACCTGCCTGTAAGGGACTTGCTCCCAAATCAAAGAGGGGAGGGATGAAATTTCTCTTACTCATGTACCACTTCCTTTGCTTGCTGATTTCTTGTTGACTAAAGCTTCTTACCGCGAACCACGCTTTGATACCATGCAATGAGATTGGGGGAATGGGAAAGGTGAAGCTCCAAGCAAGCAATACACTCACTCACTCAACAGTAGAGAAGACACAAGAGATGGAGGGATGAATTCTTTCTTCTTCTTCTTCTACCACAAGCTCTCTCTACATAAAATAAGAGATAAGAGCATAATGTACAAAACCAAAGCATAACAAACAAGGTTGGGCCAAAGTATGAACTCGACTACTAAGTGAGTTGGCTAGATAAGTATGCCATAATTCCACTACTCTATGCTAGAGTGATAGCACACCACTAGTGGCATCCATAATGTCAACCAACCGCCTCAATGTCATAAGTGCAGAATGGTCACCCAGCGACTCATCGTCACATGTACACTAGTTGATCTTGATATCTCAACATGAAGAAGGTCTAATAGATGGCAGATATGTCAATGTTGAGGCATGGAGGTGGTCGTGAATGATGTAATTGATGAAGAGGCCACACTGAAGAGCTTAAACCATGTTGGAAGTTTCAAGTGTGCAACAATAAAGCCCAATGGAATGGCAAGGATGAATGCCAATGTCAAGGCATGAAGGTGGCATGAGTGATGAAATTGACAAAGAGGCCATGATGATGAGCCAGATGGTGGTATGATCGATGAGACATCCAACAAGGAGTTTAAGTGGATGAAGAGCCAAAGACAAGGTGTAGGTGAAGCCAAGGAAAGAACGTGGCCGAAGAATGTGGAAGGTGAGGGCGGTGGTGGCTATGAATTAGATCCTACAGAAGGTAGAATTTATTGCTGAGGCATGGTGGTGGCTTGAAATAATGTAGTCGATGAAGAGGCCATGATGAAGCACTGCAGAAGGGTCACCAAGATGCATGATGAAAGACAAACTAAGAAGACAAGATGTAAAAATAATATTTTTATTTTTCTCAAAAAATCACTCTTTGGAATTTTCCCTCTGAAATTTCACAATCAGATTGGACGATCTAAATCCAATTGAGATTGGATGATCTAGATCTAGATGGTTTGAAAATTTTCAGATCGGTGATCTTTGAGATCTGGATTTCTCACAAACAATCTAGATTATAATAATCTGAGTTTTAGATCACGCTAGATGCAATCAGATCAAAGATCTCGATTATAATGATTTGGATTTGGACGATCTAGATGTTGGGAACAGGCGATCCAAAAATCCAACGATCTAGAAATAGGGATTGGATGATTTGGATTCTTGATAACCTAAATATTTCGATCTCGCGATCTAGATTCAATCAAGATCGACAATCTTAATGATTTAGATATTTAGGTCAAAAATCCAAATCCAAAATTCAAGGTGTGATAGTGGCCATTTCTGCAACGTCACACGACATCAGTACAATAGTGATTTTTGATCAATTAGCCCTTAGTACCACAAATCCTGGTGTATTTTATGCTATTTACCCTCCAATGAATGTCAATTAATGGGTATTTATTTCTAATTATTGTCTAACTTTTGCAAAATTTAAAAAATTTTGACTCGGTGATTTGGATCCAATCCAGATTAGCGATCTGGATTGCCAACGATTTGGATTTTCTAGGGAGAGATTGAAGGTTTTTCAAGTTTGTTTGTGATTTTTTTTTGGTTTTTTAGGATTTTTTAGACAGATTGAGAGTGGGAAGAGTGATAATCCACTCACTCTAACCAAGATAGAGCCCTTAATTGATGGATTTGCACAAATGAATGAATTAATTGAAGAATTAAGCAATTTAGGATTGAAAATAGCCAATTAACTAACCTGCTCCTAATTACCTAATTAATCCTAATCTAATGACCCAAAGGTGATGAAGTCTTGCCAAGACGAAGAGATAGCCCACCTCGATCTCATTGAGAGAGAGCTACGCTCAACCATCCACCAACCTAATCAAAAGAAAATCAACAAAATAACAAAAAATGCAAAAATTAGTCAATGCTTAGCACAAATCTCACTCTAATCACCTTAATCCATACCATGCACACTTCAATCAAAGTCCAATCCACTCATTCACACTCTTAAGTACACAAATCTCAACACTAGGCCAAAGATTTGCCTCCTCCTATGAGTTAAAACAATTGAAGAAGTTGAAGATTTAGGGAAAATGAAAGGAGAGCTTCTCATCTCCCTCACCCCAAAATAGGTTAACTCCCTATAGCAACGGTGGCATTTGTTCGCCTTTCGAGAACCTTCTAGCCATAGCTAGGAACTTGTCATTTTACTGACCACATATATTTTGGGTCATGGAAGCCCTTTGTTTATCAAGAGGAGGTAGATACAAGCTATTGGGTTTGTCAAGTCCACTAGTTGCTCATTCCCTTCTTTCTACCTTGATCTCCCATGATAAACGAGATCACCAAGAAGGGTATGCCTATGGTGAAGGTAGAAAGATTGACACCACCCTCTTCTCTCCCTCAATCACTCTCCTACACATACATAATGAAAGTCAGCACAAGATCAAACACAACATGCAAGTACACACCCTCCACATGCAAGCATTAGCATCCTACAAGAGATCAAGAGAGTGAGAGTTAAGAAGAGAAAGAAGATAAGAGATCAACAATGGCTATTCTTGATTATATCCATCCATCCATTCACATCCCTTATCATTCATTCACATCCCGATTCACATGCTATCACATTCATTCATATCCTATATCATTCATTCACATCTCGATTCACATGCTAACACATTCATTCACATCCTATATCATTCATTCACATGCTAGCACATTCATTCACATCCTATATCATTCATTTACATCCTGATTCACATGACATCACATCTATTCACATCCCTTATCATTCATTCACATCTCGATTCACATGCTATCACATTCATTCACATCCTATATCATTCATTCACATCCCGATTCACATACTAACACATTCATTCACATCCTATATCATTCATTTACATCCTGATTCACATGACATCACATCTCATCTATTCATTCACATTTATCTGATTCACATCACATCACATTCATTCACATCCCTTATCATTCATTCACATCCCGATTCACATCCTATATCATTCAAACCTTATGATGGTCCATTACAAAAGATTATCTTAGCCCACAACCTATCATCATATGGATGTTATAATTACATGGCTAGGAGCGAGGTTTACATGAGGTGTACAGAATTGGTAAATAAGCCACACATGATGAATGTACATCAAACTATATCAATGATCAATGATGGACACCCTAAATGCACGTACAAGCAAGATATCAAGTGCATTTGTGTTCATATGTATAACTTGGACAGGCACCTAGAAAGGTTTGACAAATAATTAATGATATTTCCTACTAGGACATGTTCCCTAGTGTTTTGACACATCAATGTATTATGAGATGGAGTAATGTCAAGCAATAGACCATCTAGAATGATTTGGGCGCTTGCTTGACCACACTTTCAGTATATATGTGAACACTATGGCCATGTATATAAGGTAATTTCTCTCATAATGCAAGTATGCTCCCTAATTGTGCAATTGAGCTTTCCATCTTGATAATCCTCTCTTCAATCTTCCCTCCAATGCATTTTACTAAGTGTGTATGAGTGATTTGAGGTGAGAGGAGGGAGTAGTGCTCGTAGTGCAACACGGTGGTGTGACAAGCTACCCAAGTCAGTGTGATGAGGTTGAAGGCATAAGTGCTACAAGCTTGACCATTGGAAAGATCCCCATGACATGTTAAGGTGAGTAGAGGTGAGTGGTTCCTTCCCCAATCCATCTCTTAGCCCATAACAATTGTTTTATGCTTTTTCATACATAGGCTCTTCATTGTTATTCCCTCCTCCATTCGAGCTTGTTAAGGTAAGACTTCTTATTCTTTTTTTCTATTTCTTGTCTTTACAACCATTAGGCTCATATTTATCCTCTTATGCATTAGGATTATCAAATTAAGATTATGAAAATTGCGTATGCATAAGGCATGAGGCTATGCATAGCCTTATGCATTATGCTTATGCATAACTTTATGCATTAGGCTTTTTACACGAGGCCTATGCATAGCCTTATGCATGAGGTTTATACATAGTCTTATGCATGAGGTTTATACATAGTCTTATGCTTCTCCTCTTATGCGTAAGAAGTCTTATGCATTAGGTTATGAGTCTTATGCGTAGGCCTTATGCACAAGGCTTATGCATAGGGGCTTATGCATTAGGCCTATGCATAGGGGCTTGTGCATTGGCCTTATGCATTGGGCTTATGCATGAGCCTTATGTATGTATGAGCCCTATGCACAAGGCTTATGTATAGGCTTATGCATAGACTTATGCATATGGCTTATGCATAGCATTATGAATAGACCTTATGCATTAGGCTTATACAAAGCCTTATGCATAGGGATCATACATAGGCCTTATGTATAGCCTAATACATAGGCCTTATGCATAGGGATTATGCATTAGGCTTACGCATTAACCTTATGCATTCTTTTAGGTACTTGGGTGCTTATGATTCTTTGTGATACTTATTGCTTACTATTTCATGCTTTTTTCATGCATAGACTCACTTTCATTTCCCTCCTCCATTCGAGCTTATTAAGGTAAGAGTTCTTTTCACTAGGCCTCTTTCACATATATATATGTTATGGCCCTCATGTCTGTTGGTATTATCGTTTGCAAGTACATGAAGCTTTTTTGCATTAGCCTTATCTATAGGTCTTATGCATTAGGCTTTATGTGTAGGCTTAACATTAGGCCTTATGCATAGCCTTATGTATTATGGCTAATGCATAACCTTATGTGTTATGCATAGTCCTTATACATGAGGCTTATGCATTAGCCTTATGTATAGTCCACTTGTGCAGGACTTATGCATAATGCTTATGCGCATAAGCCTTATGCATTAATCCTTAAACATTAGGCCTTATGCATTAGTAAGCCTTATGCATTAATCCTTAAACATTAGGCCTTATGCATTAGTCTTATGCATTAGGCTTATGCATAAGCCTTACATATTCTTTTAGGTACTTATGTGCTAACGTTTGCATGTGAGTGATACTTGTTGCTTATTATTTTATGATTTTTTCATTCCTCCTCCATTCAATCTTGTTGAGGTAAGAATTCTTTTGGCTAGGCCCCTTTCTTCTCTTTTTTGTGGCCCTTGTGCCCATTGGTGTTGTCGTTTGCAAGTATATGAAGCTTTTTCTTGAGCATAGGCCTTAAGCATGAGGCTTATTCATAATGCATAAGTCCAATGCATAATCATAATGCACAAGCCTGAATAGACCTATTTCATAAGGCTGTGCATAACCCTATACATAATCCTTATGAATAAGGCTTCATGCATAAGCCCTATACATAATCCCTATGAATAAGCCCTCATGCATAAGGATTATACATTAGGCCTATACATAATCCCTATGAATAAGCCCTCATGCATAAGGATTATACATTAGGCCTATGCATAAGCCTCATGCATAATGCTATGCATAAGCCTCATGCATAATGCTATGCATAAGCCCTATACATAATCCCTATGAATAAGCCCTCATGCATAAGGATTATACATTAGGCCTATGCATAAGCCTCATGCATAATGCTATGCATAAGCCTCATGCATAAGGCTATACATAAGCCTCATGCATAAGGCTATATGTTTTTTTCATCCATAGGCTCTCACTTATTTTTCCCTCCTCCATTTGAGCTTGTTGAGATAAGAGTTCTTTTGCTTAGGCCCATTTCTTCTCTTTATTGTTGTGGCCCTCATTCCCATTGGTTCTACAATTTTCAATTACAGGAAGATTTTGTATGAGCATAATGCCTATGCATAAGGCTTAGGTTTATCCTTGTGAATAAGGCCTATGCCTTAGCATAAGGTCTATGCAAAGGCATAAGCATAATAGGCCTATGTCTAGGCTTATACATAAAGCCATACATAAGGCCTTACACTTATGTTATTATGCATATGCATAGGCCTTATACATTAAGCCTATGCAAAAGCATAAGGCACATTATTCTATACCTGCCTCTTCTCCCATTTTTAGGCCTATGCCAAGGCTTATTCATAAGGCCATGCATGAAGCCTTATGATTATGCTATTATGCTTATGCATAGGCCTTATGAATTAAGCCTATGTGCATTATTCTTATTCTAATACCTTACCTCTTCTTCCATTTTTATATTTGGATATTTACATTGCTTATGCTTATGCATGCATAGACCTTATGCCTTAATCCTATGCATAAGCATAAGGCACATTATTCTTATTCTAATACCTTGCCTCTTATCCCATTTGTAGATGTGGATCTTTACATTAATCTCTTTGATGTGGTGGTCACCTACACAGGACCCGGATCTTGAGGAGGTTTGATTTCTTTCCATACCTTCTCATTTGATTTAAAGTAGTGGCTATCGTTTGATTTCGTTCCATACCTTCTCATTTGATTTAAAGTAGCGGCTATCGTGCCTATGGGTATTTTTACTTCTAGATATATAAGACTCCATGAATTTTTACTTCTAGATATATAAGACTCCATGAATTTTTCACTTATTTTTTTTTGAGATATCCTTCTATAGATGGCTTCTCAAGCCAACCTAGCCCTCTTTATGACCGCTTGGCCCTCCTTGCCATCTTAGATGCACAACGCCAATACCATGAAGCAAATCAAGCAGTCATGAGTCATTATAGGCTAGAGATGTTGGCTTGCATGAGCCTTTTCCCTTCTGCTCTATTCATCCTCCTTCTATTATCGTGTGACATCCATTACTCTTAGCACTCCACCTATTGCACTTAGAGTGCTAATACAACTTTGTTTAGATCTATTCCTCCAATCACTATCACAACCCCTTTCCCATCCATTCTGCCAACAATTTCAAACACCCTTGCTCCATCCACTCCTCCAACTACCCAGCAGACCCTCGCTCACATCTCCTTTTTTTGTGAAAATATTCATAGTGAGTCTAGCACATATTAGTCACGTGGTCATGTTGTGATTGTATAATTTTAAAAATATTCACACTTGGCAAACCAAGGTGAATTTCGTATTGATGAAGGGCTTTGGAACATTGCAAATGCCAGTGAAGAAGACCAACTAGCAAGGGGGAAAATGAAACGGTGTGACTAGCTAGGAATGAAAAAAAAATCATCATAGCTCTTGGATTAAGTGATAATTATATACACCACATCATAAACACTAACACTGCAGACAGCAACAACAGAGCTGAAGCTTGGGACACCTTGGTGGATAGAATATTTGGTGCTAAGGGCAAGCACTCAAAGATAGGCTTAAAGTAATAATTTAATGAATTAAAAATGAAGCCTTATGAAATCTTTCCTGGTCGCCTGAACAACATGAAGAGCCTTATGTCTCAATTAGCAACACAATCGGTGCCCTAGAGCTAAAGAAGAAGATGCCGTAGTTGTACTCCTAAAGATTACGCCTAGTGAAGGTTATGGTCATCTTGTAATCACCTTGCAAAACCTACTAAATCCAACTTTAGAAGGTGTAGAAGCTGCACTCTTTAAAGAATATAAAAGGAATACACATCTGACTGTTGGATCCTCTCAAATCCACAATACCAAAGAAGCTTTTTATACCAACAAAAAGTTCAAAAGCTTTAACAAGGGTTGCATTGACACCAAGATAAAGGAGAAGAAGACGTGGATTTTGTGGAAAGTCTAACCACATTGAATATCATTGCTTCATGAAGAAGAAATTTCAAGCTCTCCTTGTAGAAGAAGAAGAATTAGCAGATGAAGACCAGAATAAGAAGGCCTCCCATGAGGCCAACTATGTTACTAACAACAATGATTGGGCTTTCTAAAGGGCCAAAGACCTTGACTCTCATCTTTGACTACCCCATAACATGGTATCTCTCTTTGCCATTGTTTATACTAGGAGGTAATATACTACCTTTATACCCATAGCATGGCTCTTAGGTAACTAACCACTATAGATAACATGATATTTGTTAAGGGAGGATTTGTTGGGATATACACCAAATATCCCTAGTCATCCATGTATGTAAGGGTCAAGAGTCTAAGGTTAAAATCTTGTGTAACTTGAGTATAACTATCATTTACTAGTTCTCTAGATTCACCAGGAATCTACAAGTTATAGAAAGAGCCAAGGAGCATTTAATGCTGAGTGGTGGTTTGAATTTTGGGCCTAGAATCAAGGGAGAGAATGTAGGAGATGATTGAGGATATATGTGACTTCATCTATGATGTATTTAATACTTTGTACTCAACCTATATAAGAGGCATTCCATTAATGAAGATCTACACTTGCTCTCTATCCATGGTGTCATTATGCTTGTCATTAAACTAAGTATTTAGAGCTAATTAGATTGCTTACTATCTTAATCATCTTCACCATGCTTACACCATGAGTTATCTTGTGTGCTTTAATCCCCCATGATATCAACAATAATTAAACATTGCAAATAGCAGTAGTGATGGACGTTAAAAATGTTGCTTAAAGTAAGGTCCAACACTTTGCCTTAAAAAGGTCACTAGATATGGAAAAATCTTCTCTAAGTAAGTCACAATTTCTAGTGAGCTACAACTATTATAGTTTTTTCCTTTTTTATTTTCTCCTCTTTGTCTTCTTGGTATTTTCCTCGTGGTTATAATGTGCACAATTGCTCTATCTTAGTGATTTTATTTATTGTTGTTTTTTAAGATGACATTTTTTATTTACTAATCTATGGCTCAATTTTCTTGTGGCTATTTCACATGATCTTGCTTTCTTGCCCAAGCTCTCTCCATGTCCAATAAGAGACCTTGACCCTCATGGTCTTTGCTGTTACACACTTGTTGGTGTTTGGTTATTCTTCTAAAATTTATTTTTTTATAGAATGTATTTTTGGGAAGAGAAAAGAGAGCTCTTAGGCTCTTATACATGCATATTTCTTGTAATGAGAGCTTGCACAAGAGCTCTAAGTGCTTTAATAGCATGGATTATGGCTCTTAGAGGTCTTATGTAAGCTCTAATGCATGCATTAAGAGCTCTCGACCTTGTATAATATTTTCAAGGCATGTATTGGAGCTCTTAGAGCTTTTGCATGAGCTCTAATACATGTATTAAGAGTTCTTATTACATGCATAAGAGCTTGATGCATGCATTAAAGCTTGCATAAGAACTCTAAGTGCTATAAGAACTCTTCTATGCATGCCACAAGAGCTTTTTTAATGTATATTTTAATGCTATAACATCTCGTATTCAAGGTATAAGAGACTTTATGCATGCTCTAATTCTATAAGAACTCTTATACTAGCTCCAATGTATACATAAGGCCCTTATACATGCATTGAAGCTTGCTCAAGATCTCTAATCCATGATATTAGAGCTCTTAGGACTCTTATGCAAGTTTAACTACATGTATCAAGATCTTTTTTATTCATTTTATCACTTTTCTCACTCTCTTGTTAACCACTTTGGGTTTTATGGAATGTTTCACCAACATGGATATATTATCAACAATCTACAGTCACAATGTCCACCTTCATTTAACTACAAATGTCTTCATCAAGTCACCAATATATTGTAAAATAATCTTTGTCATGTTATAAGGGTATCAAGAGAATGTTTAACATTTTGGGCAAAAAGCATGAGTCGTGAGAATACTGACAATTAAGGCCAAGCCTATGTAAAAAATCTCAAATGGAAGGAACCCTCACAAGTTGCTTACTGTTTGGTTGCCTAGTGAGAAAATGCTTTTGAAGCATAAAATCTAGCTCCTCATGTTTGTAAAGAGACTTTCCATTTGTGTAATAGAAGAAGTGTGTTCTCTCTACTTTTTCTCTCCCTGTTAGTATGTGTGGATATGTTATGCTTAGGGTTTGGGAAGGCAATGCCATCCACTAAATTCTGCATTTTCTCTCTTTTCTTCTCTTATGTTCTTCTCCATTCTATTTTCTTGTGGGTCTCTAGAGGCATTGCATAATACAAGTGGATTAAAGATTAGACCTTCTTGTGGGTCTAGGCATTGCATAATACAAGTGGATTAAAGATTAGACCTTCTACTACATGAGCTTTGGCTTCACCAATCGCAATACCTACCACATGAGAAATTGCCTTAGTGTGATAATGAGTGTAGGAAGATCACTTGAGAATGCCAACATAAGGGTTGAATGGCAGGTTCTGCTTTATAGTAAATTTCCAAATAAGGACCCTTTCTCCAATAAGTCTAAATATTTATTGGAGCCATTTCCAAAGAGTAGCAATAAGCTTCTCTAACCATGGTTTTCTTTCCTTTGTGTATATTGTGTCTTATGCCCGATGCTTAGTATTGGCACACTGAGAATAGCATATGGTTTTGGTGTTATTTTGGAGGTGTTTTTTGTGTTTTGTTTTTGTTGAAATTTATTTAAATTGATAAGATTGAGCACAAGTATAAGATTTCAGTCTAAGGAAAGTAATGTCAAGTAGGTATTGTGCATGTTTTTTGCTTTCATTTCGTACACCTAGATTCAACTTTCTTTAATTAATCTTTAGTTTTTTGATGTTTTTAGCATTATAAAACTTATTAGATAGTAGCTAAGTATGTTCATAGTAGATATTAGGTTAGAAATCATCAAAAGAATAAGTAAATATCATCAATAGTGGGCCCAAAATCTCCAAAAACTACTCTTGGGTTTGAATTCTACACTCGAAGAAATCATAAGTTCTAAACTTCTATACCCGTGGAAGTTACTTCTACGCCTTCTATGCTTGTGGAAGTCATTTCCACATGCTTTCTACGTGCACTGTATATCAAGCATACCTTATCAATTTTTACCCAATCAAGTGTTGCCACGTGCCAAATAAGATTGCCCACAGAAATCACTTCTATGTCCGAATAAGTAAATTTATTTTGCTAAACAAGTCCATTCCTCTGCTCAAAGATGTCATTTTTCCAGTCAAAGAAGTCAATTTTCACGCTTGTCGAGGCATATCATAATGTTCCTATCACTTTGACATTAGATGCTTATGGTAGTGCGTGACATAGACTGACAACACGCTACCATTGGTGCCACTATCTGGTGTCGCACTGTGGCAACGTGTGAACATGCCCTTCTTTTAACAAGGACAAAAGAATTGTGGGCTATCCTCTTTTTTCATAATATTTTAGACTTTAATTTTAAAGCTTGTAGCTTAGGCCCATTTCACACGTCCACCGGACACAAATGATTTGGACCCAATTGTCCACATAAAATCTATTGAAACTGTCCATTAGGCTTTCACATAAGACCGCTTGGTGTAATGTTGGTTCAAAACTCATCTAGCTAAAAACCAAACCCGCCCAACTTCTTGGGCGATGTCACACAGTCGTCCGGACGCGTGTGAAACTTGAAAAGCTGCTTTTGATTGGCACATGCTACTCTATGTACGCTTCTTCTTCTCGTCGCCACAGCGATGATGGGTGTAGCAGGCAGCACTCTGACTCGAGAGCAAGCGATCACGGAGTTGAAAGCGGAGGTGGATACAGAGGCCGAGGAGAATCTGAGGTTTTTCAACCGAAAGCAGGAGCTGAAAAATCTGTTTGAGTTTTTCAGGGGTGAATCTTTGGCTGTGATGATAATGGTCGGCCCCAAAAACTGTGGTAAGACAGCTCTCCTCAAGGAGGCGGAATTTTTGTGGGAAAGCAAGGCCGTGTTGGCAGTGGGTTCGCCCGTCTTCCATATAGACTGCAGGATGGAAAATTTCGGAGAGGTCCTGAACGCTGCAAGTGCCATTGTAGCTTCCTTCAGAAGCTTTGTGGATAGATTGGAAGAGATATCCAAATCTGTTGCAATCAACATGCCGGACATGGACCTCAGTTTTCTTAAGGTTCAAGGTGAGCTCAATGTAGGTAATGTGATCTCAGCTCTTCGCCGGAATGTTCAGGGTGGTGATGTATTCAAGATTATGAACTCTCTGAGGAGGTGCATGGGTATGAACCGTGGAGCAAGGCCTGTTTTTATTCTTGATGAAGCCAACTGTCTGAAGCACTGGCCTGAGAAAGAGTTAAAGCAATTTGTAGGCTTCTTTCAAGCAATCACTAAACAAGATCATAAAGCTTACCTGGTGCTTTCTAGTTCTGATGATTTTTTCATTTCTTGGGCTTCACGACTTTTCCAAGATGGTGAATGGCTGCCATTTGGTTTGGGCCCATTTGGTCGTGAAGATGCACGGGCTTTTTTTGATCTGTACTCATCAGTTAAGTGGAAGCAGTATGTGGATGACGATGGGCAGGCAATTGTTGAGAGCGCACAGTCTTCTCAAGTCCGAAAGCTGACTGATGAAGAATGGAACAAGGCATATGGTGTTTGTGGAGGATCTCCACAGTTGCTGCGATTACTGGCTCGACTTGCTGTCACTGAGCCATTGGAAGAAGCTTTGGAAGGGCTTGTAGAGGACACGATGGAGGTCGTGTCTTATGGATTGCATGAGGAGGAGAAATGGAATGGTAAAAAATTCAAAGAGATGATGCGAGGGATCGTCGCCAATGGGCACATTGGATTCGATGATGTAGTCAAGAAGATCTACGATGATACAGCGATTGCCCGGGCTGAAATTCATGCCATGCTGAGGGAAAATGTCATCCATGTCCGCTATGCACGAAAAGGAATCAAGTATGCTGATCTTGACATCCCTGGCCCCCACCACAGGTTTCAGATTATGGCAAGATCTCCAGTACACTTGGCAGCCATGAAGAAAATGTTGGAAGAAATGCACAGTAACCTCTCTCTATAGGGGCACATGGGTAAGCAGTAGTCAATAAAGGGAATGTTATGGAGAATCACTGTCTCTTTACATCTTGTCCTTCCTATGGGGGAAGGAAGCAACCAGGCCGGGGCATATATGCATCTTGACTACCTATAGGAGCTGGAGAACACATGAAAGAAGACTAGCTTATGGAAGGAGGCTGGCTTGTTGACCGGTTTTCCTTCTCTTCCTTTTTTTCCCCCCACAACATGTACATGTACATGGAGTTTTTGAGTTTTGTTATGCCTCTACTTTTGGTTTGAGGTTTCATGTGCTCATGATGCTATAGTATCGTATCTTCTACAAAATTTGAGTTTCAGCATGTTTTTGATTATAGTTTACTTCATATAAGTTCTTTTAGGCTAGACATCTACAGGCACTAAAATTACCCATGTGAGTTGTTATTGTAACTGTTCAACAAATTAGACTAGCTGTTCAACAGATTAGACTGCTCGAATGAGCACTTTAAGTAATGTGCCATCAGTAAATAGGAGCTTGTTTTATTTACCCACATGTGCTCCAAGGGATGGCTTGACATCCTCCAAGAATCACCTAATCACAGGCTAAACAAACAAGGTTAGAGAACGCCAAGGTTGTTAGAGGCGTCACAGGCGTTTGGTACGAGGCGGGTATGGTACGCGCCTCGAAAGACTCATATTTTTTAGAGACGTTAGAGGCGTCCGTTATATATATATATATATATAGTGATAGATAGATATAATATATATAGTGAAAGTTGAGAGAGAGAGAGCCTAGAGTGTGTATGTATGAGCCTTGAGGGAGGGAGAGAGGGTGTGTATGAGAAGGAGAGAGAGAGTGTGTGTGAAAGAAAGAAAGCTAATAATATTAAACGTCTGCAAAAGGCCAAAATGACCTATGAGACCAAAATAGTCCATCATCATCATCATGTGGATACATCATCAAGATTCAAGGGTAGAAAGTAAAATGAAATGAACTGAAATGAACCGGTAGAGTATAGAGAGAGCTCCAAAAGTGGGTATAAAAAACATCATCATCCTAGTGTGTTTGAACTTTGGGTCTTAAGAAAGGCTTAAGGGAGGGAGGGAGGGAGAGAGAGAGTGTGTGCACTGTGTGAGAGCGGTTGCGTTGGGCCCTTAAAGCCTCCATCTAAAGACTCAAACCAACAAATTTTATTTATTTTATTTATTATTTATTATTTATTTTTTGTGGACGCCTCGATCAGGCAGTCGTACGCCTTGAACGCCTCTAACCGTTAGAGGTGTGCCTCGTAATAACAACTATGGGGAACGCATAGAAGGGTGTATGCAAGCTCACCACCCAACTGTAGGTTCGTGAAATTTGCAAACCACCTCTAACCTAAGGGCTAAGGCTCCAAACTCCCATGGATAATGCCAGTCAGTACAGGCATCCCATACCACTCGCACTTGCCCTAAGGGGCCCTCGGCATGCGTATCCATGCTCTGCCATGTCTATGGTGGGAGGAGATATCACATGCACCCTGCTTTGTGGTGCACGGTGACACACTATGCTCATCATTGTTGAAATTAGAGCAATGTGATGAGCTATGGTGGATCAAACACTAGAATCAACATCATTAACAAAGTGATTAGTAAATAATTAAGACGTAATTAGTGGAGTAATTAGCAAATAGCTTAATGTAAACATGGATAATAAAAAACCAGCAAATTCTCATTAGGCCAATGCCTCAATTTATAGAGTTTACATCCAAGCATCAAATCCCACTGATTTCTCCTTGATTTACTCCACCTCTCCCAGAATATCTCCACACTTCTTAAAATCTTCTCATGCTACCCTTTATTCTTTCCCAGTAGATTCTTCTTACCTTTTCACAGATTCTTTCATATTTACACATTCTCTTTTACAGCCTCTAACCAAGGGCTTGTTCCCGCACACACCCTATTCACTTGTATATTTTAACACCTCCCCTCAAGTGAATACTCCTAGAACACCTAGACCCTATACCAAGTTTCTCTCTTACTTGATAGTCCGCGACCAGTGTCTAGCACTCCTCCCTCAAGTTAACTTAGCATACCTGGACCCTGTACCAAGTTTCTCTCTTACTTGATAGCCCGCGACCAGTGCCTCAAGTCCCTAAACTCATAGTCCTTGACACTCTCTCTCTCTCTATGTGTCCAAGGCTTACTACAAGTGCTCGCGACCTTGACCAAAGTGCTCACACATACATCTACCATGTGGCCTACATCATTGGTGGCTCAGAGGTGGTTTTACTTTGTTGGGGCAGGTTACATTGGGTAGTGGGGTCTCTCTTTCTCTCTCTCTCAGAGATTTTCACATGGCTCCTCACTCTTTGGAGCCTCACATCTTCTCTTGTCTTCAGTCTTCTTGTCGTGGGTGGTAGCTTCTCTTTACGTGTCCGTCTCTTCTTTCAGTCTTCTTGGAGCAGCTTCTCTTCTCGTGTCCATGTCTTCCTTTAGATCTTCTTGGTGTGGATCTTCCTCTTGGAAGGAGATGTTCTTCTTCTTTCATGGCTGGGGCCATGAGCTTGTCCGTTAGGTCTTTTTGCTCCATGTGAGCAGCATGTTTAAATGTTTTGCTAACAGTTCCTTTGGGCTTTTGATGTTTATCTTGTATCATTATGCAATGCAAACCCAAATCTATGTGGGAGGTCTTACCTCTTGCCTTATTCTGGACAAGGGTAGTGTCTGTTCCCATTTTTACACTGATGCAATGTGCCCACATAATGCGTATAGCATTCATTCTTATGCACATTCCCAAATGCAACTCTGGCTGTGAATAATCTTGATTTTGAGTGAGATTTACAGGCATTAACCAAGGCTTAAATGTAAAATGATGATTATCACAAATTTATCAGCACAATTTTACCAGAAATTATATTAAATCAAGGGTAACCAATTTATACGGAATGGTTGGAGTATCAAACCAACTCCGAATTGCAATCTGAAGTTATAGGGATCTGTATCAGATACCTAATGGTTATTTTGAACCCTCAATTGTATCAAAATACAATGATCTATTAATCATTGATTAGCAAATTAATCCACTATTTTGTATATAAAAAATAGAGTATGCGGGGAGTCCAGATCTGGTGCCTTAGACTTCAAACGAGCTCAAATGCTTTCAAAGCCATCAATAGCAATGAGTCTAGTAGAGGATTAAGCTAAGAAACACAAGATTTGACCAAATATTGAAAGCTTAATCTCTGTTTTACCAAAGTCACCTGCAGATTTGATGAAGAGCTTGGATCTCACTGTAGACTTCATGAAATTGAATTCTGTCTTCACAGCTTGTA
This sequence comes from Cibotium barometz, assembly GCF_041138505.1. Lineage (NCBI taxonomy): Eukaryota > Viridiplantae > Streptophyta > Polypodiopsida > Cyatheales > Cibotiaceae > Cibotium > Cibotium barometz. The sequence continues at coordinate 28,543,229 of NC_141087.1, forward strand.
GAGCATGCTTGAAAACCCCCGGGGCTATAAGGAATTAGAGAAATTTGATTTGTGAAAGTAGAACTCTTTGATTTGCAAAAAAAAGGCACCCAGTAATCAACAAAAATTGTGAGCTTCCGCTGTGCGGTTTGATGTTTCGTCTTGATGGGCTAAATCGTGGGGATGATGGCTGTTTGTGGCTAGAAGGGATTGACCTAATATTGAGTGTGTAAGGAGCTAGAGCTCCTCCACTAGCTGAAGGTACAGAGGCTAGTTGAAAAAAGAGGAAAAATTATAATTTTCTACTAATCCTAATTAGCAAAATAATTAGCAAGATAATGAGCTCACAAAATGATGGATTCTAGGCATGGCTCTGATACCATGTTGAGATTAGAGCAATGTGATGAGCTATGGTGGATCAAACACCAGAATCAATATCATTAATTAGTAAATAATTAAGACATAATTAGTGAGTAATTAAGACGTAATCAGTGAGTAATTAAGACATAATCAGTGAGTAATTAAGACGTAATCAGTGAGTAATTAAGACATAATTAGTAATTAAGACGTAATCAGTGAGTAATTAAGACGTAATCAGTGAGTAATTAAGACATAATTAGTGAGTAATTAAGATGTAATTAGTGAGTAATTAGCAAATAGCTTAATGTAGGCATGGATAATAAAAAACCAGCAATTCTCATTAGGCCAATGCCTCAATTTATAGAGTTTACATCCAAGCATCAAATCCCACTGATTTCTCCTTGATTCACTCCACCTCTCCCAGAATATCTCCACACTTTTAAATCTTCTCATGCTACCCTTTATTCTCTCCCAGTAGATTCTTCTCACCTTTTCACAGGTTCTTTCACATCTACACATTCTCTTTTACAGCCTCTAACCAAGGGCTTGTTCTCGCACACACCCTATTCACTTGTATATTTCAACAATCATCAACAGAGTACTTGTATAGTTGTTGTGGAACCCTTTTCAGGACATTTTGTCATATGCTGTGACCCCATTGTGAGCCCCAATCCGGGACATGTCAGACATGAGCTACGTAGGTCAGTCTCCTAAACCATAGTGAGTTAGTCAGTCTCAGTGTCTTAACCGACTTGGAGAATATCAGTCAAAAGCATGTAGAGGTCTTCCAGAGCCTAAGTTTGCATCAGGTCATATAGGCACTTGTGTGTCTAAGTCTGCATTTGTATGAGCATATAGATTAGGGTTTTCTACCCATTTTTATGGGACATCCCTGGCATGGTTTATTGGGCCCCATTCTGGAGCCCAGTTGCTTGGAATTAGGGCCCCTCATGGAGCCCAATAGTTTCAGCACCTAAGCCCTCAACCTTAGGGCCTATTTGCATCTTCACATTTGTTGGCATCAGACAGGGCTATTATTTGAGGGCCAAAAGCATCGGATTTTGGTTGGCAAAGCATCATCAGATTGCCCAAGATTTATGGTAATTTTTGCATATTTTTTTGGGGATTTTTAGTGCGTTTTCAAGTTTGTCCTCTTGTAGGAAAAAATAAGGCTGGCCGACTGACTCGCCGCGACTGACTCTGGGAGAGGCTATATAAAGAGCCCCACTCGTCCTAATTTCTCATCATCAAAATTCATGAAATCCAGAGCCCAAAGAGCAATTGTAGATGGAAGTGTGAGAGGCTGAAAGCCTTTCGGCATTTTTAGCAGTCAAAGTGTGCATTTTGCCACTTTTACATCTAGGAGCAATCTTCCGCTTCAAGCCTCAGTTTCCTTGCATGCTTTCAACAGTCATTAAAGCTTGCAAAATAGGCTTATTGGAGTCATCTTGGTTGGTACTTTGTGGAGCACAACAATTCAGCCTTACACTGGCTTTCCCGCTTCATCATCCGTAGTATTTCAGCAGCACTCAAAGGTTCCACTTGTATTCATTCTCCAAAGTAATAAAGCAAATACTCCTGCTTGTAAAGGGGGCCCTTAAGTGGGTGCATTGGGACCCCATCGGTGTCGGTGTGCCATTTCTATCTCTTTATCTCTTTGAAGTATTTAAAGTGGATGCTAAAAGACCCACTAAACTAAGGTATAAAGAAGGCCTTGCTATCCTACCCTGGCTTATACTACATTGGTATCAGAGCATTGTTGGCTGGTAACCTAGCTCAGCGACCTAGAGTGAGAGCATCTTGTGGATGGTAAGATTGAGGCCGGGAAAAACCACCCATCCCTCCACAATGGCAGAGAGGAGTTTTCATCTTGAAGAAATCGACAATGAAGAACAAGTGGATTTCACTCAAAGCAACACCGAGCATGAAGAAGAAGAAGCACCACCACAGATTTCGCAAAGTCAAATCAACATGATGGTTGTTGAGAACCTCTGAAAGCTTCAAGAAGATATGGTAGCAATTATGACAACAAAGAATGAAGAAAAGGCCCTAGAAGAACCAAAGTAGACCCATGAATCCCTCAGCATTGTTGATGTCCTACTATTGTTGGAGAACCAACACAGGGCGGTCAAAAGCAAGCGTAAGGCTGAATAGGATGCTTGGGAGTTCCAACTCAAGATGGAACAAGACGCCAAAGAGCAACGCTGGAAGGCTGAGGTGGCAGCAAGGGATTAACAATTCATGCATCTGTTGACTTCTATGCAACATCCACAACATGCAGCACAACAGCTTCATCATCAACCACCGTCATCAGGTCTCAACCCAATTTCAATAAGTATGATGGTAAGTGCGATCATTGTGTTGTTAATTAGTTTATCGATGAGTTTGTTGCTCATTTTCCATTGACAAAAATCATTGCATCTCAAGACAAGGTCCATCGGCCGGTCACCTTTCAGGCGAGGAGGTGGTCACCTGGTGGCAACATTGGTCTAGTCTACACACCAACTTGATCACAGGAGCTCCTCGTTACGATTGGGACACCTTTCTTAGTGATCTCAAATCTCGCTTTCTTCCTCCCCAATACCTGACCAATCTTGGACGAGTTTTACAAACTCTTCTAAAATGGGTCTCCCATATTGATATTTTCCAACAAATTCATTGTCTTAGCAATTGGGCAAGTTTGAGGAGGAAAGTTGAAACAATTTCTTCAAGGTTTGGATGCTAACATTCAGTTTCCTTTTTGAAATTTTGACCCCCAGACATATGACAGGGCTTTGACTCTTGCTCAAAATCACGAGATGATGCTGAGTGGAGGCAAGCAAAAACAGGTTCAGACAGCTAAACCTCAACAGACTCCCCAATAGTCACCCTAACCCCAGGGGAAAGATAAGAATGTCAAAGAAAATAATAAGAAAGGTGGCAAGAATTCATCTTTGGGTGTGGTAAGAGGGAGCCAGATCCACATGCTTCCAAGAACCCCGACCAAAAGGCCCAGGAGGGTATCACAGGAGGATATCTCCTACTAAACGAGCAAAAGTGCTAGGAACGCCGCCGTTTCTTTTGCCACACCCTTGGGCATGGCAAGAGGGAGTGTCCCAAATTCCAGGCCAGCCAGGCCTCATCTTCTAAGGCCTTCACATCCACAGTTGCTACTACTGCCTCTACTTCTTCTACTCCGCCTCCTCCATCCCCTCCACCCTCCATTACCAATGCTGTTCAGCTTCTTCCCGCTGGGCATCTGATCCCTCCAGTAGTGTTCGATGCTAAGGAGGAGGGTATGATTGACGAATATTCAAATGGCCTCATTCGAGCCTATGGCTCTTCCAAAGGCTAGCAGCTCATTGTTTTATTTGACATGGGCAGCTCTGAGGATGTCATCTCTCCACAATTGGCGAACAAAACGGGTTGCACTTTAGTGCCTTATCATTTGGATGTGGATGGGTTCACACCCGGTCTCCACACCCACATTTCTCACAAGGCTCATAAGTTATTATTTTAGATTCAAAAGGCCTCCTTTGAGCGTGATTTCATTGTCTCCCCTCTCTTAGGGTGTGACATGATTCTAGGAATTCAATGGTTCTGCCAGTATGCGCCCATTCTTGATTGGTATGCACCCATTCCTGATTGGGGGCAGGACACCTTTACATTGTGTCAAGGTTTACCTGAGCCCGTCATGATCCGCGAGGATAGGAGCATTCTTGATCTCTCTTTGATTTCCCACCTCTAAGCCAAACGAGCATTACGCAAAGGCGCAGAAGGAGTACTCATTTATGTATGTGCTTAGACAGCCATGGCCTTGTCCTCCGCACCTTTCTCCTCAACAATCCCTCAGCTGGATGATCTACTTCTTGGTTATCAAGATCTTATGTTGAAGGATGATCTTATGTTGAAGGATGATCTTGTCAAAATATGCAGCAGAGATGATGACAAAATCTGGAAACACAAGAGCAAGTGCAAAAAAAGACAGCAATGGAGAGAGAGGCATGTAACTCTACTATATATACACAAGAAGAATCCCGAATATAAGACAAATGTGACAAGGGAGGTCTGCGCACTAGATCCAGGCTCCGGACCATAGAGCTCCCCTCAAAAATCACACGAGACTCTATACGACTAATGACTAACCTTGGCCACCCTTTTATAGGCTCTTGGCCGGTCATCGAGCGTCCACACTTGGTTGCCCGCCTTTCCATACTTGGGTGCCCGCCCGTTAGTCTATCCCTAACTCAGCTCGCCAATCAGCTTGCCTAGCTCCAAGCTTCCCCAAACCTCAAAGCTAGTCTTGCGTGCGTGTAGCACACGGTAGATACACATTGTGCACATGACATATCTGTCAAAATCCCAAAGGATCTCCTCTCATAAACGCTCCTCGTACGAGACTCGAAACCTGCAAACAAACAAACAAACAAGAAGGGGGTGCAGGACTGACTCACCTCCCAACCATGACAGCCGTGGGCGACTTGGTTGTCCCCCCACCGAGCCATAAGCTGAGCTAACTAGATGGACGTACCGACCTATCTCTACCTCGTGACGTCCCATACCGCCACGAAACTACCCTCGTGGGCCTCGAGACTGTTTTGTTGCCGACCTCGGTTGCATGAAGCAAGTGCACATTGTCGTGCCATGGCACGTCTATGGTGTGAAACCATGCATGTGAGGCCATTAAATATAAATCTAGATGCATGGGATTAAGTGCCATGACTTGAGTCATTTTATGATGCCTATGTACATATGTTCATATTGTAAATGAGGTTCAATAAGACGAGCTGAGACTGAGCCAGGTCTCGAAGCCTTTGTGCATAAGTGTGGTGTGAATCATGGAGTTTTTATGCTTATGGTGAACCTTGAGGTAGCACGAATTATCAATGAACCAAAAGTAGCATCACTTTCTTATGGGCTGACAAGAAAGAGGGATTAGTTGCAGTTTTTGATCTTGATGAAGGCATAAGAAAGACTGAAAGACCTCGCATAAGAGGCTTTCATGAGAGATGCTTCAATTGGCAACAGTTTGATCAGCATGGATGCAAAGTGTGGCTCTGTTTCAGAGGCAAGGGAAGTCTTTGATAAGCTACTAGTTCGAGATGTTGTAGCATGGAGCTCAATGGTAAAAGGATACGGCATTAACCATGAGGGTTCCTTGGCTATGCAATGTTTTAATGACATGCATGCACAAAGTGTGAAGGCAGATGCTGTTACCTTCATATGTCTTTTGAATGCATACAGCCATGCTAGGCAGATGACATGCATGCACAAAGTGTGAAGGCAGATGCTGTTACCTTCATATGTCTTTTGAATGCATACAGCCATGCTAGGCTGGTACTCGAGGGTCAAGAGTATTTTAAGGTTATGAGAAAAGGATATGGTATACTGCCCAACCATAGAACATTTTACTTGCGTGGTTGATCTTCTTGCAAGGTCTGGGCGACTGTATGAGGTGCTGGCAGGCAGGCGGGATGATACTCATAGCGTAGAAGAGCTGAGGAAATCTGTAGCGGCTAAGTGGTTCGATAGAGGTGAACAAGCAAGTGAATGCGTTTGTAGTGGGCCATGATCGAAATGAGGAGCTTCTGGCAATCCAGAGAAACTTTGGGCTCGCACGTACAACATCTGAGATGGATTTCATGACTGAATATGTGGTGACCCGGTGGTGCTCCTTAATGCTAACTGTGACCTGAAAATATGGGACTTTGGGCTTGTCAATACTCCTCAGGGTGGCGCCTTGTATGGCGAAATTACAAAGGCTTAAAAAAAAAAGGAATATCCGAATTTTAAGCAAAAAAAAGGAGGCGCAACGTATTTCAAATGGGGAAATCCGAGTTTTTGGCTGCAAAAGCGAATTCAGCCCGAATCTCTTGCGGGGAAAAATAAAAAAAACCAGAAAAACGTAGATATGAGGGGGGGGGGAGGCAGGAAAGAGAGGAGAGGAAAAACCAGAGCTTGATTTTGCAGAATGTCTCGTTTTGGGAAGATAGCTTCGGTTCAAGCCTTGTAAGGGTTTGAATTAGAGAGTAATTGAAGCTTCATCTAGTGATACGCTTCCTGAAAATTTCAAAAAATGAAGTGAACCGCTGCCGATTTCATGCAAAGGAGGAAGAGCTGAAGCCTTGGAGAGGTGCCTGGGTAATCGTGAGGAAGCAGAGACTGCTGTTCGTGAGGGAGCTGTTGCTGCTGTGCTGGCGTTGACTGAAGTAGAAGGGGTCGCTGTCTCTTGATCCTGCAGAGATCCTGAGGTGAGTCGGAGTTTGAGAGAATAGGAGTAATAAATACAAATCCCGTTACCAAAACGAATGTGGAAAGTGGGCTGTCAGATAACGAAAAAAAGCAAATTGTGAAAGCTGCACTTCAATTGAGGGAGATGGGGGCCTGCGATGGCAGTTGTGCTGGATATGGCCATCTATTACTCGAAGAGCATATCAGGCAGCAAAGATTATAGCCTATTTCAATAACATCAATCGCAGGTACTATCTTGTTCGGGCTGGTGAATACTGAGGAGAAGAGATTGCTGCATGCGTTGAAGACCTTGGTGTGATCGTGGGGGTGAAGAAGCTGACAACCTTAGGAGAAAGGAGATACGTTGCTGGGAGCCGTGTCTAAGATCGATCTGCAGACCAAAAACAAAGGCGACTTGGCCATATTGGGTGTAAGGCTGAATCTGCTGTAGTGGTAATGGTGCTTTCCAAATGAATTAAGCCTGGTTGTTAGGCAGATTGGGTGCCCTATCCTTTTGATCTTCGAAGAGAGGCTAAAATACCATAGGTGTTGTGTTTTGGTGGCTCGTGTGCACTACTTGTCTCTGGTCTTCACAAACTCTTTTCCAAAATGATATACTACATGATTGCATTGATGAGGCCATGTGTTGGTGTCCTGGCAAGCTTGTACCCATCTGTCTAAATTGAAAAGCTTCTGCTGGTGGTTCCCCTTGAAGAGATAAATATAATCGACCATGGGTCTAAAATAAAATATTGGCTAAAAATCTCTACAACAAATGTAAGTGGCCAATGGATGTAGATCATGGGTGGATGATTAAAGCGGCTAATAACTCATCTGGAGAGCTCTATGTAGCCTGTCCAAATGTAAGGGTAACTATAGGGGATGTGAAAGATGATTAGAACTTCTTTGTCCAAGAGATGTCATCGTATCCCCTCATCCTTGGGCAACCCTACATTACAGCTGTAAGGATGGAAACAAAAGTTTTGGATGATGGCCCGGCATATGCAAGAATAAGGAGTAAAGATGGCTAGAAAGCTGTTCAGTTCTTGACAGTTTGCATTAACCATGAAAGGAACCGTGAGTCTCTTCGAGCACAGTCACTCCCAAAGATAAACAGAGAATTCATGAACTACAGGGAGATGAGGGATTTTGGCCAGGTGCCATTGTAAAGCGGGATTCCAATGGTACAAGGGAAAATGAGTTCTCGCAGGACTCAATCAATGTAAATAACTTTTCAGCAAATTTTCAGGGATTTTCTAGCTATGGGTCACTGGTCTTTGTAAAAAGCAAGGATTTGAAGCGTGGCATGCGTCGACATGTACAAAATGAACAAAAAAGTCTTGAGCAGTGTGGTCTTTTGGAGAAGAAAGAGTTTATCTCAGGGGTGCTTGATGAGGTGTCATTTTGTGGATACTATGGGTGTGCTTTTTGCTATGGAAAGCGCATGCTTACAGGGTGGGAATGAGATGGTAAAGGTGTCATCTGTGGGGATGTATGATATAATCTGGGAATTTGAAGGAATGTAAAAACATGTATTGTGAGATGGATGCTCGTGTTGATACAAAGTATAAAACGGTTGCAAAGAAGGTGAAACCAATTGCCTTGCCCTTGCCACCAGGAAGCAAGGAGAAAATAGATGAAGCCTCTATGCAACCGAATCTCAGAGATCCGAAGAAAATTGGGCATAAGTTTACACAAGAAACCCTAAAAGAGCTGAAGATTGGTGAAAAGGATTTTCTGTTGCTAGTTGAAAAGGAATGCTTTGAGGAGATGCTTGTAAAACATGGGAAGGCCTTTGCTTTTCAGCCGCATGAGATAGGCTGTGTTGATCCAAGCGTAACAGCGCCAATGGTGATCTTCACTGTTCCACATGTGCTCTGGAACCTGCAGCGGCCGATTCCAGTACCAAAGGCTCTCTTGCCAAAGCTGATGGAATTACTAAAAGAAAAGATCAGGATGGGAATTTTGGAGCCATCATGCGCTCCATACTCCAACAGATGGTTTACAGTGCCAAAGAAAAATGGAGCATTGCGCTTCATTCAAGACATGCAACCTGTAAACAAGGTCACAATCAGGAATGTGGGAGCAGGTCCAATTGTGGACGAGTTTGCAGAAGCATTTGTAGGGAAAGCTATATACTCTATGGGTGATCTGTATTCGGGATATGATCAGTTGCAGCTGGATATACAAAGCAGGGACTTGATCACAATGAAAACTCCTTTGGGATTGGTAAGGATGTGTACCTTACCACAAGGAGCCACCAACTCAGTGGCGCATATGATGAATGGAATGAATAAAGTCTTGTGAGACTTCATACCACAAATAACTATGCCTTTTCTGGATGATGTGCCAATAAAAGGCTGTGATGATGAGAAAGATAAAGATGGGGATTTGGATTCGAAGGGGTGCCGCAAGTTTGTAGCAAATCATATAAAAGATTGTGATATGATTCTATCCAGGCTTGAAGAGGTGAATCTTACTTTATCTGGATTGAAATCAGTGTTTGGGGTTGGTGAAGTGCTAATCGTGGGGCATCTTTGTAGTACTAATGGACGCCGACCTTGTCCAGCCAAGATAGATGCAATACAAAGAATGAAAGAGATATGCATTAATGTTACAGAGGTGAGGAGATTTCTTGGTGCATGTGTCTTTTATGTTATATGGATCCCACATTATGCACATGTAGCAGATCCTCTTTATCAACTTTTGAGGAAAAATCAAAAATTTTTGTGGAGTGCAGCACATATTAAAGCTATGCAGAAGCTGAAATGTCTGCTCCAATCTTCACCTACTCTAAGGAAAGGCAGATTATGAGTGTGGTAGGCCTGTGATTGTTACAGTTGATACTAGTCCTACTGGGATAGGATGGGCAGTAGGGCAAGATGATGAGGATGATCACAGATATGTAATCAGATTTGGAGCAAAGATATTCGTCAGCAAAATTATCCGCAGATCAAGAGGGAGTTATGGGGAACAGTCATTGCTCTAAAATGTGAAAAAGAATATCTTATTGGGGCATCTGTACTCGTGGAAACTGATTGCTTGCCACTCCTTGGGATGATTGCAAGCTGCACCACTCCAGATATCGCTATGCTTAGGTGGATTGCCTATATCAAGTCACTAAATCTTGAGTTTGAGCATATTGCAGGAAAAGATAACCCAGTTGTTGCAGATATGCTATCAAGAGCCAGGTATGAAGATGAAGAAGGGATGATTAGTGACATTGATGATGTAGGTACAAAGTTCTATACTACTGCATATGCAAAAGGGGACCATACTTGCTTATCAAATGCACTTGAGTCTTTTACTGAGGAAATGTATGAAGGAGATTGGTTGCTTATTGGTCAATACTTGAGTACTTTGACAAGACAGGAAAATTGGTCTCACTTAGAATTTAAGAGGATCCGCAGAAAAGCATATGGGTATTTTCTAAAGGATGGGTACCTGTGGAAGCATCCTAAGCAGAGGAATGCTGTGCCACAGAGAGTCATATGTGATAAAGAGACTCAAGGGAAGCTCATGAAAGAATTCCATGAGAGTCTCTGGGCTGGACATCGAAGTGTGTGGACCACCTTTACCAAAATAAAGGAAAGATATTGGTGGAAAGGAATGTACAAGGATGTTTCCCAATATGTGGAAACATGCATGATATGTCAAATATACTCAAATGTGAGACATCGTGATGGCTTGCAACCAACCGGCTTGCAACCAACCTACCCACCTGCCATGCACTACAAATGGGTAGTGGATCTAGTTACAATGCCTTTGGGAATTTGGCAGATGCGGTACATAGCACTTGCAAGAGAAGATTCGACAAATCAGGTGGAAGGGCATGCTCTTAGAACAAAGAGTACGAAAACAGTATGCAAATTTCTATTGGAAGATGTAATTTGCCGGTATGGTTGTGTTGGGAAAATAACAGCTGACAGGGGTGAGCTAGATGTTAAAGAAGCAAGGGAATTCTTCTCTAGAATTGGCATCAAATTGGCCCTAACATGTGCTTACAACCCTGAGGGCAATGGTAAAAGTGAGCGAGGACATCCTCCAATCATTAAAGCTTTGGCTAAGGCATGCAGAGGAAGAATGCGAGAGTGGCCAAGGCTGCTACCATATGCTTTGTGGGCTGACCGTACAACTCATAGCTCAGTGATGACAGGATACATGCCTGCAGAATTAATGTATGGTCAGAAGCCAGTAATGCCAGTTGAAGAAGTAGTTCCAACTTGGAATGTATTACCCTGGGTGGGAGAATTGAACAGGGAAGACCTCCTTGCATTACGAATAAGGCAGTTGGAGAGGAGGCCTGAAGATGTAGAGCTTGCTAAAGCTCGTTTGAAAGATGCAAGGTTGAAAAATAAAGAAAGATTTGATAGAAGACACAGACTCCGGCCAAAGCCTATTGAAGAAGGTGATTGGGTCCTAATGTATGATAGTAGTCTTGACAACCAGTTCACTATGCAAAGGAAGTTTGCAAAAAGATGGTTTGGCCCTTACATTGTCAAGCATGTGTATGGAAATGCCACGTATACCCTGAGCTTGATGGAACAGAGATAAAGAATCTTGTAGAGCAGGCAAAAGGATCAAGATGTTTAAAAGAAGGTATGATAGTGATCCTTTTGATTCGCAGGAGACTCAAGATGAGAGGCTTGATAAATGATAGCATAAATATGGTTGAAGAGGAAGAGGATGATCTTCCTGGTAATGTAGAAGATGAAGACGACATCCAGATATATGTGGATCTTGATGATGATTTGGCACATACCAGAGGATGTGCAGGTTTAGAGGGGGCGGATGTCGTGCCATGGCACGTCTATGGTGTGAAACCATGCATGTGAGGCCATTAAATATAAATCTAGATGCATGGGATTAAGTGCCATGACTTGAGTCATTTTATGATGCCTATGTACATATGTTCATATTGTAAATGAGGTTCAATAAGACGAGCTGAGACTGAGCCAGGTCTCGAAGCCTCTGTATATAAGTGTGGTGTGAATCATGGAGTTTTTATGCTTATGGTGAACCTTGAGGTAGCACGAATTATCAATGAACCAAAAGTAGCATCACTTTCTTATGGGCTGACAAGAAAGAGGGATTAGTTGTAGTTTTTGATCTTGATGAAGGCATAAGAAAGACTGAAAGACCTGGCACAAGAGGTTTTCATGAGAGATGCTTCAATTGGCAACAGTTTGATCAGCATGGATGCAAAGTGTGGCTCTGTTTCAGAGGCAAGGGAAGTCTTTGATAAGCTACTAGTTCGAGATGTTGTAGCATGGAGCTCAATGGTAAAAGGATACGGCATTAACCATGAGGGTTCCTTGGCTATGCAATGTCTTAATGACATGCATGCACAAAGTGTGAAGGCAGATGCTGTTACCTTCATATGTCTTTTGAATGCATACAGCCATGCTAGGCTGGTACTCGAGGGTCAAGAGTATTTTAAGGTTATGAGAAAAGAATATGGTATACTACCAGCCATAGAACATTTTACTTGCGTGGTTGATCTTCTTGCAAGGTTTGGGCGACTGTATGAGGTGCTGGCAGGCGGGATGATACTCATAGCATAGAAGAGCTGAGGAAATCTGTAGAGCGGCTAAGTAGTTCGATAGAGGTGAACAAGCAAGTGAATGAGTTTGTAGTGGGCCATGATCGAAATGAGGAGCTTTTGGCAATCCAGAGAAACTTTGGGCTCGCACGTACAACATCTGAGATGGATTTCATGACTGAATATGTGGTGACTCGGTGGTGCTCCTTAATGCTAACTGTGACCTGAAAATATGCGACTTTGGGCTTGTCAATACTCCTCAGGGTGGTGCCTTGTATGGCGAAATTACGAAGGCTTTAAAAAAAAAAGGAATATCCGAATTTTAAGAAAAAAAAAGGGAGGCGCAGCGTATTTCAAATGGGGAAATCCGAGTTTTTGGCTACAAAAGCGAATTCAGCCCGAATCTCTTACGGGGAAAAATAAAAAAAAACCAGCAAAACGCAGATATGAGGGGGGGGAGGCAGGAAAGAGAGGAGAGGAAAAACCAGAGCTTGATTTTGCAGAATGTCTCGTTTTGGGAAGATAGCTTCTGTTCAAGCCTTGTAGGGGTTTGAATTAGAGAGTAATTGAAGCTTCATCTAGTGATACGCTTCCTGAAAATTTCGAAAAATGAAGTGAACCGCTGCCGATTTCATGCAAAGGAGGAAGAGCTGAAGCCTTGGAGAGGTGCCTGGGTAATCGTGAGGAAGCAGAGACTGCTGTTCGTGAGGGAGCTGCTGCTGCTGCTGTGCTGGTGTTGACTGAAGTAGAAGGGGTCGCTGTCTCTTGATCCTGTAGAGATCCTGAGGTGAGTCGGAGTTTGAGAGAATAGGAGTAATAAATACAAATCCCGTTACCAAAACGAATGTGGAAAGTGGGCTGTCAGATAACGAAAAAAAGCAAATTGTGAAAGCTGCACTTCAATTGAGGGAGATGGGGGCCTGCGATGGGGCAGTTGCTGGATATGGCCATCTATTACTCGAAGAGCATATCAGGCAGCAGAGATTATAGCCTATTTCAATAACATCAATCGCAGGTACTATCTTGTTCGGGCTGGTGAATACTGAGGAGAAGAGATTGCTACATGCGTTGAAGACCTTGGTGTGATCGTGGGGGTGAAGAAGCTAACAACCTTAGGAGAAAGGAGATACGCTGCTGGGAGCCGTGTCTAAGATCAATCTGCAGACCAAAAACAAAGGCGACTTGGCCATATTGGGTGTAAGGCTGAATCTGCTGTGGTGGTAATGGTGCTTTCCAAATGAATTAAGCCTGGTTGTTAGGCAGATTGGGTGCCCTATCCTTTTGATCTTCGAAGAGAGGCTAAAATACCATAGGTGTTGTGTTTTGGTGGCTCGTGTGCACTACTTGTCTCTGGTCTTCACAAACTCTTTTCCAAAATGATATACTACATGATTGCATTGATGAGGCCATGTGTTGGTGTCCTGGCAAGCTTGTACCCATCTGTCTAAATTGAAAAGCTTCTGCTGGTGGTTCCCCTTGAAGAGATAAATATTATGTTTCTTTGCTGGGATTAGAAGCTACTCTCACAGCCAGAAGTCTCGCACTTTCCCAGCGATACCGCCCATGTCCCGACAACATTTGCACTAGATCCAGGCTCCAGACCATAGAGCTCTCACAAATCACACGAGACTCTATATGACTAATGACTAACCTTGGCCACCCTTTTATAGGCTCTTGGCCGATCATCGAGCTTCCACACTTGGGCACCCGCCCGTCCATACTTGAGTGCCTGTCCGTTAGTCTATCCCTAACTCAGCTCGCCAATCAGCCTGCCTAGCTCCAACAAGCTTCCCCAAACCTCAAAGCTAGTCTTGCGTGCGTGTAGCACACGGTAGATACACACTGTGCACATGACATATCTGTCAAAACCCCCAAGGATCTCCTCTACTAAACACTCCTTGTACGAGACTTGAAACCTGCAAACGAACAAACAAACAAGCAAGAAGTGGGTGCAGGCCTGACTCACCTCCCAACCATGACAGCCGTGGGCGAACCCATAGACTTGGCTGTCCCCACCGAGCCATGAGCTAAGCTAACTAGATGGACGTATTGACCTATCTCTACCTTGTGACGTCCCATACCACCACGAAGCTACCCTCGCGGGCCTTGAGACTGCTGCCGGCCTCGGCTGCATGAAGCAGGTGCACGTCTGCACTAGATCCAGGCTCCAGACCATAGAGCTCTCACAAATCACACGAGACTCTATATGACTAATGACTAACCTTGGCCACCCTTTTATAGGCTCTTGGTCGATCATCGGGCATCCACACTTGGGTGCCCGCCTGTCTATACTACTGTGCCCGCCCGTTAGTCTATCCCTAACTCAGCTCGCCAACAATCAGCCCTAGCTCCAAGCTTCCCCAAACCTCGAAGCTAGTCTTGCGTGCATGTAGCACACGGTAGATACACACTATGCACATGACATATCTGTCAAAACCCCAAAGGATCTCCTCGTCGTAAACGCTCCTCGTACGAGACTCGAAACCTGCAAACAAACAAACAAACAAGAAGGGGGTGCAGGCCTCACTCACCTCTCAACCATGACAGCCGTGGTCTGTGGGTGAACCCACAGACTTGGCTGTCCCCACCGAGCCACGAGCTGAGCTAACTAGATGGATGTACTGACCTATCTCTACCTCGTGTGACGTCCCATACCGCCACGAAGCTACCCTCGCGGGCCTCGAGACTGCTGCCGGTCTCGGCTGCATGAAGCAGGTGCACGTCTGCACTAGATCCAGGCTCCAGACCATAGAGCTCTCACAAATCACATGAGACTCTACATGACTAATGACTAACCTTGGCCACCCTTTTATAGGCTCTTGGTGGCCGCTCATCGAGCATCCACACTTGGGTGCTCGCCCGTCCATACTTGGGTGCCCGCCTGTTAGTCTATCCCTAACTTAGCTCGCTAATCAGCCTGCCTAGCTCCAAGCTTCCCCAAACCTCGAAGCTAGTCTTGCATGCGTCTAGCACACGATAGATACACACTGTGCACATGACAATGGCCATAACGTTGCTATCGCATTTGCCCTCTCAGTACTCATCATTTTACTCATCTTTGATTACCAGTGGTGGTGGCAGGCTTAGCACCATTACTTGGGAGGAGCTTGTGCCCATGGTCTTGGACCATGAGGAACGATTCTCGAACCCTCCTCAGGGCAGAGTTTCAGATGCCTTAACTAGCCACAATGGTCGAAAGGCCGTAACAAGGGCAAAGGGAAGGCTTCAACGGAGAAGTCTTTTGAGTAGAAGTCCAACGCTGACCACGAGAAACTAAAGGCAGAGAGGACTTGTAATGATTGTGGTGAGAAAGGCCACTATTGGAGGCAGTGTCCCAAGCAGAAGACCGAGAAGGGTGAAGAATCCTCAGCAGCAATCGTGAAGACTCCAACATTTGTGCACCTGGAGGTGATGGACACCGATGTTTCATTTTCTTCAGGCAGGGAGGAGGTTGGAGGACTCACGAGTGGATTGTAGACAGTGGTGCTTCCACGCACATGACTCCTTCCCATTCGGCTTTACAGGATCTCTGCAAGTATTCTGGTCACATTCTTACTGGGGATACATCCACTATCCCAGTTCACAGTGAGGGCAGGTTGGAGATAATTCCCGATGGCAGAGGGGGGAAGCATTCCTCCCAGGTGTTGTATATTCCCACACTTGGTTTTCATCTGTTGTTGTTAGTGCATCAGGTTTGCAAGACTTGCGTACGGGTGGAGTTTGATGAGCATTTTGTTGCTCTCCGGGACAAGGCAACAGGCCAGGTGATTGCCATACCAAAAAAACAGGCTTGAGGATCGCTGGTGGCTGAAGCTTTTGCCCCCCTACTCGAGCTGCCTTCGCCCCTTCCCCGCCTGCTCGCACCCCCCCTCCCCGCCTTCTTCGAGCCTTTGCCCCTTTCCCCGCCTGCTCACACCCCCCCTCCACGCCCCTGTGCTTTTCGCGCCCCCCGCCCCCCCCTTTCGTGCCCCCCGCCCCTGCCCGCTTGCCCTCGTCTACTTCACGCCCCCCGTCTCCTTCACGCCCCCCGCTCCCCCCTTCCTCCGCGTCCCGCCCCCGTGCCCGCCCCCGCCCCCCCTCTCGCGCTTTTCTTGCCCCCATTCGCTCCCCGCTGCCCTTTTTTCTGCCTCTGTCTTCCGCCCTTCCCCCCCTCTGTCTTCTCCTCTGTCTTCCGCCCCTTCCCCTCTGTCTTCCGCTCCCTCCCCCCTTTTTTTGTCTTCCGTCCTTCCCCCTTTTCCTCTCCCCGCTCTGCTTTTTCGTGCACCTTGGTTCTTGCAGGACCCTCTGTCTTCGCTTCGCCCTCTCAGACTCTGATGGAGATTCCTCCTGCCCCACCTCAAACGGACTCTTCCGCAGCCCCCTCGCTCGCCCCCTTGAGGATACCCCCATCAGGCTTTCTCTTTCGCCAGAAGAGGAAGCGAGCCTCGTCGCTCGTCGCAGAGGTGGAACGCCTCCAGGCACACTCCACCATTTGCCATATAGTTGGCACTCGCCCCAGCAGAGGGGAGATCTGAGATCTTCTCTAGGCCTGCCTTCTTGCAGATGTGGGCAAGATCCTGGACGTTCAGCTCTACTGGGCTGCGGACACTACCAGATTGAGTTTGAGACAGCCCAGAGTGTGGCCCAGCAGGTCCTAGCCATGAGTCCCCTTGACATCAGGGGCGCTGGGGCCTTCTTCAGACATTGGCAGCATGGTTTCGACCCAGCACAGTTTGCTTTCTTGGACTTCGCCACGAGTACCTTCCGCTCCTCTCTAGGATAGGATCATTGGTGGGCTCGGTGCTTGAGACTGGCCCCACAACAGCTTTAGTGGTGGCTAGAGTAGCTGGCCTTCCTTCGGTGAGAGTTTTGGTTCTTTACATCTCCTCCCTTCCGTCATTCAGTTTCCTAGGATAGGGGGGGAATGGATCGATCAGAGAGTGGAGTTTTCGGGGCTCCCGAACTGGTGTTTTATATGCAGGCAGGTTGGCCACCTAGCTAAGGCCTGCCCTCACAGGAGACCCCGACCTTCACCGCAGTAGCAGACCTCCGATGGCCCGCCCACAGATGCGGCTTGTTGGCACAGGCAGCCTCTAGGACACCGGCTCAGCCCACAGAGACCTTTGATTGGCAAACTGGATAGGGGCGCCGTAGAGGGAGACAGCCACAACAGCATGCCCATAGACCGACGCAGTAGCAGACACAGCCTTAGCATCATTGGGTTCCAGTGAGGAACAGCTTTGCTCCCCTCTAGGAGGAGACCCTAGCACAAACTGAGGATCAGGAGATGCCAGCACCCCCGTCCCCCCCTCCTGCCTCGCGCTTCCACCCTCGTCTCCTCTCGTTCTCGCTCCCGCATTTCCAGTGTCTCCTTCCCCACCCCCTTCTCCCCCCCTCCTCCCCCTCCGCTCGCCTCAGCTCCCCGGGAGGCACTGGCAGTACCCTGGCGCTCACCTGCAATGTCTGGCGGGCACTAAGCACTGACCTTGCTCGTGCACCGCATAGGAGACCTACCATGCCGATTCGTGCTTCACGGATATCCTCTATCCACAGTCGGCTGAGTAGTCTCGACACACTAGATAGCGCTCGGAGGCTTTTGACTACTCCTTTACATGCCTTTTTGGAGCGACGGAGGGCCCCCATGAGCCAGCACCCATTAGAGTTCATGTGGTGATACCTCCGGCGGGGAGGAGGCACTTGATTCAGCGGTGGCCTTCTCCTTTCCTCTTTGCGGCACTAGCGACCGGGAGTGGACTATGGATCTCGCTCTTAGTATTTTGCGGACACAGGCAATTGAGTTTTCTCACCATGTGAGCGATTTGGAGATGACAGACGTGATAGGCCGACTCTGGGAGTTGGCACATTTCTTTGATACCGGGAGTGTGGATGCCTCTGGGAATCGGCATTTGGTGGTTTGCATAGTGGCAGACCTAGCGCGAGACCCTGGCTATGTATGCATACATGAGGTTTCTCTCTTCGAGCGGCGGGAGGCAGTCGGCTATGGGACACAGCACTGGCGCCTGGTCCGCGAGACTCTTGCAACACATCGGCGGGTGGGCAGATTCGTAGCCACTCGGATGGGGATTACTCTCCATCCAAGCCGCTTTGCGAAGGCCCGCCGTATGGCTGAGACAGCCTCCACCTCAGCAGGATTATCTCATGGAATGTACAAGGCCTTGTTGGTACACACTATGTCGTGGTGGCTGCTTGAGGTAGGAGCTTCAGAGATGCCTGGTTGGGGGCAGTATTGATATTCTGATGCCTAGTTGGGGGCAGTATTGATATTTTGATGATGTAGGAGCACCATTTGAGTGAGAGCAGGATTCGAAGATATGGTTCGATGATGCCTCGTAGATGGGACACATTTTGGTCTGCAGGTTTTGGCCCCTTGGGTGCGCAGGGAGGAGTATGTATGGTCATTGCGGATGTATGGCGAGACAGGCCATTATGGATTGCGGGGTTATTATGCCTGGTAGAGCACAGTATGTTATTCTGAGGATGCACGATGAGCACTTTGGTGTGCTCAATGTCTATGCACCCAATCATGCTAGTGCCAGAGCAGAGTTTTGGACCCTTGTTATAGATGCATTACTCGAGGCTGCACATTGGTGTGTGGGGAGACTTCAACATGCTTGAGGACTCGACCGATAGGGTGGGAGGCAGTCATGTTACAGTGCACGGCACGGAGCTTGCAGCTTGGGAGCGATTTTGTATGACACTGAGGATCACTGATGCATGGCAGCATGAGGCTTTCTCCCGTTCTCAGGACAGTCTTAGTTTTTCTCGGTCGGATCGCCGATAGGGAGGGACTAATCTATCACGGATTGATCGCTTTTATGTGGGCGACAGGTTCAGGGAGTGTGGTGGCTCCGTTGGCATTCATGCTGGCACCTCTTTTTTCGACCATGCGCCAATTATTTTGACACTTGAGGAGAGGACACGGGAGACCAGCTTGCAGTTGAGGATCCCAGAGAGGATACTTACAGACCCCAGTCTTTTTGAGGACATTGAGAGCATATGGCATGATAGCTAGAGCTCTGACCTTGATGCAGCAAGCCAGTGTGCCCAAGGACCCATCGAGCTCAGCTCTTTTTTGCACGTTACAGCCTTGACATGGCTGGGAGAGACACGAGAGCGGGAGCATAGACGTAGCCTTGCTTCGCTCCAGCATCTTCAGGAGAGAGCAGCTGCCTACATGTGAGTGGGTGGCGTCCCAGCTGAGCCAGGCATGCCAAGAGGTTAGAGAGGAAGAGGAGCAGAGACACGAGTTCTACTATCATCGCCATGCCTCTCAGTGGACGTAGCTTGGTGATAGAGTGACAGGGGAGTTTTTTGAGATCACCGGCCCCGCCATGCTCGAGTAGGAGTACGCCAGCTCAGGAGAGGCAGGACGGATTGTTAGCCACTGAGCCCAGGGAGATTAGAGCTATTGCCACTGAGTTCTATAGAGACCTGCTTTCAACGGAGCCAGCCCCACAGAGGCACGTGATGCTTGCAGACAGACTGTGTGGGCCCATGTGCAGAGGAGGGTCACAGATCGTATGTGCATAGTTTTGGGTGAGCCTCTTTCAGAGGATGAGCTTGTTGAGGCTTTGAGGGTCCTTCCGCGTCATAGTTGCCATGGGGAGGACGGATCGCTTGCCTTTTTTATGCACTATTGGGACCTTTTGGGGCCAGGCCTCAGCAGGGGTTTTCAGTATGTTTTGGACACTGGGGTGATGCCGCAGAGTTTTTCAGAGGGATTGATCTTTCTTATCCCCAAGGGGGAGGGAGTGTCAGATGATATTCGGCATTGGATGCCTATTACGATCCAAGGTCCTAGCAAAGGCCTTGAGTTTGAGGATCCAACCCTTCCTTGGGGATTTGATTCATGCTACCCATACAGGATTCTTGATTTTGAGAAGGCATACGATAGAGTCGATTGGGGTTTTTTAGAGGGCACTATGCTTCGCCTGGGTTTTGAGCCAGACTGGATTCGAGGAGTGGCGGCTCAATATTCCACAGCTCGTAGCCAGCTGTTGATGGCAGGAGGATGGGGGCCATTTTGAGTTGACCAGATCAGGCCGTCAGGGATGCCCTCTTGCCCCATTCCTTTTTCTTTTCTTTGCAGAGGCTATGAGCATGTATCTGACAGAGGAGGTTGGTTTGAGAGGACTCCAGCTTCGAGTCCTCGGGGTGAGGACCTGCTCGATTCTGAGTTTGCTGATGAGACACAGGATTGTTTCTGCATGGCCAAGAGGCCAATCTACAGAGGGCAGAGCAGTCGCTACAGGTTTTTGGTGTGGCTTTGGGAGCATTGATCAATCGGCGCAAGACAGTGGCTTTTTGGATCAGTTGCGCTCCCGCTTCGGCATGGAGCCCAGACCCGGAGCCCAGACCCGGAGCCCAGACCCGGGGTTTAGATGGATTCCTCCTTGCACAGCAGTGCAGTATCTAGGATGCCAGATTGGACTTGATTTGTTACCTGAGCAGCAGATTGCCCCGCTTCTTCTGAGCATTCGGAAGAAGCTTTTATATTGGAGTACAGCTTGGCTATCCTTGACTGGGAGGGTGGTGGTGACAAATTAGGTGCTTTTAGTGACTATGTGTGGTATATCACGTCTTGCTGGATTTTCTCGAGCTCTTGCATCAGCCAGGTACAGAGGCTGATTAGGAACTTTCTTTGGTCTGGGGGGGTAGGATGGTTAGCTGGCCCGGGCTAAGGTTGCTTGGGCAGTTTTATTACTCTTCCGCTGGCCTAGGGGGGCTTGGGCATTATAGATCAAGCTGATTAGAGTAGAGCCTTGTTGGGGAAGCTTATCGTTCGGGGGCTGCTTCCAGGCGATGAGCCTTAGAAGGAGCTTCTTTTTCAGGCTAGAGCTCCCCCACCAGCAGGGGGCACTTGGGCACCAGAGATTCGGTGGATCTTCACAGAGATGAGGAGGATAGGCCTCAGTAGAGGATAGGCCTCAGTAGAGGATAGGCCTCAGTAGAGGATGGGAGGACAGATTTGCCTTGAGTATTCTGCGAGCTTGGGAGTTGCTGAGACCGGGGCTTTCTCAGAGACCTCCCACTTGTGATGAGGAGCGAGCTAGATAGCCGCTCATGTGGAGCCCCGCGGTATGCATAGAGCAGGGTCATATGCTGGGTTCTCGGCCTCGTCTAGCCTAGGGACCATTGGCGACAGGCCTAGCAGCACGCAATTTTGGAGATTGGCAGGCCTTTTGCAGTCTCTCGGAGGAGATCCAGGCGGAGAGGCTGAGTCACTTCTTCAGAGGGGGGCTGATTATGAGGGATGACATTCAGGAGGCACTCACACTGAGAAGTGGTTCATGCCTTTTGAGCCAGCGGCCCCACGGTGGATGGGAACCTTTACACAGTTGGAGATCCTGATTGCTGTCAGAGCTTGCATTGAGGATGGTAGATGCCTCTACTATGAGATACAGGATGAGGGCAGACTTCAGAGAGTGGAGGCGGAGTCGCCTTTGGTTGCAGAGTGCATCTTTCAGAGGATACGGGTAGTGGCCCCGCTTCTCGAAAGTGGCATATTGATCTAGACCCTGCAGATGTGGACTCTGATTGGCGCATATGGGCATATGGTGCATGCCCCTTGGCCCAACTCCCCAGTGGGACCCTGGCAAGTATGAGTGGCAGATCCTTATGCATCCCCTGAGGTCACAGAGATCATCTTTTTTCAGTACACTGTTCGGTTCAGGAGGCATATTTTGACTGTGAGGAGGATGGTTTAGGCTACAGGGACTCTCACAGGAGTTCCTGGAGGATTGGTGGCTACAGGGACTCTCACAGGAGTTCCTGGAGGATTTTTGGACCAGGCTCTAGGCTAGCAGACAGGCATGCAGGATCTCGGCTTTCCAGTGGTGGTGGCTAGTTGCCCACAGGGGCTCTACAGAGTTGGCACCTGGCTTATCTACAGTGGCCTTCTGTCGGCCTGCATCTGATGATGCAGCCACCCATTGGAGACACAGAGACATTGCCTATGGGACAGTCCCCACAGGTGCAGCAGATTTGGCTGAGGATGCTGCGCATTTTGGCCTCCCTCTCTCTAGAGGGCATGTATACATGGGGAGCCGCTGCTTGGTTGACTTTGTTTAGGGCCAGCTCTGGGATACGAGACGGAGCAGGACAGCCAGGCCATCAGATTCATTGGGGGCCAGCCTCGCCTTGTTCTTGCATCGGATTTCTTGACAGCCGGCTGGACGACACATGAGAGGGATTTACGATGGGAGCTCCTCAGCAGCCTCACCATATGGTTCACCTGGAGAGCCTGTTGTTTCAGGGCCTTTGAGGGGAGACTGGAGCCACCAGCAGAGACTGTTCGGGCTATCTGGCGCAGGAGTTGATTCACACCCTGCGAGGACAGTATGACTGCATCGGCGGGGGCGACTCGGATCGAGCGATCTTGCTGCGCGCCAGGCCTTCCACACCACTTGGTGCAGCGGCCCTTTCTATACTCTACATGCGGGTACCCTCGCTGCTGGCACTACAGGCCACCTGTTTGGATTTTCCCCCCTCCTATTGTATGATATAGCCTCTCAGTTATTTGTACTTTTATTTGTACTTTTCTGCATCTAGGGAGAGTCTCCCTGCTGCCCATCAGATCTTGAGCCTATTGCACACATCAAGGCATTAGGGTTTTGTTGCATATTAGGGTTAGGGTTAGGGTTTTGCCTTCAGCCACTCTCAGCCACCTCTACACGCCGCCATCGCTCTATCCGTACACCGTACTATACTGCCCTGCCGCCCTTGGCGGCACCACGTTGCCGCCCCTGTTGTGCACCGCCGTCGTCGCCCCCTGTTTGCGCCACTAGATCTGTGTCGTACGCCTCTGCATCGAGCGTTGCTCGTCACCCTCTGCGCTGCCCAGTTCGCAGCACCACCATCGCCTCTGTCATCGCCTACGCCCGTCACCCTTGCGTCGCCGTCGTCCACTGTAGCTACCAGATTCGTGCGCCGTCGGCTTCACAACTATCAGATCTGGGGTCGCCGCCTTCAGATCTGCCATCGCCACCCTCAGATCTGTGCCACCCGTCATCTGCCCAACGTCGCCGCCGTCTGCACCGCTTGTACCTGTCGCTGCTTGTGCCTTCCGCCCGGGCAGTTGTCGCCTACGCCGCCCTGTACCGTGCCCTGTACCAACTGTATTGTCATTACGACCGTACCTGCACCTGTGCCGTACGGCTGTACTTGCAACTGTGCCTACTCTGCATTGCCCAAAGCAACTTCAAATTCCAGATCTGCAAGGTTTGACCTGAAATTGCACACATTGTCTGTTCAAATTTGGGGCTTTTTACAATTGAGCCTGCAATTGCAACATTGGCACACATTGGCATTCATTCCAACCGATTTGGTGCATAATTGCACTAGAAATTTGGGGATTTTGCAAAAATTGACTCATTTTTGTAGAAATTGACTTGATTTTGCAGAAATTGGCACTATTTGCAAGCAAAAATTGGCACTATTTGCAGGCAATTTTGGGTATTACAGGCACATTTGGTTGGCATTGGGGCATTTTCCCCAAATTTTTGGGTATTACAGGTACATTTGGTGGCATTGGAGCATTTCCCCCAATTTTTGGGTATTACAAGCACATTTGGTTGGCATTGGGGCATTTCTCCCAATTTTTGGGCATTGTAGCACTTGGTACAGGTGACAATCGCATTAGCAGATTTACAGGTGCAGATCCGATTCAGATTTGGTCTAATTGGTTGCCTAAAAATTAGGGCTTTTCTACATTGAGCCCATTTTTGGAGCATTCGACCAATTTACATTTGATCTGCAAGGATTTGAGCACTTGTAGCTCTTACAAGTGTCAGCAGCAGCAGCTGATTGTGTTTTTCACGGCACATGTATACATTTGTGGTTTGCTGCAGTATATGTATGCCATTATGGACACTTTGACAGATTTGCATCATTGTGCAGTACACTTGCAGATTTGGGACATGCATATGTATTTCTCATGGTGAAGGAGTTCCCTTTCAGTCCATTGGATATCGTGCTATTTATCTCCCGCATTCTTATGGTTTTGCTGGGCATTACATGCTTGTGGTGACTTGTGAGACAGATTTGCTATGCTATCATGGCCAACAGTAATGACCTCTTTGGAATGCTATCTCAAGAGGACAAGCTCAATGGGGACAACTACCCTATGTGGGCTTATATGATGCGTCATGTTTTGGTTGCCAAAAATGTATGGTTGTATGTGGATGGCACTGAGGAGCGTCCTCTTGCACCTGCTCCAATGGAAGGTGAAGTGATTCCCGCTCATCCTCCTGGAGGTCCACCTCCTCATCTTCCTCCTACTCACAGCAGCAACATATTTGGGATGCTAGGGATGCTTAGGCCCATGCATTGATTGCTCTCTCGTGCCGCAGGCATATCATTTTGCACATTCGTTCTTGCACCACTGTAAAGGGTGCTTGGGATACTTTGGCGGCATTGTATTCAGGTCGCAATGAGGCTCGTGTAGCTTACCTCGGGGCAAGCTTGAGACTGACCGCATGCTTTGAAGGTGACTCTATCGACGATCAGTACCTTACGCATGTGAAGGACCTACGAGAGCAGCTCATTAACATTGATGAGGTCTTGACAAATAGCTATCTTGTGCAGACAGTTTTGTGCAACTTGCCTGACTCTTATCAGACATTTGGCACCACTTTGCGGTTGTTGGCTGGCAATGCACCTAATGCGGTCACTTTTGACAACCTTGTGACTCTCTTGCTCAGTGAAGAGAAATCTCGTTCCAACAGAAACAGCAATGGCTTCTCCTTTTCGTGGGAATAGATTTGGGCCTAAACCTAGCCCATCAAATCCTCCCAGGACAGAGTACAAGCCCGAAAAGAAAAAGCACTGCAACTATTGCACGAAAACAGGACACACCATAGAGGAATGCAGGAAGAGTATTGAGAGTGAAAAAAAAGAAGAAACTGGCATCTTCTTCCACATGTGCAGACCAGGCCAATTTGGCTACACATGTGTCAGCCTTGACACTTACATCTTCATTGCCTGCAGAGATGTCTTCTGATGCCATTGCTTTTGATGACTATGCTTTATAGTCTGTACTCCATGGTATGCATTGTCTGGCAGATGCATTTCAGGGGGGATTCTACTTGCCCACATGCAATTGGTGATGCCTCATGGTCACTTATGCTTGTTGACCCTTATGCTGGTCTATGCTAGATGCTTTCTCTCATGTGATGTCTACTGGGAGATGCCTTTTATGCTGTTTTCCCTTGTAGCAGGATTGTTTCTACAGTGTTGAAATTGTCACTTTCTCACATGTGATCTTTAGTGGGAGTGCCTTTTACACACTTGGCCAGTGTTGGCTTGCTCAATAGGTTTTGACATGTCACATGTATATTATTCATTGTGGGATTATGCATCTTTACACTTGCCATACATGCCACTGATCATGGCATCGCTGAGAGTTTACCTATCCTCTCATAGCATTGGTTGATACCCGCCTCGAGCCCCCACTTTCTCTTCCATTTTCAGCTTTTCCCATTGCTGAATTTTTACTTATTTCAGCCCTACCATTGCTGTTTTTTCCTCATCGGATCATCCATTGATGAGTATCACTTCTGTAGCTTACATTGCATGTCTCACAGGCACGATTTCTGGATCCTGTTGCCTTTACACATGTATATATCTGCTACCTCTTCCTATGCTTATCACTGGTGCAGTTACAGAGCATTGATGTGGACTACATGCAGTTCAGCTTGGCATTTGGATGCTTGCCTTCAGGGGGGGTATTATGCGATGCCTCTTGATTTGATGCAGTTGATGTCCACATGATCTTTGCCATGCATTTCTGGTGATGCATTTATGTACTACTGTGCTCTAGCATTAGCACTATGACATTGGGGATTCTCCTTTTTCCAGTCATATAGTGCTTGCTTTTTCCATTGGCACTTCAGTTCACTCTTACTGTGGAGCATAGTGCAGGGCAGCATTCACAGCTTTATCACCTTGCTGCTACCCGTACACCATTCACTTAAGGGGGGTTTGTTGGTCATGTCCACTCTCGGCTAGTTCAGGTGTGAACCCAGCTTACTCACAGGCACTTTTTCCCTGTGAGATTGGACACAGGTTTTTTTCCCGTGTGAACACACTTATGTGTGTTGGTGGGCACTTTGCCCTAGGCCTTTTAGTACTCACTTGTACTTTCATTTCATATCATTATTGAGTACATCTTTTCCAGCACTCTCACGTTTCTTTGTGCTTGAGGTTGTGTGTGTGTGTGTGTGTGTAGGCTAGCTTCCCTCCTACCCAACAAAAGAAACACCTGTAGAGATGAGGATGTTCTTTCCACGGGGACCTCTTGAAAAGCCAGGCAGGTGGCAGTTGATTACTTGCAGAAGGAGGTGGATTCTCTAGGCTTAGTGGTTCCGGATTTTGAGGGGGTGGTTGACAGGTTTCAGAAAGCCTTGCGTGGTCTTTAGCAGGTTTCTAGGACTTGGCTTTCCACCGAACAGGTGTTGATCCTTGTGAGCAATGTGATGCCTCTTTGACTCGGAAGTAGAATGGTTCATTGATTTGGTTGATGGATACCAGATTGGACGGGAGCTTCCTGATGAGGCAGTTGAGCTCATGGTTGCAGCTGACTCTTTGGGAGGCAGGATTGCGTATCTTGTGGTTTCTGCAGCATGCGAAGTATCATGGACTCTTTTACACAGGAGGGGGATTGATGGATGGAGTCTGACTCCACGGTTGGAGTGACACAGATTGGGGAGGAGATCTACTTCAGGCACAAGAGCAGTTTTATGGAGCAGTAAGAGGCAATCATCTTTTGCCTTGAGAGAGGCAGAGTACCAGGCTGCTTGTGATGCTGCTTGTGAGGTGGTGAGGTTGCAAAGGTTGCATGGCAGGATTGTAGAGGAACCCACGGTCATCCAGAGGCACTTTGTTTGTGATGAATAGATCGTTTGGCTGATGACATCTTGCTAGAGTTCTGTTCGACGGAGGACAGTACGGTGGACCTTTTCACGAAGTCGCTATCTCAGGCTTTTGCTCAGGCGGCACCCTAGCTCCCTGTGGTTGGTTTCACAGCCAGGAGCTGAGAGGGGGTGTTAGAAGTCATCTCCTATCTTTATCTAGACACCAGGGCCTTTGTTGTGGGTGTGCCCGCCCTTGTAGGTGTTGTTCTCATTTTTCCTCACTCGTATTTTTCCCTATTTTTCTATGGCTTGGGTGGCAGCCCTATGGTGGCAGGAGGACCTCTGATGCTGGCCGACTGCATTTGTTCATGCTGGTGCTGGCTAATTGTTTTGCTTCAGGTCCACGACCTCCCACATGTGCTAGCCGACACCCCTGCACAGCTGGCCAACTGGTTTTTTGGTTGGTCGTGAAGGTATAGTGCCTGTCGGCCGGCTGCCTCTGGAACATGTCGACTACACTATGGGGGCCATATAAAATGGCCCTGCACCTGCTTCATGCAGCCGAGGCTAGCAGTAGTCTCGAGGCCCGTGAGGGTAGCTTCGTGGCGGTATGGGACATCACGAGGTAGAGATTGGTCGGTACGTCCATCTAGTTAGCTCAGCTCAGGGCTCGGTGGGGACAGCCAAGTCTGTGGGTTCGTCCACGGCTGTCATGGTTGGGAGGTGAGTCAGGCCTGCACCCCCTTCTTGTTTGTTTGTTTGTTTGCAGGTTTCGAGTCTCATACGAGGAGCGTTTACGCGATGAGGAGATCCTTTGGGGTTTTGACAGATATGTCATGTGCACAGTGTGTATCTACCGTGTGCTACATGCTTGCAAGACTAGCTTCGAGGTTTGGGGGAGCTTGGAGCTAGGCAGGCTGATTGGCGAGCTCAGTTAGGGATAGACTAACGGGTAGGCACCCAAGTGTGGACACCCGATGACTGACCAAGAGCCTATAAAATGGTGGCCAAGGTTAGTCATTCATATAGAGTCTCGTGTGATTTGTGAGAGCTCTATGGTCTGGAGCCTGGATCTAGTGCAGACGTGCACCTGCTTCATGCAGCTGAGGCCGACAGCAGTCTCGAGGCCTGTGATGAGGGTAGCTTCGTGGTGGTATGGAACGTCACGTCCATCTAGTTAGCTTAGCTCATGGCTCGATGGGGACAGCCAAGTCCATGGATTCGCCCACGGCTGTCATGGTTGGGAGGTGAGTCAGGCTTGCACCCCCTTCTTGTTTGTTTGTTTGTTTGCAAGTTTCGAGTCTCATACAAGGAGCGTTTATTACGAGGAGATCCTTTGGGGTTTTGACAGTGGTTTCAGAGCATGCCTCGTGAACGAGCAAGTCGATAGGTAGAGAAGACGAGGTCGAAGAAAGGTATGTGTTCAAGAAGCTTGCTATTTTTTGTCTATGCATACTTCTGTTTTTCAGATTAGTATGTGCTTTTTTCATCAAAGACCCGTGATGAGGGTGTAGGTGGTTAGAAGGGTTGTTTGCTTTGCAAGAAGAAGGCTGAAGATGTGTTTTGCAGTCGTATGATCTGTTGAGAGAGAAAAAAGAAAAAAGCATGTTCGCTTTTGTTGGAACGAGAGAGAGAGAGAGAGAGAGAGAGAGAGAGAGAGAGAGAGAGAGAGAGAGAGAGAGAGAGAGAGAGAGAGAGAGAGCGAGAGAAGTGCTAATCGAGTACGACTGGCCGGGTACAAGCATTGCTATACCGGTTGTTGTAGGCATAGGTGTGTAGGCAGCCAGGCCTACGCAGGCGGCCAGCCAAGCCTACGCAAGCAGTCAGCAGGCTGGCGGGTGCCTAGGCCTACGCAGCCAGGCAGCCAGGCCTACGCAGCCAGGCAGCCAGGCCTGTGCAACCAGGCAGCCAGGCCTGCGCAGGCGGCCAACAAGCCCAGGCCTAGGCTGGCGCAGGCCGCCTGCGCAAAGGCGACGCTGGCAAGAAAGCATGCGACGGCAGCAACGCAGGCGTGGCAGCGCTAAATCCAGGAGGGGAGAAGAAAAAAAACCAGTAAAAGCATTCACGCCAACTTCACTTTGCTTTTGTTTTTTTATTTAAAGATTAAACTTAAAAAAAGAGAGTTTAAAGGCTCCCTAAGGTTTAAAAGTGTTTTTTTTAAAGAAAATAGAATATATATATATATATATATATATATATATATATATATATATATATATATATATATATATATATATATAACACAAAAGCAAAAGCTCAAGCTCTCAAGTTCTCTAGCACTTTTTTGTGCAAGATCGAATTTTCTCTCCCCTTGCCCTCTTCAAGATGTTGACCCAAGAATCAGAGTTGGAGCTCCTTGTCGAACACGAAGGCTTGCCAGTACGGAAGATACCGATGCCGATCTTTTTGACTATTATGTGTCCAAATCTCATTTCCAAGAGTTCAAAATAGCTCTCGGCTTCTTCTTCGGAATGTCAGGCACAAATCGCCGTGCAGATGCAAGCTTTGCAGAACTCTATCTCTCTTTTGACCCTCTCTTTTGACCACTACCCTATCTACACTTTCGGGTATGGATACTTTGGCCTCTGCTTTAGGCCCCAACATTACTCCGGAACAGTTCGAGGGTGAGCAAAAGCAGCGTACTAAGGAGATTGTGGACACTTGGCTACATAAGTGGCAAGTCCATTTTCAGTTTCATCCATATGTTGATGGAAAAAAAGATCCAGTTAGCAGCAAGTTTCCTCTCAGGCAAAGCTTTGCTTTGGTGGAAGGAACTCAACCCTAAGCCAACGACTTGGGCACAATTTGAAGGCGTCTTGGAGGGACGTTGTTTCATTTTTACAAAGAAAAAGGACACATGCATAACGAGTGCCCAAAGTAAAAGGGTGCAAAGACCAACGCAGGACCCAAGCCAAAGGCAGCTAATCAGTTGTCTCTGATAGGTACGTCAGTTAATACTGTACTTTCTCGCCCTAGTACATGTTCTGATTGTCTGTTCAACTGTAAAGTTTTTGGCTTGAATGATCTTCTATGAGTTTATGGAGAGGTGAATGGCCATAGAATCCACATTCTTGTAGACCCTGGTAGCTCACACAACTTTGTTAACTACAACATGTGCAGAAATTGGGTCTTGATACGACACCCAGCGATCATACCTATGAGGTGTGCCTACCTACTGGAAAGCAAGTATGGGATCGAAAGGTGGAGATGCTACCAATCCAGATTCAGGACTACAAAGATATTCTAGAATGCTATATTATGCACCTAGAACATGTAGACTTGTTATTAGGGATTGAGTGGTTTAAGACTCTTCAAGGCCAGATAGATTGGTCTAGTCATATTTTTTCTTTTCAGCATAGGAACACCCAGTATAGTATTTTAGGTGATTGTATACATCCCTCTCAGGGACCTCTTGTAAATACCGTTGATTTTGGAAATATAATGGATTCTTCTTTGTATACCGCTTTCCATTGTGTATTGATTTCACTTTCTTCATTTCTCATACCTTCCATGGATGTCAATGAATTAAGTGTATTTGAAAGCAAAGAATTACAGAAGATACTTGATTCATTTCAAGATGTATTTCCTAAGGAACTGCCATCGGGCTTACCACCTGAAAGAGCAGTAGATCATCGTATTGACCTGATCCCTGGTGCTCATCCTGTTACTATTCCACCTTACAGGATGAGCCAAGCTGAGGAAGAGGAGTTGGCTAAACAACTCGAAGATTATCTGAGGATGGGCCAGATCCGTCAAAGTAAATCACCTTGGGGTGCACCTGTGTTGCTTATTAGGAGAAAGAAGGACAACACCTGGAGAATGTGTATAGATTACAAGAGATTGAACAAGTTGACAATTAAGAACCGTTATCCTCTCCCTAGATCAGATGACCTGATTGACCAGTTTTTAGTAGGAGCGAAATATTTCATGAAGATAGATTTACGTATTGGCTATCACCAGATACTTATTCATGAAAGGCATGTCGAACGAACTGCCTTTCGGACTAGGTATGGCCATTACGAGTTTCTCGTATTACCTTTTGGGTTAACCAATGCTCCAGTCACTTTCCAGCAAATGATGAACGATCTTTTTCACTGTGAACATTTGGGGAAATTTGTGGTGGTGTTCCTGGATGATATTTTGATATATAGTCGTACTCTTGAGGATAATGCTAGACACCTCACGATTGTCTTATCTATTTTAAGACAGAATCGACTATATGCTAAGTTAAGTAAATGTCAGTTTTTTATGATAGACATCATTTGCTTGGGACACAAGATCACTAGAGATGGACCGAGCATTGACTATGACCGAGTTCAGAAGGTTCTGGATTGGCCTATATCGCGAACAGTGAAACAACTTCGTTCTTTTCTCGGTTTTGTTGTTTTTCTTCAAAAATCTGTGCGTGAGTATTCTCAGCTCACACTACCGATGAGACCGACTTGTTGAAAGGTCGTGGACGAAAGTCAAATCAGCCTATCACTTGGAATAACGATCTGGATATGGCCTTCAGACTTTTGAAAGATAAAGTCAAGGAAGCACCTATCTTAGCATTACCCGATCCTAGTCGGCCTTATGTTCTTGAAACTGATGCCAATGACTATGCCATCGGGGCTGCTCTAATTCAAGATGGTAGACCTGTTGCTTTTGAAAGTAAAAAGCTAGACGACACTCAATCTCGTTGGCCAACCCTTGAGAAGAAGGAGCTTTATGCTGTGATTCATGCTCTCAAGGTTTGGAGACATTAGTTATATGGCTCCAAGTTTGTGATATTGAGACTGATCATCCGTCAATCAAGTATGTATGTGATGCGGATGATTTGAGAGGAAGGAAAGCTCGTTGGGCTAAGTTAATGCAAGATTTTGATTTTGAGAGGAAGGAAAGCTCGTTGGGCTAAGTTAATGCAAGATTTTGATTTTGAGATTCATTATCGGAAGGGGTCCATGAATAGTGTTGCAGATGCGCTTAATTGAATTAGAGAGGTGAATACTTTGTCGTTCACCGAGATTTCTACTGACTTATTTCAGTCATTGAGAGGGCTTTGCAGGACTGATAGTTATTTTGGTCCATTTTGGCAGAAGATCCAGGACGGGAGCTCATTGATTGACCAAGACTTAATCACTGAATAGCCTACCATTTAGGCTGTAGGAGGCCAGTGGATGATTCGGAATGGTTTACTATTCCGTAATGACAAAATTTGTGTACCACAGATCCTAGACATTAGGTCCAAGATTCTTAAGGAGTGTCACGACGCCCCTTCTGCTGGACATCTTGGGGTACATAGGACACTATCGTTAGTGAAACACACTTTTTATTGGCCAAAGATGAAAGGGTATGTAGAAGATTATGTTCTCAAGTGTCAAGTTTGTCTAACAAATAAAGCTGAACGCTTTAGACAGGCTGGGTCATTTCATCCTTTGCAAATCCCAGGTAATAAATGGGAAAGTATTTCCATGGATTTTATTACCGGATTGCCAAGAACACATCAAGGCCACGATTCTATTTGGGTTATGGTAGATCTCTTAACAAAATTGGCTAGATTTTTACCAATCCGAAAGACCATTACAACTACGCAATTAGCACGACAGTTTATCGAGCAATTGTTTAGACTGTACGGGTTACTGCAAGACATAGTCAGTGATGATAGGGACTCTAAGTTTACGAGTGATTTTTGGAAAATTATTTTTGAGAAGTTGGAAACAACTTTGAATTTGAGTCTCTCAGATCATCCTCAATCTGACCAGACTGAAAGTGTGAATCAAATTTTGGAGGATATGCTTCGAGCATATGTATCCAAAAGACAGCATTCGTGGGAGGATTATCTTCCTATGTTAGAATTTGCATATAACAGTACTAAGCATATGAGTACAGGTTTTAGTCCTTTCATGCTTATGTATGGTTTTCAACCTAGATCACCTGTTACAGTAGGATTCTCAGGACTTCAGCATGATGCAGCACGTAATTTTTGCAAGATATGCAAGAAATGCTACAAGTTGCGAAGGAATCTATTAGAAGTGCTCAAGACCGAGACAGATTTTATTCTAAATTCTAATAGACATCAACACTGTGCTCTGATACCATGAAAGAATGGCTATAAAATAGAAAAAACAGTAAATAGATCTTGCAAAGAAGCACATGTGCAATAAAATTGAAGTAGAAAAAATAGTAAATAGATCTTGCAAAGAAGCACATGTGCAATAAAATTGAAGTAGAAGACATGTTATCTACTGAAGTAGAAGATCTTGCAAAGAAGCACATGTGCAATAAAATTGAAGTAGAAGACATGTTATCTACTGAAGTAGAGCACGAGGGCTGCCCGTAGGTGCATACAACCAATAGCAATGGCTGAATAATGAAGTGCTAATGATGCAAACCCAAGCCACCTATATATAGATTGGACAAGAGCTGGTCGGCCACCAGCATAAAAATAGTGGGATGGTCGACTATGCAAAAAATACTAAAATAATATCTAAAAAATAGACAAAAATAGCAAAAAAATATCTAAAATAAGATGAATGCATGGCCTCATAAATCTGGCTAGATACAGCATGAGAAATATGCACATGTATGCCCAATCTGGAGATGATAATGCCAACAAAAAGGGTGGGCTATATTGTAGAGTGAGGATTTGATGAGTATTCTCATCTAAGTTTTTAATCTTACCTCCTCCTCGTTTCTTGTCTAAGTTCTTGACCTTGCCTCCTCCTCTTTCCTCCAACACATGTTGCGTTGCTTTCTTCAAGTCTCCCAACAATCTTGATTTCTTTGAGTTTGTTTTCTTCTTTCTTGACCAATTTTATCTTTGTAACCATTTTTTAGGGGACATCACAAAAGTGTTGGCTTTGGATCCTAGGACTACTCAAACTCTTAACATGCTTTCTTTTGTTTTTTAATTTAATTAATTATCCTAGCACTCAAGGCTGCACTCAAGACTTCTTTAAATATCTTTTTTACTTTCCTTGATATTTTTTTCCCTTTTTTTTGTAAAATGCAAGGTAAAGATTTCACATCATCACACCTCCATCACAAGGAATTAGGTATTGTAACTATCCTTGGCCCTCATTGCCAAGCATGAGTGTGGGGCTCTTTACGAGTTGGTGAGTAGGGATGATAGAATTTTTTTGAAAGCACAATCGTGGCAATGAGCATAGAGACTCATAAACGTATGGTAAAGCACTCTTATGTTAATAATTCTTTTTTTCAAAGAAAAGAATCTTCTATTAGCTAAAAGAAAAATTAGTCAAATGGCTATGTAGCACAACATTGTTGAATGGCAGTCAATATGAGAAAAATGAAAAGGGGGGGGATCCCTCCATGGAGACTACAACGGGGGAAGTGGGGGGAAATCCCACACTAGGATCCTGTAATGCCTGGTAACGTTTTTGGCCTCCCTAGTAATAAAAGGGCCCGGGGGCCAAAGCACAACACTCACCACTGTTGCCACTATTGCATGTGCTTCACCTTTCCAACCAATTGCTCAAAAAACTTGTGGTGGGTGTGTATGAAGTCTACCCAAATGGTACACATGATCTCTACAGGTGGAGTGAGGGAGCCATTGATGGCCTTACTGCACTTGCCTCTACTAATCATCTCCCATCTTGAGCTAGTACAAGACTTCGACGTCCACGGATGAACTAGGGCATCATCTATGATAGTTACTATAATGCAAAGATAAGTGCATAGATAAGTGAGGCTCAAGGCTAGGTCCCACCCATTGTCCTCTCACGAAAGAGAGCCTCACATATCTCAGCGGCCCATGCAACTGTCCCCACCACGGTGGATTGACAAGAGAGTAGGTGGTTCATCGACCCCCCTCCTCACAAGGTTAGAGTGGGTGCATCTTTGTGCCTTTGTCTTTGGGATATTTTCCCTTTTAATTGAGAGATCCTGTCTGTTCCCAGTGCCCCCGCACGGTCACTCCTAGGTGTTCACAAACCTATAGATTTCTGATGCCGCGCATCTTTAGAATAAAATCCAGTCAAGAAAGGGAACTCGCGACGCTCGCGAACCAATTGACGATGTCTTCGTCTCGCTGACGTTCGTCAAGCGGGCCACGCCCATTGTACTCACACAAGAGAGCCTCTCATATATCAGAGGGCCATGCAATTGTCCCCAAGGTGGACTGACAAGGGAGGAGGTGGTTCATCAACCCCCCTCCTCATAAGGTTAGAGCGGATGCATCTTTACGCCTTTGCCTTTGGGATATTTTACCTTTTAATGGGAGATTTGTCTTTGGGAGGCCCATGCAAGTGTCACCATCCCCTTTGAACCATAAGAAGTTCCGGATCAATGTTTGCACATGTCCAATGCTAGATTGGTGAAAGGCCTAGTAAGAGGTAATGTACCACATGGTGGCTAGGAGAACCTGGTTGGCCACCACTATGCGGCTAGTGAGTAAAAGCAATGTGGTTCCTTATTACATTAGCTTCCTTAATGAAGCTCATAAGGAGGGATGCAATTAAATGCTCTATGTGATAATGTCATTGCTCACCTAGCACCCTAGATATCTGACTACAATTCCATGTGGGATCCACTGAAACTCATCAACTAGTTGAGCCAGGACGGGAATGCTAATGACCAAGAAGACACACGAATTGTGCCAATTGATCTGTTTCCTGCTATTGCTAGAGTCCTTTATCGTTACTATAAAGCAATGGAGGTTTCTCTCTGAGCTAGAGAGGTATACAGTAGTGTCATCTGAAAACTCCACAACTATAAGTTCCTTCAAGGTGCAAATAGGAAGCCACAATCCTTAAAGGCCTATATCCTATGCCCTAAGGAAGGAGTTCATAGCCTCTACTACAAACAACAAACAAGAAGAGAAATGGGCTGAGAGGTTAGCCCTGGAGAATGGATCAAAAAATGGAAGATCTCTTGCCTCTACTCGATGGATGAGAACTTGGTTTTGAGTACTTGAACAAAGAGTAGTGACTTCCCGAATCGAAGAGGGTGAGAATCCAAGCCACAACATAGTGTCCTCTAGGAAAGATGAGTCCACCCTATCACATTCCTTCTTGAAATTGAGAGGTAGAACTACAAGGTCCTTTTCCATAAAGGAGGTAGTTGTCATCACATACCAAAATTCAAATATGTTATCTAGGATGTTGCGGTCTTGTATGAAGCCTGTCTAGGTTGCATGGATCAATTCTGGAAGGGAATGTCAGAGGTGTATGATAATTACCTTGGTTAGAATCTTATAGGCTATCCCTAAGAGGGTAAGAGGGTGATGGGCCATCATTGCCAAAGCTCTAGAAAATCACCTCCCTCCTTTGGGATGAGACATATAAGACCCTCAACTAGGTGCTTTGTAAGAAAACTTGGCTACATGTTCTTTTTGAAAGCAACATAAAAGTTAGATTCCATAAGTTTAAAATGGCATAGGAAGAGGGAAACCAACAAGCCATCCTCTTGAGAGAACCTACAATGAGGGAGTAAAATCAATGTTTCTAGTAGCTCCATGTCTAAGAAGTGGGAGTCTAAGAAAGCCCTTAGAGAATCTGTCACACAAGGTCGTACATGGCTCAAATCTCCTTGGTGAGCTATCTCTCACTGTGAGGAGTTTGGGTCAGCTAAGCTAAGATGAGACAGTTATTGAAATTTAAAGCCAAATTTTGAACCTCTGGAGGCTCAAGAGTAAGAGATCCATCTGGTCCACAAAGGGCCCATAGCCCCTCTCTATGAAAATGTGGTCTTGTGTGCATGAAGAACTCCTGCATTGCTCTGTCCCCTATCCCCTGCATGTTCTAAAAGGAGGCTTACATGTGGTATCTAAACTCTATCCTTTAATCCACTTGGCACTCCAAAGATATGCACACTGGCTCCATGTGGTTTTGGACCCAAGGGCTCTCCTGGGTCTACTCCTATAGCCTATAGAGTGCATGTAGAGTGAGGCTAGGCTATGGTGTAGGCTTCTCTTCTACTCTTTAAATGCCATGGGGCTCTCTTGGATTGAGGACTCTAAATTTAAAAAAATAGCATCCAAATAGACCGTTGAGCTCTCAAGAGCAATTCTAAAAGTGATTCAAATCAACTTAATCCTAGCGGCAATGAGAGGCTTCTAAAGAAGACGATGTAGGATCTTGGTTGTCTACTAGCAATCTACCTAGTGAGGCTCTCGAAGTGTGAGAATCATAAGTAGTGATTAGATAAGGTCTTGCTAGCTAAGGATGCTAACCATGCCACCTCTGTCATATCTTCACTCATAAACATAGAAGCAATACATATTCAAGAGGGTGTGGCTCTCTGCACGCCTGTTAAAATTAAAAAAGGTGCCGCTAGTTGGAGTGCATCTAAACTGAGGAAGGTGCCAAGTATCCTAGCCCCGGGATGTGGAAGAGTAGATCCTTCTAAGTTTCCACCTTGGGTCAAAAAAATATGGTGTTAGGGCTTCCCTTACTACGATCAAATGATGTTGAAGTATAAAGCTCAAGTGGCATATATCGGGGTGAGTCTCCTAGGTGACAGTTCTACACTTATGACAGGCATGGTTGGTGGATGATATGGTTGAAACGGCATCAATGGTTTACTACCACACTGATATCTAGTATAGAGTGTTGGAAAAGAATTCTTAATGCTCCACCCTCATGATGTCACTGCAGGTGACAGATGTGCTTTATTGTTTTAAGGCCCATGTGTTATGAGGAGAAGACATTGTGTTGAGAAATTGGGCACCCAATAGTTCCCAGTTTAGACACCGAATGGTGTAAGTGCCGCTAGATGGTTAGGAGACAGCTTATGTAGACTTGCACTTTGCCAAGTAGGATGCATGATTATGTGGTCTATGTGACTACCACTGTTCTTGGGTTACAGGGCCCATTTGAGGGTATAGATGGCCGTGGTAGCTAATATCATCCCAGTACGATGATGTGGTTGTTTGGTCATTTTAGACCAAGTTGTAGGTTGATGGCCAACATGGCCAACCTACATGTCTAGGGCACTATATATAGACTCACTTGGTAGCTTCATTATTCATTCAGCTTCTTTGTGTTCAAGTGCCATTTGTAGCAAGACATCCTTCATCCACACTCTGTCTAGATCACCAACAACCGGAGTGCACGGGAGGGCAGACAACCATCAGTTGGTTAAAAATTTGCAACAAGTATAATATGGTTTACTCTCCTCTTGTTTCTATAATTCATTGCTTTGTTCTTTGAAGATTCTACTTCCGTTGTGGTGTTTTCTTACATAGATTTATGGCATATTTATCTATCCAACTCACTTTAGTTGGGTTCAAACTATGGACCTAGTATTTTTTGGTTTTATACATTACACTCTTATCTTTTATGTTATATAAAGAGTAGTGTGTAGAAGAAGAAGAGAGATTTCAACCTTTCATATCTTATATTCTTCTCTAATATGGATTGTGTCACTACCCAAAAATCATTCCAAGGTATCATAGTGTGATTTGTGGTGATGAGAAGCTAAAGTCCTCAAGCAATTCAACAAGCAATGGAAGTGGTACATGAGTAAGATCAATATCATCTCTTCCATCTTTGATTTGGAAGTAAGTCCTTATATATAGCAGCAAGTTAGTGGGTGTGATAGGCACATAAAGATAGTGTAGTGTGTCAAATTGAGACACCCTTGGGTGGTGTGGCACAAGGACATTATTTACTATAGATAACACCCACGGTTTTGAGGTTGTTTTGGGCCTCTTTTCTACACACTTAAGAGAATCGTTAAAATCAACACTACATGCTATTTTCTGGTTTTGTGCAAGAGAGGTACAGGTTGTAAAACATAATTTGTTGCAAGGAGTGTGTTTGTAGACAGACTAAGATTTTCTATAGTAAAACTGCTATAGAGCTCATTCAAGTTTAAGTAGTTTTCAATTTGCATATTTGGTTGCAGGTCAAGATGTTTGAGAGCCTTTCTCAAATTATGAACAATAAGGATAACCTCCAAGAATCAAAGTTTAGGTCTACAAACTTTCTCATGTAAAAAGGCTATTTGGATTTCATCACAAGCAATCATCACAAGCAAGGAGGAGCTGGAAATTAATGAAATACCTATGGCTCAGCAATTGTAACAATTCAAGACATGGCATGATAAGACTTTAAGGAGCTCAAACAAATACAAGACACATATAGGTGGAAGAGGCTAGTCTAGAGGCAAGGGGAGCCAAAGAGGACAAGGTGGATGACATGTAGGCAATAATAGTGAGTGTGTTATTATTGTAGCAAGATGAGTCACATTAAAAAGGATTGATATAAAATGTACAATGATATAAGAAGTGACAAGTTGTAGCAAGGAAACTATGCATCTTCCTGTAAATAGAAAGAAGATAGAAGTAAGCAGCTATTTATGATGCATGACATCCTTAGTTTCATGACCATAAATGCCCCAACTTCAGGATTTGATGGTAAGTAGATTTGGGTGCATCAAACCACATGACCAGACATGGTGAGAGAGATGAAGAATTTGGACACACTTAGTTACGTGGGATGGTGGATGATACGTTCAGATATATAAGTATGTAAGATTTGGTGGATGTGATACATTCGCTATATAAGGCCTTCCGAGGCTCTATTGTTGGTTATCTTTCAGGTGTCACTCTCAAACTAAGTAAAGTAAATTTTTTACTCACTTTCCTACCTTCGGGGCTATGGTTGAGGAAGAAAAAGACATGAAAGTTAAGTGATTATGGTTAGATGGTGGGGGAGAATATTTATCCAAATGAATTCAATGATTACTTGAAAGAGAAAAACATCAAGAGAAAATTTATATGCAGGCACACCTCTCAAAAGAATGGGATTGCATAAAGAAAAAACATGCATATTGTAGAAGTTGTCTGTGCATTGATGAGTGAGAAAGAGATGCCTCATTAATATTGGACTGAAGTAGTAGCAAATAACTACTTGTATACATCATTAATGGGATCTATGATGCCAAAACATAAATTTATAGATATATGATTGGATTTTTCTCCCTTAAAAGTATTTAGGTACATTTTGCATATATACATGTTCCAGATGAAGTGAGAATTAGTTGGATCCCAAGGCAGAAAAAAAAGCATCTTCATTGGATTCTCTATTTATAAAAAAGTGTACAGATGTTATATTCCTATCACATGTGAGATGAGAGTGAGAAGGGATTTTGTCTTTGATAAGATGAGTAATTGTTATGCACATATTAAAGATCATTAAGGGGCTGATGTGCAAGATATAGTGTACAGTAAGAATCATAGACACTTAGTGGACCAACAGAGTTTAGTGGACCAACAGAGTTTAGTGGTGGTGGGTTCAATAGTAGACCTTGGTCAAGCAGGTTGAGGAAAAGTATTGATGAGATGAGAAATTGATATGCACCTATTAAAGATTATTTGAGAGATGACGTGCATCTATTAAAGATTCTTTGGGAGCTGATGTGCAAGACACAATGGCTGTCCCAAATGTACAACAAGAATAATAGACACTTAGTGGATAAGAAGTGTCTAGTGGAACTGGGTCTAGTAGTAGACCTTGGTCAAGGAGGTTGAGGCGAACTGTTAACCAATATAACACACAAAATGGTGGTGCTACTACAAGTTATGAAAAAGTAATATGTTTACATGTACAACATAAGGGCAAAGAGAAGATGGATCAATCTTTTCTTTTGTCCTAATGACATTTCTTTCCAGGTCATTCATATGTAGATGGAGAGTCTAGTGGCTTAGAATAGAGCCTTGATGAGGAATTTGATATTCTTATAGTCATTATGCCTTGGCATATGTAAGACACAATAAGATTTGAGAACACCTTGTGGTGATTCCAGGGTAGTCTACACGAGCCAGATATCCAATTAAGAGGTTGAGGAATAATGGATATGTAGTCCATCATTATGCATACATGGTCAGAGTTGTGCAAGAGAGAGATCCCACATGCTTATGGATATAGAACATGGAGTGAATCAAACCCTTAACTAGACCACTAGAAAGTGCTAAAGCCATAGATAAATATTCACAAGTTCTATCCATATTTGGCAGCCATGCCCTAAGTCTTAATTTAAATCAGATAAGAGAGTTTCCAAGGAATCATAAGAACAAAGCTTTTAGAAAAAAATTTCATGACCTCATATATGGTCTTATTATGAGATCTTAAGAGCTTCTACCATACACTATGTGGTCATGCAAGAAAAATCATGTTTATGACTACCACCTTAATATGGAAAGGAAGAAGCACAGTGGCAAATGTATATTAAGTTTAAAGAACTCTTATGAGCATAAAGAAACTCTTGTGTCCACTTTTACTTCGCTTTATGAGCATAAATCAACTATTGTATCCACTTTTATTTTGAACTATTATAATTATTTGTGGGCCTATCTTGGCATCTCCTATGTCAGTGCCAAAGATTCCTAGTTTTGAGAGTGGGTTGGTGATTGGAGAGCATGAATGGATATAGAACATGGAGTGAATCAAACCCTTAGCTAGACCACTAGAAAGTGCCAAAGCCATAGAGATATTCACAAGTTCTATCCATATTTGGCAACCATGCCCTCAGTCTTGATTTAAATTAGATAAGAGAGATCCCGAGGAATCATAGGAACAAAGCTTTTAGAAAAAACAACGGAGTGTTTCCAATAGATTAGAAATCACGAAAGACTATGATAACAAGATGTTAAAGAAGAAACCTAGTCATTTCTAGTGACCTTATCTTTTATCATCTCAAGATTCTATAAGTGAAAGGACCAAGATAAGTTCTATGAGCTCTTCTCAACCCTTATGTGATCTTATGTGCTCGTACAAAGTCTTATGGGTCTTATGATCTCATTCAATCTCTAGCAAGATTTTAAGAAATTATATTAGCTCTTACATGAATTATATGAGCTCTTACATAAATTATGAGATCTTAAGAAATATTGTGAGCTCATGTATGATCTTATGAGATCTTGAGAGCTTCTACCATACATTATGTGGTCATAAAAGCTAATCTTCGACATTAAAGGGTGATCACATTGATCTAGGAAATTTCATGACCTCATATATGGTCTTATGAGATCTTAAGAGCTTCTACCATACACACTGTGGTCATAAAATCTGAGCTTAGACATTATAAGGTGATCACATTAATCTAAATTGTATACATGCAAGCAAAATCATGTTAAAGATTACCACCTTAATATGGAAAGGAAGAAGCATAGTGGCAAATGTATATTAAGTTTAAAGAACTCTTATGAGCATAAAGCAACTCTTGTGTTCACTTTTACTTCTCAAACGATTCCTAGTCATGCAAAAAAAACATGTTTATGACTACCGCCTTAATATGGAAAGGAAGAAGCACAGTGGCAAATGTATATTAAGTTTAAAGGACTCTTATGAGCATAAAGCAATTCTTGTGTCCACTTTTACTACTCTTATAAGCATAAAGCAACTATTGTGTCCACTTTTATTTGAACTATTATAATTATTTTTGGGCCAAGCACTTATGGCATGGTATCTTTACTTTAAGACTCAAGTCTTTAAATATAATTCCGTTTCCTAGCAAGTTCCTTGCTTCTCTAGCTTGTCACTTGCATATGTGTTTTTGTAAGGTTTGACTTAGGTAGCATAATAACGTTTTTTTGACTGCTAAAAACTTATTCTCATCTAAGTGACACAGAGTCATTGACAATTGGGGGCAAAAAAATATCACTATTAGAGCTATAGTTGCACTGGTTTTGGCGGATTAATTTATCATGGCTATAGGTACACTAGTGTAGCACTAGTGTCTATCTCTTGCTCTCCTATCTTGGCATCTCCTATGGCAGTGCTAAAGATTCCTAGTTTTGAGAGTGGGTTGGTGATTGGTTTAGATGACACAAGAAACATTGTATCTCCACAAAGTAGCAATCTAATGAGTGGGACACTGACATCACTCTCTCAATGTTGCTCTCACAAGCTAGTATACCTAAGACTAGGAGAAAATCTGTTCTCTGGGTACATTCTTAGGGAACTTAGCTTTGATCATCTTAAAATATTATAAGCACTAGGACCAGGCTACGTTCGATGAGCCCTTCTCAACCCTTATGTGATCCTATGGGCTCATAGAGGAAGTCTTATGGATCTTATGATCTCATTAGATCTCTAACAAGATTTTATGAAATTATATGAGATCTTAAGAAAGATCATGAACTCATGGATATAGTATAATATGAGATCTTAAGAGGTTCTACAGCTACCCTTTGAAAGCTATATGTACGTAGCTTCTATCAAAACACTCACTTTTTCTCACCATTCCCATGAGTTTCATGCATTTATGGGACTGAAAGAGGCATGAAGCATCAATGCACAGTGTCTTACACACCTTAATAGAATGGTGTGGCCAAGAATAGGTACCTTATGAAGATGGCACGGTGCATGGTTAAAGAGCAAGATTTACCTCATGTTTTTTGGATGGAGGCAGTCATGTGTATGACGTATGTCTTGAATAGATGCCCCACCAACAAAGCCTTACAGTCAATTACGCCTTATGAATTTTGGAATGGCAGGAAGCCCTCTGTGGCTCATTTGCGTATTTTTGGTTGCCTCGCTTATGCTCCTGATTGAGTGT
Source organism: Cibotium barometz (assembly GCF_041138505.1). NCBI lineage: Eukaryota > Viridiplantae > Streptophyta > Polypodiopsida > Cyatheales > Cibotiaceae > Cibotium > Cibotium barometz. The sequence continues at coordinate 28,586,678 of NC_141087.1, forward strand.
CTTGATGGTGGCTCCATCATCTTTTTGCTGCTGCTACTTGAATTCATCTACCAACCCTTCAATTTCTTCAATATGCGATGGGAGGACTACAATCAACGTGGTCTGGTCTTCCAATGTCTTTGTGATGGGTAGCACATGCTCCTCTAAGTGATTTACCGGCAACATGTCTAATGCAGAGGTATTCCATAGGACCACTGCTTTTTCACTTTTTTCTGGATCTAGCTCCACTACATCTTTTTGTCCTTCTCCTTTCAGGTTCTCTTACTTTGGCTGCCTTCACTTTGGCTTTAATCCTATCCTGATCTTGTGCCGATGCCTTCAGTTCTACAGTGTCCTTAGCTAATGCTTTGTTGGTCTCTTGTAGGCCAACCATTTACATCCAGAGCTTGTTTACTTGGGTGCTTCTGTAGGCATTTTTTCCCATCCTTAGGATCTCTACGTTCTTTTGGGTTGCATTGTTGCACTGGCTATATGCCACATCTTTCTCTTTCATGCTGTTTCAAAGCTTTTGCACACCTCCCTCACTTCCTCATCTACACATTTTTGCAAATATTGAAGTGTTTCTTATGCCCAGCTTACGTCTATCCTTTTAGAGAAAAGTGTGGTGTCGATTCACTGCTACTACTGGTGATAGGGGTAGGCATTGGTTTGGGGTTTTCCGGCATTTGTTACTCTTCCCATCCGGTTCGGGATCCAATAGTGGGGTGTCACCTTTGGAAAACTCCAGCTTCTTTGCTGGTACTCTTTCTATCACCAAAATGGAATTTTCTCTTTTGCCGTCCGGTTGGCAGGATCCTTACTAGTAGCTCCATTTACTTTTGTGATTACAGGTGTAGTTATGTTGGTCTCACTAGTAGTCCGCTTTGGGAGGGTCACCTGCTGCCCTTTGGAGGTTCCCTATTGCTTTCCAAAATTCTTTCTGATGCTCCTCTCCTTCCTCTTCTTCCTACACATCAGTTCCCGTTTGGAACATGGCTCTCAAATAGCCACCAATTTTTTGTTTATTGTTGGGCTTAGTGAGTTGGCTTTTATTTCTTCTTTTAGGTTTTTTAGGTTGTTGTATAACACTTCTCCATATATATGTATATGTGTGTGTGTGCGTATATATATATATATATATATATATATATATATATATATATATGTATATACACATACATACATACTCCATAATATTCTATCCAAAAACCCAGGCAACACATGCCTCGAACCAATCCACATGTGATCATTGTGGAGACACCCCCCACTTGGTGCTACTCGAAATCTCGCAGGAATTTGATCATTGAAAAATCGCCCTCACTCAATCCCCTCTCTTAATCTCTGAGCATTAGGATCCTTGGGAGCTCGCCCTCACTCAACCTTGAAAAAGAGATAATGCCCCTGGCATTACGATCATTGGGGAAAGTCCCTTACTCAATCCTACATTGAGATGCACCCCAAATGTCACCACAAGAGGGGATACTAGCCTATGTGACATCTTCAACATGCTCTCTAGTGGAAGCAGCTATCCTTGATGGAATCAAATCCACAATCCAAATTTCCATATCTCACTATCCGTGCTTGTGTGCCATGCACAAACAATCCTTCTTCAGGTGGCAAGGTAACCATTGCAAGTAGTTAGCCCAATTTAATCCCAACTTTGGTTCTAGGTTAATTCGAATTCTATCTCAAGGATCTCTTTAATTCAATTTATGATTCAGATTCAAAGATCATTCATAAGAGTTTGGTCATTAAGACCTTTTAATTATTTTTGGTTTCCTGACTTTTCCTCCTCTTGGTTATCCCATAAACAATTGAATTGTGTAACAAAGCTATTTTGGGCCATGACATGGGTTTATATTTGGGCTAAGGGGGCCATGGGCCTAGACATGTGGGCAATGGTTATGGGCATGGGCCAAGGGCAAAAAGGGCCATGGACAAGTGTCCCAAATAAATGTAAACATGGGGCTTAGGATAAGTTAGACATGGGCACTCTTTAATGAGTGTGAAATGGCCAACCAAGTGTATAAGTGAATATGGCCACTAATCATGTATTCAATCATTCACTAATCATACTTTCAAGTTTAAGCCTCTTGAGCGTGGTACTCCACTAATTGAGTGCATCCATCCTCTCCCCTCTCTTATAGTGGTATCAGAGCTCTTGGCTTTGATCCATTTTCTCTTCCATTTTATAAATTTCTTGATTTTTCTTGAAATTTTGGGACAAATTATCTCTAATCTTGCTTAGGAGTGCTCAAATTATCTCTAATCTTACTTAGGAGTGCTCAATCCTTTGAGATTAGCAAGCCATAGGTGAGATTTGTGGAGATTTGGTGAAAATTAGACCAAATTTGGCTAAATTTTAGGCCATCGGACCAAATTTAGGGGTAATTTTGAATTAATGGAAAGTTAATTCTTTGTTAGTCATGATTAGCCATGGCCTCTTCTCTTCCAAGCTTTCCATGGCCATATCTAGCTCTACACTAGCCATTTGTGTGCAATCTTTGAGGGCTTTTGTTGGCGGATTCATGAGCAACAAGTAGAGTACCAATTTTGTGTCAATTTTTGAAATTTCTACAAGTTTTTCTTTCCCTCTTCTTCTTCCTCATGGAAACCCTAGGTTGGACAAATCTTCCCATTCACTTATTCTCCATACTTCCAATGGCTTCTAATAGCAAGAGCTCTTAGCTCTTGTGTGGGCTTTTTAGCCCATAAGGCTGGCCCGCGGCAGCGGCAACGTGGCGGCGGTGGCCTTACGGCTCAAAGATCTCACTAGTCATGAGGTAATGAAGTTCTTGCATACTAGGTAGCATATGGAGGTGTTCCATGGTGATTTCGTCAAGTTCCTACACACTTTGAAGCTATGGAGTGGAGAAGAGGAGAAATCTATAATTTCATGAATTTCTTCAAGTTTTGGGCAAGATCTTTATCAACATCAAGAATTGGAGGCTTTTGATTGGCATTGGTTGTGGCAACATCCATTTGAAGCAAACATGGTCCATTTCTTGCAAGCTTTCTTGGGGATTTAGGGTTTCACAAATAAACCCTAATTTCAAGCCATTACTTGGAAAATGTTTCCTATTGGCATTGCTTGGGTATCAACAATGGCTTCTATGATGGTCTTTAGCATTGCTAGTTCCCTTATGGATTGATGGTCAAACCCTAGATCAAGAATTTGGGGGTTTTGAGCTTCTTCAAGCATTTTCATGTCATTAGTGATTTCCATGGCTTCCCTTATGCCGTTGGAGATACTACATGCTTGAATATATGCCATTAGTTTCCATTTGGATGCTATTGTAGTCATTTTTGGTTTACTAAATAGCCATTTAATGCCATATATAGCTTATTACATGCGCGGATGAGAAGAGCTTGGCCGGGAGATCGGCAAGCTTCAACGCATGTCATCGACATATCTTTGACATCGAGATTGAAGGACAAGCTAGTTGCATGAGGCAATGGGGCCGATTGTCACTAAAGGAAAATGAAGCAATGTCAATTGAAGGTTATGCTATGTGCATTTGAAATGGTCATGTTTTGGGCAAAATTTAGTTGGCAATTGGAATGCAATAGTTGGCAATCACTTTGGTTTTGCAATAGTATGCATTGGGTATTGCGTCTACATTAAGAATTCGTTGCACAAACAAAGGAGACTAGCAAAAAAAATTTGAAATCCTTGTGCAGTCAAAATCATTTGTATACATGCTTACAATGCACCAACTCAAGCCTACTATTGTATTGGATCATGCCAAGGGATGCCATTTACCAACATCCATGTTTTTTGGACCAAAACGGGGCATTCTGTTGAGGGGTAAAGAAGTGCAATTTAGTCAAAATCCTTTCGAAGTGGTTTGTATTATCGGATAGCTTGTATTAAGGGCTTTCTATCAAGATATCAAGTAACGGAATCGGTGGTCGTTGCGGTAGTTAAACCGGCATAGTTGTCCGCACAAAAAAGTCATGATTTAGAAAAAATATGTTGAGGCTGAATTCAAAGGGTTTTGATAGCTCAAACATACTTGTTCTAAGCTACTACAAGATGAGCCATAAAGCACCCGATTTAGTAAACCCTATCATGGTCAACTCTACATAGTTGACTTGCCAAAAAAGTTAAAAAAAAGGTATACAGAGGGTTGACTGAATCAAAGCCAACCATATAGCATTGTAGCTTACCCTTAGGGCTACCCATAGAGCCGTAGACTACAAGAATCGGATCACTCCTTAGGGTTTTAGGACCATTGTACCATTTTTAGCAGCCTAGCACAAATCCCAAAACAGAGAGTAGTTGCACTTGTTGGATCCAAACTGTTTTTGCACATTCCAAAAGTGCACTTCAAGGGCTTTCTAACTCACTAAAAAGTTTTGAAATCCGAGCTCGTTTGGGATTTCAACTATCCGCTTGAAAATTGCAGCCTGTTTTCATGGAGTCGGAAGGGAGTGATGTGGATGCCTACTCTTATGATGAATGGGAGAATGAAAGTGAAGCATCATATAGTGACCATGATGACATTAGTAATGAAGATGCATCATATGATGGTCACAATATTTCATTCAATTTGGGCCCGGATGAAGAGAGATGTGATTCTCAAGAGGATAAATTTGGGCCCGGATGAAGAGAGATGTGATTCTCAAGAGGATAAACATGCTCATGATGACCATGTTCAAGAGTAATATGATGATGCTGGTTACGAAGGCCATGATCAAGAGTATCATGAGGATGCCGATTATGATGGTTATGCCGATTATGATGGTTATGCCAATTACGATGGTTATGCCGGTCATGATGGTTATGTACAAGAGCATTGTGATGATGCCGATTGTACGGGATATGATGCTTACATGTATGCAAGGTCACATGCTTAAATCTATGAAGAAGATAGTGATAGTGATAAAGTTGATGAAGAGGAGGTTATATATAAAGCTACCTACACCATAACCTCTTTATCTCCCGATCTTAGTGGTTGTCACACATCAAACCCTACTTTCCATACTCAAGTGGATTGTTTAATGATCATGCACAAGAGTGGAAGGGGTTATCTTCTTCAACATTGGGAGCATCTTTTTCTTCAAATCATTTTGGGAACCCAAATAGGATAGATCAAGGATTGAAACCATCATCCTCACTCATCAACAAAACATCTTCTACTTCAAGCAATCTATTCAATGATGCATATGATTTTGAGAAATTTTGGCAAAAATGGAAAAATGAGTTCAATCGGATAAGAGTGGCTAATTTAAGTTGCAAGAGCCCAACAATCTTATGAGAAGGAAGGGAATGCAAATGCCTCGTATTTCCATGAAGAGTATGATGCATGATATGGAGCTAAAATGGGACAAGAGAGGCTATCCATTCACTTTAATATTTGGGCCATGTATAGACTATGATTTTAAGGGTCTTTATGATTTGATTGATGGCGTCCATGTTGACAGGTCACTTGTCAAAGTTTGTGAAAAGCAAGTGGGTGAAATGCCATACACAGTTGGATTCAATGCCTTGGATACTATCTTATGCTTTGATTGTACTTATACAATGGTGGATGCTAAGCATGTGATGGAGTTCCATTATGCATTAATTTAAAGAACCAATGTGATTCCAATGCTTAGGTGCGGGACACATTGTTGATTGAAGATTTGGAACAGCCCATACATGTTGAGGGGTGTTCTAGAGATGACCATCCTTTCCGTTGGTGTGACATTGGGCCATCTCCATGGATTGGTATTGCATATGAGATGTTGGATACCACCTATGCTTTGGATGTGGTTGGTGTCAACACTCATGAGGATATTTCTAAGCACATACATAGTACTTCACTCGAAGACTTTATAGACAATGTGTGTGAGCCGGATATGCGTTACATGGATGCATATGCTTCTAGTGATGACGATGATGCTGCATTCGTGGATGCTTATTATCATTTAGATCCAGTAGTGGAGGATGCATTTGACATTCCTTGGGTCATAGATGCCACTACATGTGAGACCTTTCCTTTCAGTGATGCCATGGATCCATTTATGGAGTGGATTCCTATGGATACAGATTCTACATGGGACATGGTATCCAGACATGCATTTTTTTTCTCACATGATGGTGGTGAGGTATTTTATTTTTGGGATGTTAGATTTGATATATTTGCAGACATGGGTAATGCACATGATGACTACATCTACACTTTGGATCATTTTGATGCCATATTGTCAAATTCTTTACCCATGTTCGAGGCATTTGACCTAGACCCATTTGTTAGTCTTGATGTTGTCATTGGACAACTATACCATGGGTCTAGAGATTCTTTCATACCACACTATGAGAGATTCTATGAATCCATTGATCTAGATGACTATGACTATGGTGGTTAAATCATGGTTTCATTTTCATACATAATGGTATGGTTTTGGATCTCGTACATGATGGACACATTATGCTTGGACTGCATTTGGGCTGCCTTGATGTTGATGCTTTGGAGTGGCTCGTTTGGGATCCAGGTGGTTCATTACTAGAGCTTCCACTTTTCATCTATGTGATCTGTGACATTTACACTATGGGAGATTTGACGACAGACATATGAATCACTATGCCTTTTGACCCACCAGGAGGTTATGTCATGGTGGGCACATGGATTACTATGCCTTTTGATGATTTAGGAGGTCTTGACTATTCATTGGTAGATCTTTCTGGATCCGTTTACATTGATGCTTGGATGATGGATTGGGTACTTGACATATATGCTTGGAGCATCATTTTTACTTGGGATGAGATCCGATATGATGTTATTGGATTCATTGGGGAATACATTGATGATGGCCTATGGATTATCCAACCCTATGATCCAGGGGGAGAGTTTTGGTCATGTTATGCCTTGGGATTTTTTTTGGCCAAAAGCAGATACATTTGTTGGATAAATGATACATGTGACGTAGTGGATATACTTGATGGAAATTTTGAAAATTCACTATTTTGAAGCCTATACATGTTAGATATGCGGTAGCATGATTTGAGAGCTTCATGTATGCCATACATGATCGTTTGTTGCTTATTTGTGGGCTGTTTTTGGAAGCATTATATAAATTTTACAGCCATATGAAGATGATATGCTCTCATACTTGGATCAAGGTTCAATGCTACCAATCAAACATGCATCATTATGGAGTGCATAAGCCCATGGAGAGTTATCAATCCACATGCTATGTGATATGATGATGTGGAGGTTTCGAGGACGAAATCAATTGGGTGGGAATGGTTTGTAACAAAGCTATTTTGGGCCATGACATGGGTTTATATTTGGGCCAAGGGGGCCATGGGCCTAGACATGTGGGCAATGGTTATGGGCATGGGCCAAGGTCAAAAAGGGCCGTGGTCAAGTGTCCCAAATAAATGTGAACATGGGGCCTAGGATAAGTTGGGCATGGGCACTCTTTAATGAGTGTGAAATGGCAAGCCAAGTATATAAGTAAATATGGACACTAATTATGTATTCAATCATTCACTAGTCATACTTTCAAGTTTAAGCCTCTTGAGCTTCCATGGTGAGCTTCTCCCACATGAGAATGCTAGGATGGTGACCTACACCACCCTTGTGGTACTCCAAGTTAATGAGTGCACATGTGGTACTCTTCTAATTGAGTGTATCCATCCTCTCCCCTCTCTTGAAAATTGAGTACCGACCCTTGAGTTCCAAGGCAAGATCCTTAAATATTTTCTATGTTGGGTCTCACTTCTTGTATTTGCACTAACTTCCCTTTTCCTCCGAAAAGAGGTTATTGTCATAGTCTAGGTTTGGTGTTACAAGGTTATAACTTATTCTACTATCCTTATCTTCAATTAGGAGTTCTATGAAATTGATAAGTTGATGAGTATAATTTAAAATCTCTCTCTCTCTTAGTGCATCTATGCCCTTGCTCTTATACCCTAAGATCTTTATAGGTAAGTCCACTTCATCCTTGGGGGCAGTATGTTGTTCTAGACTTTTGTCTAGGTCCTCTTGGGGGACTTAAGGTATAGTTAGGCATATCCATCACTTAAGGTAATTTGTCTAGGTCATCCTATGATGTGCATAGGTGTAATTTGTGTATTTTTGGTCTCCAATTATTTTTAACCTTGAGTTCAATCTAAGGGTCTTGTATTTATTTGGTTTTAAATGCTTGGGGCATAAACTATGTTTAGAAATACATTTTCTCTCTCTACAAAAATTTCACCTCTTCCTAGTTTTGCATGAGTCATATTACTTTAATACCTAGACCTCCTTGCCCTAAAATCTAGGTCTATATATATATGGTAATATTTAAGGTAATTTGTTTTCTTTAGCTTTCATACTCAAACTTTAATCTTGAGACCTCCTTGTCCTAAAATCTAGGTCTATATATATGGTTATTTATTTTCTTATACTTTCATCCTTAAATAACGTATTGTAGCCATTAGACCATGGTCGTTCTCTCTTGCAGTTTCAGATGTTTGTTTTCTCTTTGACATTTTTGTTTTCTCCATCTCCTCAATGATTTTTTGGTTTGTTGGGAAGCTTCTTCTTTAGATTCTTTTTTTGTTTCATTCTTTGTTTCGGTCTCAGTATTACTTGTTTTAGTTTCACTTCCCAATGATTGTGGTAGACTTGTTTTGTCTCAATCTTAGACCCTTTTTCAGATGTAGGTAGACATGGTTTCTTGCCTAGTCATTGATCATTTTAGCTTCACACATAAACGGTCATCCTAAGATCATCTCCATAGGAGTCAGGTTGTTTAGAAGAGTCCATAACTATGAAGGTATGCTTCACTCGATGTTTAAGCACTTTGATCTTAAGATTTCACAACACTCCAATTGATCATGCCATTAGCCATTTTAACCACAATGTCAGAGACTTCTAGATGAGATCTACCCATCTTTTCCTAATACTTCTTGGTGATTAAACTCACTCCCGCACCACCATCTAGGACTCCCATTATGGTGATTCCTTTGGCAGTGATAGAGAGGATCACATTAGTTTCATCACTCTCAAAGTATTGTCCTAGTTTTTTTAACGATATTTTGACCACAGATTTAGCATAGTCCTTATCCATTTGAGGCTCTTGTGTAGTCTCATAGGCAAGATGTCTCTTGTGTGTCTACGACAAATGGTGGTAATCCAACATTCATTTCTCCATTAAGAAGATCTTTCAGTGCAACAAATAGCTCTGGGTTGCCACATAAACATGACATAATTGTGGTTTTAATTTTTGAAGCCGTAAAGCACATTAATTTAGGAATGTTCAATGGAGTACCCATCAACTTTCTGCCATATGAGGGCATTGGTGAGACCAGCATCTCCACCTCGTCAACGGGATCAAGGGTTTTGTAAATTGAACATTTTTCTAAAAAGATCAAGATCAATGCTAGGGGCAGGCGAGTCTTTAGTTCCCTCCAATATGACACTTGGAATGTCCAAGGGTTTGTGGGTTATGATCGATTTCAAATTATCAGGATGAACAATGTCCGAGACTGGTATTTGTTTTCGTTTTGGTTCCAACTCATCCTGAGTCCTTGTAACCATATCCATGAGCTCATGAAGTTGTTCCAAGGTATGAACCAAGTTTAATTTTGTGCAGTTTCTTATTCACTTGTGTCTTATCCTTTGTGGTCTCTTTGGGTTTTGATTGGGTATATTTTGTTTGCTTGGATTTAGTCTGTGTGTCGACTGAGTTAGAATCCTCTCCAGCCTCATTCATGTAGACTGGATCATTGGATGTTCCCATGTTTACCCATTCCTTGTTCAATGGCCCTTCTTCTTTTTGGATTCTGCCTATCAAAGTACCTAGGGCTTCCATTTTCTTTTCCAAAAGTGGTGTGTTTTGAGCCATGAGTCCTTTGATGGTATTACAGACGGATTTAGGTTTTTCAAGATTCTTTTTGGGACTCGTTTCTCACCCCAATCATGTTAAGTGGTGTGATGGTAGGATCAATTTTCTGGCTTGTATCCCCTATGGAATTCATTCGGTAATCTTTGATCCAATGATCTATGCCAGAACGATTGCAGTTTGCAGGCGGCATGCTAGAAGATGTAGCTTGAGCTATCGATTGGTTCTTGATGGGGCATTGAGAGATCCAAAGTGGTCCCTGACAATGATAGCTTTGAAGAGGCATTCTCTTGGTAGTGGAAGACTCCTATAGCATTAATGCTAGCCACACATCCATTTCCACATGTTTTGGCCACATCAACAATGACGTTGGTTTCATTCGATATATTATGCATTGTATATTTTGTGTGGGCGATCGCTAATTGTCTATGAAAGGTGTGCCATGGGATCACAATGGGAGTTACTAACCATAGGCTAGCTGTTTACATATACCTAGGCAGTCTTGGACACACAAGGAACTAGTTTTTAAGTATGACCGGCCAAGGTATGAACACTATAGGCTAAGTATAAAGGTCAATTTGTAACTCACTCACCTCATTCTTGCATTCTCTCATGTATGCTATTGTACTCTCTAAGTGAATGCTAAGTGTGATCTTGCTCTCAACTCTTCTTCTTCTTGCCTATTGCTTGCCTAATGAGATTTTATCATTAGCTTGATTGCTTAATCATGTGTGAGTGAGTGGTTGCGGTCGAGCTATGCGGCATTTGTGGAAGAGGGGTGGAGTCGAGCTCTCGTGTGCTTCCTCTACATGACAGTGGCTACATGAAGAATACCCGCATGAAGCCAGCAAGAGAGGTAAGTGAGAGATGCCCCATCTTTGCATTGTGTTTCCAGATTGTGTTATATCGAGTTTGGATTGGAGTCTCGACTCCGTGAGGCATGAGAGAAGAGTAGCGAGTGGGGAAACCCCTCACATATTTTGGTTCCATTTTGCAGGGACTCCAATCTCTTGCTAAGCATCTTACAATGCTTGTTTGTTTGATGTGGGTTTTACTAATGAGGATTGGATGATTAATGTTTTATACATCAATTTCATGTTTTTCATTGCATTAATTAGTTCTTGTTACTCTTAAACACGTCGATTTCATCTTTGTTTTGTCAAATTTATTGATTTTTCTCATGTTTTGCATTCTTGTTTTCAAAAAATAGAAAAACAAATTGCTCATTTGAGCCCCCGAACGATGGAATTGGGTGAAACAAACACTGTCATCGTGTTCACAGCATGCCAATTAGTCTATTTGGCTATGGGTGCGCATGATTTGGCAAGATTTGCTTGATTTTGGAGCTTGGTTTTTGTAGAGGGTTATGCATAACAGAAATTTCAGGTTTTTACCCCTAAAAAGAGAATAAAAATCACTCATTTGAGCCTCAAATATGTGAATTTGAGACCATCATTGTGTTGTTCACATCCAAATTGTTCACTTTGCACTTGATTTTGCAAAAATTGGTGGATTAGAAGCATATTTTGGAGCTTGGCATCAAAGAGGTCTTTGTGGTTGCAAATTTCTAGTTTTTTGCTTAACATGTGGATTAATTTAGAGAAAAATTTAATCATTGCTAATTGAGATTAGTTTGGGAATTACTTATTTTAATGTTTGGTTTTACCATGTAAAAAGAAAAAAACCCTATTCTCCTTACATCTCCGTGATTTTCAAGATATTTTTCCTCGGTATTCTTTTTTGTATTTTGTATATATATCTTTTGTATTAATTTATTTTAATATTTATATCACTATATTATTTTCTAAATTTATTACATTAAAAAACCTTGTTCTCCTTGTTTTCCCTACATCCTCTTCCCTTTCTCCTCATTTCTTATCTTATTTTTATTTTTATTTTTATTTTATTTTTAACAAAATCTCTCTCTCTCTCTCTCTCTCTTATACTGTTCTCTTATCCCGCCTTGTCTCCACGCGGCTGCCGCCTGACACAGGCTTCAATAGCCTTGGCTCCACACGCTGCCAACGGGTCCCCTCCAGCCGCTCGCCTATGACCCGACCCCTCCTTGCTGCCAACCGCTTGCCGCCTGACACAGGCTTCAATAGCCTTGGCACCACACCGTGACACCACCCCAACAACTTCCTTGGCTACACATAGCTGCCACCCGTGCCTACTACACGGGCTCCACCCAGCTGCGAGCTGGAACCCAAGCCCCCCCTCGTCGCTATATCGCACGGTGTCTTTAAGAGGCGTCTCAGGTGGGATCGACGGCTGAGACGAGCGCGCGATTCTCGGCCGTCGGATCACATGCGATTAAAAACTAAACTAGGACGAGCAATCGACGGCTGAGATGAGCGCACGATTCTCGGCCGTCGGATCACATGCGATTAAAAACTAAACTAGGACGAGCGCAGCGCGAACTGGGAGAAAAATCTCAGTCGTCGGATCAAGCTAAACTGGCAGCACGATTCGTGGCCGTCCGATAACACCTGTAAAACCTAGCTGGTGAGGGAGACGGAGGATTTGGAGACGGAGGAGTCTGAATGACAAAGAGTAACAAGCACTCGGCCGTAGTAGAGGTATGTGAAAAAACATTCTTATGTTTTGTTCGCCAATGGTCATTAGAGACAATGCGTTGGTTTACATAACTAGAGATAATTAACATTTCAAAGGCATATGCAAACGATGATGATTTATGAAACTAATGCATAAACTTGGAGTTTATTGACAATGCAACAACTCTCCAAACGCATATGCCAAGTTGCCAACAATGATGATTTTATGGATTGACTTTCAATAGTGTGTCCTTTGTATAGCATGATATATGGCATTTTTTGTACTGCATTTTTTTTTGAATCTTAATCATTTTTCAAGATTTTCTTCTTAAGAAATCTATTGGTTGCATGTAGCGTTCAATTAATCCGGTTTGAGCGTCTTTCATTGTCATTCAAAAAATGCCCGCTTCCACCTTGTCATATGTTCCTTCCACCACCCCTTTTGATCCCTTTTACTCAAAGAAACTTGCTTAACATTCAAGGTAATTTGCTCTCTCTCTCTCTCTCTCTCTCTCTCTCTCTCTCTCTCTCTCTCTCTCTCTCTCTCTCTCTCTCTCTCTCCCTTGTCTCTAAATCACTCAGTCTATTTGATATGTGGTAGGAAAATCAAAAAACAAGGTCTACGCAGTAAACTAAGAAAAGTAAGGAAAGTAGGACTGTGTAGTAAACTAGGACTGTGAGCAAACTACGACAGTCTAAGGGATAGATGAATAGCATTATATTAAGAAATTTTTTTCGCGTTTTCAAACATGATAACTTTCTAAATATGTCCATGTGTGTGTAGGATGAGCTTGTGGATTGAAGATCGTGGGATTGAAGATGGCCCAAGTGAGCAAACTACGATCGAAGAATACTTGGTGCCTGATACAAGTAGCCAAGAATCTAGTTGGAGTCAAGAAGAGGATGGTTTCTTTGCACAAAGGGTTGAAAGCAAAGAAATTGAAGAAAGTGCCAAAGAGTCACTTAATCCACTGCTTTATCTATCGCCTATATATTTCTCCTTTGATAGGGGAAGTTATGATGTGATGGTCAGTGTTATTCAAGGGAATTTGTCAATGACCATTGAGAGTCTTAAGACTTTCGATTCTAGAGGAATCCTTGATCTGAAGAAATGGAGGCGAATGAAGGAAAATCTTTGCTTGGATCAGAATCAAGATGGCTCCCTTGTGCTTTGCTTGCCTGCTGACATCTGGCAAGCCAATCACCATCTGGTCCCGGAAAGCTCGCTATAGTGCATCCATATTAAAGTGGCCATAACTAAAGTGCCACAAATCTTCGACTTGAGAACTTGTCAATGAGGAGAGTGTAGAGAGCTTGTAGATACCATTCTCCACACCGCCTTCCCAAACAACTTGGCCAGTCTCACGGTCTTGTAGAGCAACTGAATGCTCCTCAGATTCCACCCGAATGCACTGATAGAAGATGAAAACCAAGAGCAAGGACGTAAAGAACACGGGAGGCATGCTTGCCCCCCTTGCTGTTGGGAATAATCTCCATCCGGCCTTGACTATGTATTGGAATGGTGGAGTTGTCGCCAATGAAAATGCGACCTGATTGCCGTTGCAGATCCAAAAAGAAGTCTCGGGACAGAGTCATGTGCTTGGAAGCACCACTGTCAAGAATCCATTCCCGGGTATCCTTTTGCGGTGAAGCCAACTGCCTCCTCGCTCGAAGACGATGAGGCATCTGAGTCCATCATCTCTAAGTGCACAAATACAAGAGTCTTTGCAAGCTGAGGCTGAAGAATCACCACTCTTCCCAGTCCGCCTTAGGACACCTCCTCCAATAGTGGCCTTTCTTGTCACAATCATTGCAGGACCTCTCGGCCTTTAGTTTCTCTCGATCTGTGTCAGGCTTCTTCTCTTAGAAGACTTCTTCGGTGAAGCCTTCCCTTTGCCCTTGTTGTTATTCCGGCCTTTCGGCTGTTGGCCAGTTAAGGCCTCCGCTCTGTGAGGAGGGTTCGTGAATCGTTCCTCCTAGTCCAGGACCATGGGCACAAGCTCATCCTAGGTAATGGTGCTAAGCCTGCCACTAGTAAAATCAAAGAGGAGTAGAAAGCGAAATACTGAGCAAGCAAGTGGGACAGCAAAGTAATGGCCATATCTTCTGATGATATCTCCTTCCTAGCCTGGAGGACTTCCTATTGAAGGGCCTACAGCTTGTTAATGTGCTCCCGCATCGTTGATGACTTTGCAGGGTTCATAACCCGCATCTATACTTCCAAGGAAATCCTCTTCATGGGCAATACCCTGTTATAAAGAGAAGCCAAGTGCTGCCATATGCCTCTCGCCAGCGTCATATACTTAACATGATTTATTACTTGCGGTGTGCAGTTGAGGAAGATAAATGAACAGCCCCTGGCATTGACACGATCCCACATCTGTGCCTGTGCCTCGCGGTCCTTCCTCGTTGATTGTAACTCCCCTTCCTCTGCTTCTGGTCGTGGAACCCTAATAATGATAAAATCAGCAAGGTCATATGACTCTAGCATAGACTCCATCATAACCTTCTAGATGTCATAATTGTTACCATCCAACTGACGGTCCACTGGGAAGGTGGGGAGTGTTGGGATCTTCACATGCTTCTCAGCCATCTCTAACAAATCTGCCATCGCGGGGATGTAATTGAAAAAGGGTGGGTGGGTGGAAAAAAACTTTAAACCTCCAAGTGGCTATCCACCAGCAACTCAACCCGCCTCCTCTTGCTTCTTCTCTTCCTGAACAATCCCTAACAGTCCACTAATCAGCAACGCAACAATCCCCCTCTTGCTCAGAAAACTCCCAAGATCTTTCAAGAGCCTAGGGTTGCTCTGATACCATGTCAAAATACACAGCGAAGATGATAACCAAATCTGTGACCATAAGAGCAAGTAGAGTGCATAAAAATAGATAGCACAAGAGAAGGAGAGAGTTAGGCATGTAACTCTTCTCTATACACAAGATCCCGAAATGAAAACAAGATATTGGTAGTCAAGTAGGTGTTGGGAGTGTGGAGGACCAAGAATGTTCATCTCAAGGCTTGGGTAAGGCAAGCGAAGCAGTTGCTTGGAAGTTTTGAAGCTTCAAGCATCCAACATGTAGACAGGGAACAGAATCATGAAGCACATGAAGCTGCTCAAAATGCAGTTGTGTCTACGGTATTTGCACAGCTAAGGTGGATGGACCTTTATACCAAGGAAGAGAATATCTTCACAAGGAGGAAGCATTCCTCATGAGACAGGGAAAGTGTCTCAAGACATGACGAAGACAAAGAGGTATCATTTTGTTAAGAGATGTCAAAAGTTTTATCTTATTAAAGATGCTTTGTTTATGAAAGCGCTAGACTTAGTGCTGAGAGAAGAATCCCATGGAGGGAAGAGATCTGTCATATCTTGGAAATGAATCATGAAGGAGCCTATGGAGGGCATTTCACATTCAAGATCACATTGCAGAAGATACTCTTGGAAGGTTATGTATGCCCCTCCATTCAGAAGGATGTACATCATTGGTGCAAGTCATGTATGATTGCACATGGGAAACACTATATACTCATGGCCATAGATTACCTATTGAGGTGGGCAGAAGCCAAAGCTACAAGAGAAACAAATGCAAAATAGGTATCCAAGTTTGTGTATGAAGGGATTTGCTGCCGTTTTGGAGTACCACTAGAGCTCCTCTTTGATAGGGACCTGACTTCAAAAGTGAGTTGATGGACCATTTATCTTCTAAGAAGTTGAAAATCCAACATAGGTATGCCACTCCATACTATCCTCAATGTAACGGGATGAATGAAAAATTCAATGGGGAATTGATATGCATGTTAAGCAAAATGACACAGACTCATGAGAGGACTTGGGACTTGGAGCTCTCTTGTCCACTCTGAGCTTACAGAATTACAGTGAAGGAGGGAGGGTACTCACTTCTCTCCTTTCCATCTTCTTTATGGTTCTTAAGCATTGTTGCCTATCGTCCAAGATGAGGGTAGTTGCCAAGGAAACATCCAATGTAGCTAAGAAGCAAAAGCTCAAGCTTCAATCTCAAAGCCTAATGGCTAAAGAGCTTAAGGCACAAGCCCCATAGAGTGCATTAGCCCCTAAAAAGGCTAAAGGACTAAAACCAAAGGTCCAAAAGAAGAAATCTCAAAGAGCACATGAAAATGTAATGTACAAATAGTTGTCAAATGTCATATTCATTGGCAAATAATAGCTCTGAAGCTTCCTCTCTTAGACAACAGGTTCCTTTCAAACCAGCTGTTTCTAAAGAGAGAAGAAACCTATTGACTATACAAACATTTCAAAGAAACTCAAAGAGTACCCCAACCCCATGTTAATTGATATTATGAAAGGTCATCTTTGAAGCAAAGAAGTAAGAGTTGAGGAAGGTGCTGGGTATTCTAGGCCACCTCGGATTTTGCAGCTGCTGTTGGGAGAATCTCTCTCTCATCTTTGAGGGATCCTTACACACATCTATGATGAGGAGGATACTATCTGAATTCCTTTTTATTGTAGTAATCCGATCTCGTAATCCATCTTTGCGATAAAATCGTTCCTTTAAAATCATTCTAGTATTGTAGTGGCTCGTGCATGTGTTATCTTCAATACAGTTTGAGTAATCCGATCTCGTAATCCATCTTTGCGATAAAATCGTTCCTTTAAAATCTTTCTAGTATTGTAGTGGCTCGTGCATGTGTTATCTTCAATACAGTTTGAGTAATCCGATCTCGTAATCCATCTTTGCGATAAAATCGTTCCTTTAAAATCATTCTAGTATTGTAGTGGCTCGTGCATGTGTTATCTTCAATACAGTTTGAGTCTAGGTAAATCAAGTGGCTGGTGTTTTGTCTTGTGGATGCACTGTTGAGAGAGGAGAGGCATGCTATAGAGGATCTTGCTGCTACCCTAGTTTTCATAACAATGGGTTTGGAATTGTCTCTTTTTGCAACTTCTTAAGAATGGTCATGGGTTTAGCTATTATTAGCCTTTGGCACACACTCAAGCTACCTTACTTGGCTATATGATTTATTATTGAATGTGTGCAAGGATACTCTCAGGTGGGGTTAGTGGTTTGTACTTGACCACCTCCTCAAGTAATGGTGCTAGTTTTGCCTACACCTTCCTTACAAGCGCTTGGGCTTGTTTCTTGATTTTCTCCTTATCCAACATGAGGTTAGGGAAATATTTGACTTTATTTGGAGGGTTTGTGTAGTCAATCAGTTTCTCCTCTTTGGGAAGAGTAGGTTTAAGCAAAAAGTATCAGTTGTCTCTGTGAGAGGTAGCTTTGGAGCTATTGTAATCATTTTCAATGGTCATGAGATGAACGAATGATAGATTTGGAGATATCATAACCACTTTCAATGTCACGAGATGATAGATTAGAGCTATCATCTAGAACACTTTTTACGAATGATAGATTCGGAGCTGTTATCTGAATCACTTCCAATGGTCACAATGTAATTGCCCTTAACGATTGATTGTTTTGTGAATTACATTCCCATGTGCTCTATGAGGTTTTCTTCTTTTGGACTTGTGGTTCTGGTCCTTTAACTTTTTTAGGGGCTAGTCTTTGGGGATTTTGCTTAAAGATCTTGGGATCTAGCTTTTCAGCTTCATAGCTACCTTTGGGGATTTCTCTTGAAGATCTTGGGGTATTGGATTTAAGGTTAAATCTTGAGCTTTTTTGCTTCATAGCTACCTTAGATGTTTCCTTTGTAATTTTCCTTGTCTTGGTGTGGAGCCTTGTGATGACATTTCTTGGGCCTTTTGGCCACTCAATGGGACTCTTATATCATACCTCGGGAAGCCTAAACTCCAATCTAAACCCAATATATCATGGGAAACATACAATGCATTAGTAAGGAAACTCTCACTTACCTCTATCTTGTTTGCTTGAACCCGGGACTCCTTGTGGTACTACGTCAATGGAAGCACGCCAAAGTAGCTTAACAAATCCACCACAACAAGTGTAGCCACTGCTCTGTCTCACTCTCTCCCTCACACACACTCACACAAGCATTGAAAGCAAGAGATAGGCAAGGTTTGAGAGAAGAATAGAGAACTATCTTCTCTTGAGAGCATACAAGAGTGAGGATTTAGAGTTACAATTTGACCTTTATACTTGGCTCATAGTATTCACACTTGGTCGTCCAATGTTAAAAATGAGGTCCTAGTGCATCCAACACTACCTACACTAGTGCAAATACCTTATCCTAGCTAGTGACTCTAACCTTATTATCCCATGGCACACCTTTTATATAGAAGCAATGATCACGCACGTAAAATAATCCATTATAAGAGAAATATGAATTCTCTAGTGCCTAAGCCAATGAATTGCAAAATATGAAACATCACACTTAACATGCCACCCTTCCTGAAGTAGATTTATTCCTTAGAACATGTGGTTGAAGAAGATTTGAGGTCATAGGAGGAAAGCAATGCAAGGCTTAGGATGATCTGCATGGCAACAATAACAACTAGTAAGTTGTTCTTTGAGCAACAAGCAGAGGTTAACAAAGAAATAGCTGAACAAGCAATTATGAAATCAGAGACAAGATTGGTTAAGCTTCCCAAAGATGCTACAAAGATGAAGATTAATGCAGATCTCACTTAGAAATAGGTACAAACCATCTAAATCTATATGTTAGCTCTAGAAGTAAAACTGCATGTGATTAGATGATTACTTACATAGTAACAAAAGTGTGTGTGTGTGTGTGTATGTGTGTGTGTTTTGGGTGAAATGAAGAGTCATAAACTACCACCCTGTGTGGAGACCAAAGCAATGCCTCAATGACTCCTGCCAAGGATATTAAGAACCATTAAGAGCCTCTGGTGTAACGATGGTTTTTTAGTGAAGTGAAGACATAAGGTTCCACCCTATGAGAAATCGAGGAATCGGTCTTATGGTACCATTGCTAGTTTTCCAAAGACCTACCAAGATTCCACATGGAGATGGCAATCTTCTTGGTCATGTTATTTGGTCACTCACACATTACCTTAGAGATTTAAAATATAGCTAAAGATGGTTTAATAAATGTAAACTGGAGGACTCACTACAAGAGAATCATTGTTTTTCGACGCTTAGTTTCCATGCTTGGTCGCATCGTTCATATGAGCGTCGAAATAGACGTCAAAATATACGTGGAAAAAGGCGTCGAAATATGCGTCGAAATATACATGGAAAAAGTAATCGAAATATGCGTCGAAATAACAGTCAATTTTTTTTAAGAAAAATATTTGAATTTATATATAATATTTGCTAGTTCCCATCCTAGGGTGTGTTTTAGCCTTCTCTTTCTACCTCTTTTGCAAGCATATGTGTCTATGAGAGAGAGAGAGAGCGAGAGAGAGAGAGAGAGAGAGAGAGAGAGAGAGAGAGAGAGAGAGAGAGAGAGAGAGATGATCAGAGAGAAAGAGAGATAAAGAGAGAGAGGGTGGGCCGAGGGAGAGATGATCAGAGAGAAAGAGAGATAAAGAGAGAGAGAGAGAGGGGGGGCGAGGGAGAGAGGAGGGTATAACTTCCATCATGTCTTTGAAGGAGAAAAAATGCTAGCTCCTCCTCCTCATCATCACTAAGGTACAATTAAGAAAGTGCTCTATTTTACAATGAAATTAAAGTTCATCATCAACTTGCTCGTCCTCAGCGAGATCCATGGTTCCAAATAAATGTATTTCTAGAAATAGATTGTTATCAATTGGTGGAACTGGTTGTCTTGTAGTAGCAGAAGGTAATTCATCCATGTTGTCATCCTCTTCTAGCTCTAGCATGAGAGCTATCGATGCATATCATGATCATACTCAGCTTGAATCTCTTCTTATCTGGATTATCTCTAGTGTTTGTTTCTCGTTCAAGATGTATTAGCTCAATGAGTACACCTTCATCCGATCCTAATCCCATGTGAGTCTCATCTACTTCCTCAACTAGTATGTCTTCTTCTTATTCTTCTTGTTGTTCAATAGGTGCTAGTGGTGTATGCTCAACCATCACATGATTCGGGGGGAGATCCTCAGCATCTGGCAAATAGTCAACTGCTATTTTCACCTCTTCAAATATTTGTTTTTCACGTGGATTTATTTAGATCACAAACAACCATTTATGATCTGTTGGGTCTTCCACAAAGATGACTTGCTCACAGTGCTCTGGTAGCACAAATGTGTTCCTTTGGTTAGTCCATATCTTTGTGTGGTCTACTTGAAGAAGTCCACACTTGTCTTTGCGTATAGTTACTTGCGCCCCTTGAGTTACCAAATTGAACCATTTCACATAAAAAATGAACATATCAAACTTTTTGAATCCAACCATGATAATATCTTGGATTGTTCCATAATATTCTAGCATGCCTACTTCAGCATTGCCATCACTTGCACTTGAACGACTTTCTTGCATAGCCTTCACACCACAATCAAATGATGTTCTCTTTTTATCTATTCCTTCTACTCAAAAGTGACGTCCGAGTGACCAAATTGCCCCAAACTTATGATACTGCAAGAGCAATAAATAAGTACTTTTATTGTATAAATTCACGAAAGCACAACATAAAAGACAATGTGTAGATATCTCTAACTCACGTACATGGAAATCACAACCATATGCAAGCTCCTCCTCCTTATCACTTATTGCTCATCACCATTGTGTTTAGCTTGTAGTATGGTTTGCTCGAGCTAGTTATTAGAAGGAAAGTCTGGAAGAAGTGCAAGTTCTGTTGGGTACATTAGTGTGCGGGTTGTTTGATTCCTTCTAAAACTCAAACGAGCTTGGTCTCTTTCAGCCTTCACCAAGTTATATCTCTCGATCCATTTCTCCATAGCATGTAAGTTTAAGATGAAAAATTTATTGATCTTCTCACGCAATGCTACATCAATTGTTCTCACAAGGACATGGGAACAAGCTCTAGTAGAGCATGGGTTAGGATTTACCTTAAGGGTTAAGGTTAGGGTCACGCATCCAAGGGTCACACATGGGAAATGGAGAGTCAAGAGTCACTTGAGGGCCCTCCTATATAATAGGGGCATGGGGCACACTCAAAGGAGACTTGGAGGCTTGGAGGCTTGGGCTTTTGAGGCCAAGGCTGTAATAGACCCTTGTAGGCCATAATAAACTTTTTTGTATCATGCATGTAGATAAAGTTTAAAAGTGATTTTTAGGTGATTTTGGATGTTTGTGCAAAGTCTCATATGGGCATGTTCTGACAGTGTCTCATCCCACCACAAGTGCATACATTGGGATTGATTTTTGAGCATGTTATGGATTGAATTAGAAAAAGTTTTGTATGTATGAAATGTAGTCCTTATCACATAGAATAGCTTTGCCAGAGTGAAGGTTTCATATTTTAGTCGTTTTCAATCTCGTTTGATGCCTTAGATTAGAGAAAAAGTAAGAAAATGCATGTTTTTCATTCTCTCTCTAGAAAATTCAATATTAAAGTTTGTTTTTTGAGAATTCAGAGGCAAGTCTGGAGAGAGAGTGTTTCATGATGCTTGTAGAGCTTGCGGAGGAGAACAAAACACTATCTCACGAGTGCAAGTAAATTCTCATCAGTTTTGGAGATACGGAAGCTTGAAGAAGGGTTGATTTTTTCAGTAAAAAAAACAAACTTTGCTAATCTTTTCGAAAAGTTTTCTTTTCTTAAAAAACCACGTTTTGCAGCATCGATCGCGCACCAAAATTTGCAGGAAAGGGCCGCGCGCTTTTGGAGCACCGTCTCGCTTTTGGCTATTTTTAGAGAACGCGTCTCTCTATATTCGGCATACCGTGTGTGTGTGACACATATATCACGAGACCTCTTGTGATTGCGATTGTGAATGTGATTGAGAGCGTGATTGCGATTGAGAGTGTGATTGCGAGTGTGAGTGTGATCAAGGCAGCCTATGCATACAAACGCTCGAAGGTGGTCGGGTGGTCGAGCTTCTGTATGGTACTTTTTTCGTTGTAACCTCTCTTGCAATGTAATAAAATCTCTCTCTCTCTCTCTCTCTCTCTCCATCTATTTGATCTTGTCTTGTTGTCTACCAATATTCTGTATTGTATAGAACGGTCTTGTTAAGATAATGAAAAACATGCATTTTCTTACTTTTTCTCTAATCTAAGGCATCAAACGAGATTGAAAATGACTAAAGTATGTAACCTTCACTTTGGCAAAGTTGTTCTATGTGATAAGGACTACATTTCATGCATACAAAACTTTTTCTAATTCAATCCATAACATGCTCAAAAATTAATCCCAATGTATACACTTGTGAAGGTGGGATGAGTCACTGTCAGAACATGCCCATATGAGACTTTGCACAAACATCCAAAATCACCTAAAAATCACTTTTAAACTTTATCTACATGCATGATACAAAAAAAGTTTATTATGGCCTACAAGGGTCTTACATATTACTAGTATGTAATAGACCCTTGTAGGCCATAATAAACTTTTTTGTATCATGCATGTAGATAAATTTTAAAAGTGATTTTTAGGTGATTTTGGATGTTTGTGCAAAGTCTCATATGGGCATGTTCTGACAGTGAGTCATCCCACCTTCACAAGTGTATACATTGGGATTGATTTTTGAGCATGTTATGGATTGAATTAGAAAACGTTTTGTATGTATGAAATGTAGTCCTTATCACATAGAACAACTTTGCCAAAGTGAAGGTTTCATACTTTAGTCGTTTTCAATCTCGTTGTTGATGCCTTAGATTAGAGAAAAAGTAAGAAAATGCATGTTTTTCATTCTCTCTCTAGAAAATTCAATATTAAAGTCTGTTTTTTGAGAATTCGAGTGTCTCATGAAAGTTAAGGAAACATGAATTGAATTATGCTGTGCATGATTTGGAAATGCTTGCGGTTGTTCATGCTTTAAAACATTGGAGACATCTCTTACTTGGTGTAAAATTTGAATTGAGAACTGATCATCAAAGTTTAAAATACATTTTTACACAACCATTACTTAATAATCGACAACCATTACTTAATAATCGACAAAAAGAGATGGATTCAATTGTTGAGTGAGTATGACTTTGACTTCAAGAACTGATCAAAACATCAAAGTTTAAAATACATTTTTACACAACCATTACTTAATAATCGACAAAAGAGATGGATTCAATTGTTGAGTGAGTATGATTTTGACTTCTACATTGTGGGTAAAGGAAACAAAGTGGCAGACGCTTTAAGTCGAATTCCTTCATGTAATATTTTGAGTGTTGTACGAACAAATTTGATTGATGAAATAGTGCAAAGTGATCCTTTTTATTACAAAATCCTTGCTTATTTGAAAGAACATCCGCATGAAATGTTTGAGGGAAACTTTCATTTGTATAAAGGCAATCTTTATTTTGGGAAACGTGTGTGTATTCCTTCCACATCTTCTTTGAAAGAACAAATCATGCATGAATGCCACAACACTTCTTTCTCTGGTCATCCGGGATTTAACAAAACCTACCTCAAAATCAAAAGTTCGTTCTTTTGGCCAAACATGAAACATGACATTCAATACTTTGTGCCTAAATGCTTGCATTGTCAACAAGTAAAAATTGAACATAAATGTATGCCTGGTCAAATGTATGCCTGGTCAAATGCAACCATTAGATATACCAGGTAAAAACTGGGAATCAATTTCCATGGATTTCATTACAAAATTGCCTATCACACGAGGTGGGTATGACACTATCTTTGTAGTTGTTGATAGACTCACAAAAATGGCTCACTTCTTCCCAATGAAAAAGACTGACACCGCAATGCATATAGCAAAATTATTTGTGAAGGAAATTTTTTGCTTGCATGGTATGCCAAAAAGCATTGTTTCTGACCGGGATTCTAAGTTTACATCTAACTTTTGGAAAGCAACCTTTCATGCAATTGGCACACAATTACGCGAGTGAGTACTGCTTTTCATCCACAAACAGATGGTGAAACTGAAAGGGTTAATCGGGTTTTAGAGGACATGCTTAGGATGTATGTAAATGAGAAACAAACCAATTAGACTGACCATTTGTCACTTGTCGAATTTGCATACAATACCTCATGGCATGCATCCATTAAAATGACACCTTTTGAAGCCATGTATGGGTATAATTGTGCTACACCTCTAAACTTCTCTGATCCTGATAACAAGGTTGAAGTTTCAAAAGACATGCTTGAACAAATAGATGAACAAATGGTAAAAATCAAGAAACACATACGTGAGGCTCAAAAGAGACAAAAGAAACACTATGACAAGAATAAGAGGGGTTTGGAATTTGAAAAGGAAGACATGGTTTTCGTAAGGGTTTTGCCTCAACGAAGTAATTTGGTTTTGGGGAAGGATAGAAGATTGTCTGCTCGTTTTGCTGGACCTTTCAAAGTTTTGAAAAAGATAGGATCATTGGCTTATGAACTTGAACTTCCTTCTCATGTTAAGGTCCATCCAGTTTTCTGAAAAGATGCAGGGGGGGAAGAGAGCTTGAGCTCTTGCAAGCACACACACACACTCACAAAACCCTAATAGAGAACACACAAGGTGAGAGGCTGAAAATCTTCTTCTTCTCTACTCAACACTCAACACACCATATACAAGAATAAGAGTACACACAATATGAAAGGTACTCAACCAAATACATACACGGGTTCTCTATAGTGTGAACCCGACTAAATGAGCTGGCGCTATAACTATGCCAGTCTCTAGAGTGGCTGTCACACAGCCTGTCATCCCACTGGCCGCATATCACCCAAGATCTCACCAACCATGCCAGTGGTGTAAGTGCGGGGCCTATCCCGCAGGCGGGTCATCAGTGTCCACCGCCTCACTAGAGCTCGATATCTCAACACTCCCCCTCGAGCTCAACTCCATCTCATGTACACCAAGCGAAGCCCTGAATCTGTGGAGCTTCTCTGTACCCATTGCTTTGGTGAAGATATCAGCTACCTGATCCTCTGTGCTGACATAAACAAGGTCAAGGTCTCCTGCTAAGACCTTCTCTCTGACGAAGTGGTAGTGGACCTCTATGTGCTTCGTACGAGCATGAAAGACTGGGTTCCTGGCCAACTGTATACTGCTAATGTTGTCACAGAAAATGACAACTTGTCTATCCACCGATAGACCCAAATCTGCAAGTAGCTTCCTCAACCAAGCTACCTCACATGCTGCCATAGCAGCTCCTCTGTACTCGGCCTCTGTACTCGATAGAGCAACCGTAGGCTGCTTCTTGCTGCTCCAAGTCACAGCAGCACTCCCCAAAGAAAACATGAATCCACTGGTAGATCTTCTGTCTGAGATACTACCAGCCCAATCAGCATCTGTGTACCCATGTACACATATCTCTGTCCCAGTCTCATAGAATAGTCCACAATGCAGAGTAGACCTCACATACCTCAGTATGCGTCTCACTGCATCCAAATGCGGTTTCCGTGGAACCTGCATAAACTGACTCACCAACCCAACAGCATAGCTCAAATCTGGTCTGGTGATCGTCATGTAGATCAAACTTCCTACTATGCTCCTGTACATAGTAGGATCCTCCAAGATCTCTCCTGAATCTGCACTCAACTTGCCATTCTGATCCAATGGCACAGAAATAGGCTTACAGCCTGTCATACCATACTTGGACAACATGTCCAAGCCATACTGTCTCTGCAGTAATCCAATACCATGTGGTGACCTAATCACCTCAATGCCCAAGAAATATCTGAGCTCCCCCAGATCCTTCATCTCAAACTTCTGTCTAAGCAAGATCTTTACATCAAAGATCTCTGCATCATGGTCCCCCGTAATGATCAAGTCATCTACATAGATGACAACAAGCACAACCCCTCTATCACCATGTCTCACATATAATGAGAAATCTGCATTGGCTACATGAAAGCCAATAGTGACAAGATATTCAGAAATCTTGTCAGACCATGCTCTTGGTGCTTGTTTTAAGCCATACAAGGCTTTCTTCAACCTGCAAACATGCTCGGGGTGACCCACATCCTCATAACCAGGTGGCTGCAACATATACACCTCTTCTTGCAAATCCCCATGCAAGAATGCATTCTTTACATCCATCTGATGTAAAGACCATTGCTTTGACGCAGCCACTGCTATCACAACTCTCACCGTTGCCATCTTGGCAACTGGGCTGAAAGTTTCCTCATAATCAATCCCATATGTCTGCGCATATCCTTTGGCTACCAATCTAGCCTTGTACCTATTTATGCTCCCATCACTGTTATGTTTAACTTTGTACACCCACTTGCATCCAATGGCTTTCTTGCCTTCAGGCAATTGCACTAAATCCCAAGTTTCATTTCCATATAGTGCATCCATCTCCTCATCCATGGCTTTCTCCCAATTCACATTTCCAACAGCCTCATCAATGCATGTGGGTTCAACAACCTGCACAACCTTTGCCATATATGCATAGTGATGTGCCACATAACCATCATATGTAAATCTCTGCACAGGGTTCTTCACTCTCCCTGATCTTCGCAGCTTTTCATTCATGGCTTCCATAGCCTTCTTTACACCAGGTGTTCTCATAGCTGGGATCCCAAGCTCCTCATCAAGGCTCATGTCTGAGCCACTAGACTCTCCATCAACATGAGAATGCCCTGCAGAAATGTCAGGCATACCAAGGGGCTCAACCACTTTCTCTTTTCCTTTACGTGATGTACTAATCACATTTGCAGGGCTGGTATTATGACGCAGCCTGCCACTCCATGGTCTATCAAAACAGACCCACTAGATGAGGACTCTCCTGGTCCACTCAAGGACTGTGATTGCTGACCTGCATTCTGTGCAACCACACTTCCACTCACATCAGCCCCAACAGCTTCTTTTTCAACAGCATACCAGCTGCTCATCTCATCAAAGACAACATCCCTGCTTACCCTCAACTCACGTGTAGCAGGGTTATAACACCTGTATCCCTTTTGCTCAAGGGAATATCCAATGAACACACATTTTTCAGCTTTCGGATCCAGCTTGGTTCTCAGCTCATCTGGCACATGCACATATGCAATGCATCCAAAGACTTTCAGATGAGACAAATCTGGTTTTCTGCCAGTAAACCTCTCCTCTGGAGTTACATCCAGGGATTTTATATTCACGTGATCACAAGATTTTTTTTGTTAATAACACTTGTGAACATGTTATTCACATGTTCACATGTTTTCATGTTCTCAAAATAGCAGGTTACCAGTGACCTGGTAACCTGCCGCCGAAGCCCGCTGGGCCTTTTGTTTTCCCGGCGGGCCCGCCGGGAAAATCCATTTTCCCGGCGAGAAAAAAAGTTAAAAAAAAAAGGTCAAAATATATTCATGTTCACAGTCATTCCTACCATTTTTGGGCCTTTTGGACTCATTTATGATGTCAAAAGTTCAAAATTCTTTGTACAAAAAAAAGTTATCTCTAAATTTATCACCTTAAGCTCGATTACCATCAATTAGATCTTATTATACTTCCAATTGAGTCTAATTGACATCAATTAATATCCAATTGAGTCCAATTGGTATCAATTAAGTCTAATTGGGTGTCAATTGATCGATTGGGCTCAATTGACATCAATTGACACCCCATTGGACTCAATTGGGCTTAATTGGACTTAATTGGATTCAATCAATTGACACCCAATTGGACACAACTGGGCTTAATTGGACTCAATTGACATCGATTAACACCCAATTGATGTCAATTGAGCTCAATTGACATCAATCCTAGTCAATTGATATCCAATTGATGCCAATTGAGCCGAATTGACACCAATTGCACTCAATTGGTACCCAATTGATGTCAATTGAGTCCTCAATTCACATCAATTAACACCCAATTGAGTCCAATTGATATCAACTAATACCCAATTGAGTCAAATTGATATCAATTAAGTATAATTGGGTGTCAATTAATCAATTCGACTCAACTGATATCAATTGATATCCAATTGGACTCAATTGACATCAATTGGGTGCCAATTGAGTCCAAGTGACACCCAATTGATATCAATTGCATCCAATTGGACTTAATTGACATCAATTGGGTGCCAATTGAGTCCAAGTGACACCCGAATGATATCAATTGCATCCAATTGGGCTTAATTGACATCAATTTACACCTAATTGATGTCAATTGAGTCTAATCCAATTCAATTCACACCCAATTGATGTCAATTGGGCTCAATTGACATCCAATTGATGTTAATTGGACTCAATTGACATCAATTAACACCCAATTGATGTCAATTGAGCTTAATTGACATCAATCGTAGTCAATTGACACCCAATTGATGCCAATTGAGTCGAATTGAGCTTAATTGATATTAATTACACTCAATTGGCACCCAATTGATATCAATTGAGTTCGATTAGACTCAATTAACATCAATTAATACCCAATTAAGTCTAATTGATATCAATTAATACCTAATTGAGTCAAATTGATATCAATTAAGTCTAATTAGATGTCAATTGATCAATTGGGCTCAATTGGTACCAATTGACATCCAATTGGACTCAATTGACATCAATTGGGTGCCAATTAAGTCCAAGTGACACCCAATTGATATCCATTGCATCCAATTGGGCTCAATTGACATCAATTCACACCTAATTAATGTCAATTGAGTCCAATCACGTTCAATTCACACCCAATTGATGTCAATTGGGCTCAATTGACACCCAATTAACTCAGCCCAATTGATATCAATTGAGTCTAATTCAAACCCAATTGAGTCTAATTACATCTAATTGGACTCAAGTGACATCAATTAACACCCAATTGATGTCAATTAAACTCAATTAACATCAATTAACACCCAATTGATGTCAATTCAGCTCAATTGACATCAATCGTAGTTAATTGACACCCAATTGATGTTAATTGAGCCAAATTGGGCTTAATTGACATCAATTGCACTCAATTGGCACCCAATTGATGTCAATTGAGACTCAATTAACATCAATTAACATCTAATTGAGTTCAATTGATATCAATTAATACCCAATTGAGCCAAATTGGGCTTAATTGACATCAATTGCACTCAATTGGCACCCAATTGATGTCAATTGAGACTCAATTAACATCAATTAACATCTAATTGAGTTTAATTGACATCAATTAATACCCAATTGAGTCAAATTGATATCAATTAAGTCTCATTGGGTGTCAATTGATCAATTGGGCTCAATTGATATCAATTGACATCCAAGTGGACTCAATTGACATCAATTGGGTGCCAATTGAGTCCAATTGACACCAAATTGATATCAATTGCATCCAAGTGGGGTCAATTGACATCAATTCACACCTAATTGATGTTAATTGAGTCCAATTAGGTTCAATTTACACCCAATTGATGTGAATTGGACTCAATTGACACCCAATTGATATCAATTTGGCTTAATTGATACCTAATTGATATTAATTGGACTCGATTGACATTAATTAACACCCAATTGATGTCAATTGAGCTCAATTGACATCAATTGTAGTCAATTGATACCCAATTGATGTCAATTAAGCCAAATTGAGCTTAATGGACATCAATTACACTCAATTAGCACCTAATTGATGTCAATTGAGTCTAATTGAGCTCAATTAATATCAATTAGTACCCAATTGAGTCTAATCGATATCAATTAACACCTAATTGAGTCAAATTGATATCAATTAAGTCTAATTGGGTATCAATTGATCAATTGGACTCAATTGATATCAATTGACATCCACTTGGACTCAATTGACATCAATTGGGTGCCAATTGAGTCTAATTGACACCCAAGTGATATCAATTGCATCGAATTGGGCTCAATTGATATCAATTCACACCTAATTGATATCAATTGAGCCCAATTGATATTAATTGAGTCTAATTCACACCCAATTGAGTCCAATTGCATCTAATTGGACTCGATTGACATCAATAAACACCCAATTGATGTCAATTAAACTCAATTAATATCAATAAACACCCAATTGATATCAATTGACTCTAATTGGGTTTAATTGACACCCAATTGATGTCAATTAAGTCCAAATAGATACAATTAGGCTCAATTGACACCTAACTGATATCAATTGAGTCCAATTGGATTCAATTGAGTCCAATTGGGTTAAATTGGATGCAATTAGGCTTAATTGATGTCAATTGAATTAAATTGGATGCAATTTGTCCAATTGATGTCAATTGAGTTCAATTGGATGCAATTAGGCTCAATTGACACCTAATTGATGTCAATTGAGTTCAATTCATACCCAATTATTGTTAATTGTGTCCAATTGAGCTCAATTAACACCCAATTGATGTCAATTGGGCTCAATTAACATCAGTTAACACCCTTTTGAGTCCAATTGATGTCAATTGAGTCCAATTAGGTGTCAATTGATATCAATTGAGTCCAATTGATCAATTAATACCCAGTTAGACTTAATTGATGTCAATTGGACTCAATTCATTCAATTTAGCATCAATTATAATCAATTGACACCCAATTGATATTAATTGACATCAATTAGGTGTTAATTGATATCAATTGAGCCCATGTGACATCAATTGTGTGTCAATTGAATCCAATTGATGTCAATTGAGCCCAATTGACATCAATTATGTGTCAATTGATACACAATTAGCTTCGATTGGGCTCAATTGACATCAATTGACACCCAATTGATGTCAATTAAGCTCCATTGACACCCAATTAGACTCAATTTGGCTCAATTGACATCAATTGAGCCCCAATTAGACTCAATTTGATTTAATTAAGTCTAATTGGACTCAATTAGACTCAATTTGGCTCAATTGATATCAATTGACACCCAATTATACTCAATTTGACTCAATTGACACCCAATTAGACTCAATTTTACTCAATTGACATCAATTGACACCCAATTGATATGAACTGATGTGAATTGAGCTCAATTGCATCGAATTAGGCTCAATTGACATCGATTGATACCCAATTAATATCAATTGAGAGCAATTGATGTGAGTTGATGTCAATTGAGCTCAATTGCATGGAATTAGGTTTAACTGACACCCAATTAATATCAATTGAGTGCAATTGAGCCCAATTCAGCTCAGTTGTAATCAATTGACACCCAATTGATGTCAGTTGCATCCAATTTGGCTCAATTGAAACCCAACTGATGTCAATTGAGTCCAATTGATGTTAATTGGCACCCAATTGATGTCAATAAGATTCAATTGATGTTAATTGACCCCCAATTGATGTCATTTACGTCCAATTGAGCTCAATTGACACCCAAATTATCCAATTGAAGTCAATTAGACTTAATTGACTTCAATTGTGTTAATTAGATATTAATTGATATCAATTAACACCCAATTGCTATCAATTGAGTCTAATTCGGCTCAATTGACACTCAATTTACATCCAATTGGGCGTGAATTGAGCTCAATTGTATCATATTAGGCTCAATTGACATTAATTGACACACAATCGATCACACAATTGAGTGCAATTGAGCCCAATTGATATCAATTGTGATCAATTGACACCCGATTGATGTTAATTGCATCCTATTGGGCTCAATTGAGCACAATAGGATGCAATTAACACCCAATTGAGTGTCAATTGAGTGCAATTGAGCCCAATTGAGCTCAATTGATATCAATTGACACCCAATTGATGTCAACTGAGCTCAATTGAGCTTAATTGATATCAATTGACACCCAATTGATGTCAACTGAGCTCAATTGACACCCAATTGATGTCAACTGAGCTCAATTGAGCTCAGTTGACACCCAATTGATGTCAACTGAGCTCAATTGAGCTTAATTGACATTAATTGTAATAAATTAACACCCAATTGAAGTCAATTAGGCTTAATTAATATCAATTAACATCCAATTATTATCAATTGAGTCCAATTCGACTCAATTGATACTTAGTTTACACCCCCAATTTATGCAAATTGGGTGTAAATTGGGCTCAATTGCGTCGAATTAGGCACAATTGACATCAATTGACACCCAATTAATATCAATTGAGTGTAAATCAAGTGTAATTGAGTCCAATTGGGCTCAATTGAGTGCAATGATGTCATGGACAATTGAGTCAATTGATGTAAGTATAGTTAGATTTAATTGGTGTGTCAATTGAACTTAAGGCCAGCAAATTATACAAAACTTTTTTTGTGCCAATAATTTTGAACTTTTGACATCATAAATGAGTCCAGAAGGCCCAAAAATGGTAAGAATGACTGTGAACATGATTTTTTTATTTTTTTTATTTTTTTTATTTTTTTATTTTTTTTATTTTTTTATTTTTTTAATTTGCCCGCCGGGAAAATGGGTTTTCCCGGCAGGCCCGCCGAAAAATGTACATTTTCCCGGCGGGATTACTGGCAGAGAAGGTTTTTGCAGGTCATAAAAAATACCCGTGAATATACATTGTGATCACAAGAATTTTTATGTTAACAATAGGTTTTGTTAACGTGATCACGAAATTGTGAAGACGTTAATGAAATCCCTGGTTACATCATGTATGGCTGCAGTTGGAGTCCTGTTCATGATGTATACTGCTGTAGAAACAGCCTCAGCCCAATAGCAATGCGGCATATTTTTCTCTTCCATCAATGCCCGCGCAATCTCAGCAATGTGCCTGTTTTTCCGCTCAGCAACTCCATTTTGCTGCGGAGTGTATCTGCATGTATACTGTCTCCGAATTCCATTCTTCTTCAAAAATTCAGAGAACTCATTGGAGAAGTATTCTCCCCCTCCATCTGACCTTAGGCACTTGACATATTTTCCTGTTTGCTTTTCAACCAAAACTCTGAAATTCTGAAAGTGAGTGAAAACCTCACTCTTCTCCTTCATGAAATATACCCACACTTTCCTTGTGTGGTCATCAATGAAAGTGACATAGTACCTGCAGCCTCCCATAGACACGGTCTTCGTAGGACCCCATACATCTGAATGCACAACATCTAGTGCATTTCTGCTCACATATCTGTTACGTGGAAACACATGCTTTGTTTGCTTCCCAAATTGGCATGCTTCACATATTTTCTGCATACCTTCCACTTTAAATTTTGGCAGCCCTGTCACAATTCCTTTTGTCTGCATAGACTTCAATCTTTGCACATTTACATGTCCAATTCTTTTATGCCATATGTCTGTGTCTGCAACAACTCCTGAACCATTTGCAAACATCGCAGCACTCATTTCAGGCATGTCTACATTCAACGTAAACATTCTGCCCACTCTGTTGCCTTTTGCAACCAACCTGCACTTGTCTTTGAAATCTTCAACATAACACCCATCAGGGTTAAACCGAACCTGCAAACCCTGCTCAATCATCTGGCCAACTGAAACCAGATTCTTTGTTATGTTCGGTACATGAAGTACATCTGCAAGGTACTTCACTTTGCCATCCTGCATAGACAATGGCACATCTCTCGCACATCTCCAACGTGGGCAATTGGATGAGCCGTGTCATCCCCTGTTTCCACAAAACCTGGTCTTTCCGGGTTTTTCATCTCCTTGAACCACTCCCCATGACTTGTCATGTGGTTCGAAGCGCCTGAATCCACATACCATACATTATCTTTTTGTGCTGCATCAACATTTTCAGACATGGCATTCACAACATGCTGCATAACAAACAGCCTTTCATTGCCCTCATTATTTCTGCTTGAGGATGCATAGTTGTTTTGCTGCACTTTTCCATTTTGCATGTTAGCCTGCTTCTTATAACATTCTGACTGCACATGTCCAGGCTTACCACAATAATAACATTCACGTGCATCATTATATTGCCTTTGCCAATTTCCATGGCCTCTTTGGCTCCCCCTGCCTCTAAATTTGCCTCTTCCACCTGCGTGTTGTTGTTGTTGTTGTTGATTCTGGGACTGTTGTTGTTGCTGCTGCTGCTGGCCATAATTCTGATTACCTGTTCGGCCACCTCCTTGACCACGTCCACGGCCTCCTCTACCTCGTCCTCTTCCTGAACTCGTGTAGAAGGCCTGTTGCTCTGAACTGTTTTTGCTTTGTGAAGACTGTTGGTCTTCACCCAAGTTCTTCTCTTCGATAATCAGCATAGACACCAAATCTATAAAGTTGGGAATGTTTTCCCGAGTCTGAATAGACGTCTTGAACGCCTTGTATTGTGGCCCGAGACCACGTAGACAGACTTCCACCTTGTCATCATCATCTACTGACACACCAATAGATGCAAGGGATTCCACAATACCCTTTATCTTCAACGCATAGTCATTCACAGACATGCTCTTTTTCTCCACAGTATGAAGTTCATTCTTCAACTGTATCTTACGTGCCTTGGTATTTGTTTCATAAAGCTTTACCAAGGTGTCCCACGCCTCCTTGGGGGACTTGGCATCCTGAATGTGCCCAATCATGGTGTCCTGTATACTAATGGAAAGCCAATACATAACCTTCCTGGCTCCTTGGTTCCAGTCTTTAAACTCTTTCACATCTGCAGCAGTCGGATTTATATCCGGTATCTCTGGTGCCTCTTCATGTTCACCTTCTATGTAGTCCCAATAGCCTTTTCCCATTAGGAAATTCGTCAACCTGAACCTCCAAGCATGGAAGTTATTCTTGTCCAGCTTCTCAGCCACAATCTGTGTTATGCCATCATTAGACATCTTGCCAAACACACAATTTTACCAGAAACTGCACTCTGGTTTTTTCTGCACAACCTGCAGTATTTTCTGCACAGCGGTACTGTAGTACTCAAATGTCACAACTAGTGACTTCAATGTGCATACATACACC
This sequence comes from Cibotium barometz, assembly GCF_041138505.1. NCBI lineage: Eukaryota > Viridiplantae > Streptophyta > Polypodiopsida > Cyatheales > Cibotiaceae > Cibotium > Cibotium barometz. Next base: position 28,621,704 of record NC_141087.1, read on the forward strand.
CAATGGCAACTGTAGACCTCTTTGCAGCACCCACAGTGTCTGCACAGTCAATCTGTCTTCCTGCAGTTCTTAAAACAGAGTTCTGCAGAGAATCGATGACTTACCCGCAGTGCTCGAAATCGCCTGCTTTCTGAAAAACGGAGGTCCAGATGCGCCCGAAACGCGTTTTCGGCCCGAAAATTTTAGTCCGTAGGACTGTATAGTTGCCCTATAGCTTCACTCCCGCGAAGAAAGCTCCTCAATCGGAGATCGTTTGCCGGTGCCTCCCGTAGAGCTCCCGACAAGGGTGTAGTCACCAACACAATAGGGAAGAGTAGTTGCAGCTCTTACCCTCGTACCGCTTCCTGTGGTTCTCTTGCTTGCAGCTCAGCCCTTAGCACGAACCAGGCTCTGATACCATGAAAAGATGCAGGGGGGGAAGAGAGCTTGAGCTCTTGCAAGCACACACACACACTCACAAAACCCTAATAGAGAACACACAAGGTGAGAGGCTGAAAATCTTCTTCTTCTCTACTCAACACTCAACACACCATATACAAGAATAAGAGTACACACAATATGAAAGGTACTCAACCAAATACATACACGGGTTCTCTATAGTGTGAACCCGACTAAATGAGCTGGCGCTATAACTATGCCAGTCTCTAGAGTGGCTGTCACACAGCCTGTCATCCCACTGGCCGCATATCACCCAAGATCTCACCAACCATGCCAGTGGTGTAAGTGCGGGGCCTATCCCGCAGGCGGGTCATCAGTGTCCACCGCCTCACTAGAGCTCGATATCTCAACATTTTCCATGTTAGTTTGTTGAAGAAATATGTTCCTAATGTTCACCATGTTTTGCAGGACAACTCTAAGCTTCAAGATGATGGTTTTTCTTCGAGTTCAACTAGATTACATTTTAGATAGGAGAGTTCAAAACCTTAGGAATAGAAACATAGTAGATGTTTTGGTTAAATGGGATTTATATCCTGTCGAAGATGCTTCTTGGGTAGATCTAGATACTTTGAAATCAAAGTTTCCTTGAATTCAGAGGCAAGTCTGGAGAGAGAGTGTCTCACAGCGCTTGTAGAGCTCGTCGAGGAGAACAAAACACTATCTCACGAGCGCAGGTAAATTCTCATCAGTTTTGGAGATACGGAAGCTTGAAGAACCTGGTCGATTTTTCTAGTTAAAAAAAAACTCAACTTTGCTAATCTCTGCTAATCTTTTCGAAAAGTTTTCTTTTTTTAAAAAAACCACGTTTTGCATTATCGACCGCGCGCCAAAATTTGCAGGAAAGGGCCGCGCGCTTTTGGAGCACCATCTCGCTTTTGGCTATTTTTGGAGAACGCGTCTCTCTATATTCAGAATACCGCGAGTGTGTGTGACACATATATCGCGAGACCTCTTGTGATTGCGATTGTGAATGTGATTGAGAGCGTGATTGTGATTGAGAGTGTGATTGCGAGTGTGAGTGTGATCAAGGCAGCCTATGCATACAAACGCTCGGGGGTGGTCGGGTGGTCGAGCTTCTATATAGAAGTACTTTTTCCGTTGTAACCTCTCTTGCAATATAATAAAATCTCTCTCTCTCTCTCTCCATCTATTTGATCTTATCTTGTTGTCTACCAATATTTTGTATTGTATAGATCGGTCCTAACCCTGATAGAGGTTTCAAATGCTTTGTAATTCTTTCCCAAATCATTCAATGTAATGCCAACCAAATAATCATCTTGCATGGGGGCACCAATAGATGCAAGCGCATCAGCACATTCTTTAATATCCTGCACATAATCACTTATGCTCATGTTGTTTTGAGTCACACCATGTATCTTTTGCTTCAATTGCATCTTCTTTGGCTTTGTAGTTGTATCATACAACTTCACCAATGTATCCCATGCATCCTTGGGATGTGTGGCTGAATATGGCATAACATGGTATTTGTCACACAAATTGAGAAATAATGCAACACTTTGAAAGCCCTCTCTATCTAATTCCTATGTGCTATAAGTTGGGTGAGTGTTATATTTACTAGGGGAACCCTTGGCTTCATCTCCTCACCCACCAAATTCCAAAGCCCTTTGCCTTAAAGAAATTTTGTCATGCGATACTTCCAAATCCAGAAGTTGTGTCTATCAAGCTTGTCCCCAACAATCTTGTTTGAACTGTCACTCATTTTGCTATGCACAATGTTCACTAAGTATTGCAAACAATCAACTCAAACACACATACATGTACTTCATCACCAATGTTGTCCTCACATTCCACAATTTTATGGCAAACAAAATCCAAGACTCAAAACAATGTTCACACTGAGTATTGCAAACAATCAACTCAAACACACAATATACATACATGTACTTTGTCACCAATGCTATCCTCACATTCCAGCATTTTTATGGCAACAAAATCAAGGACTCAACCACTGTTTGCATAAGCTAAAAGTAACTAGCGCCGCTCACAAAATCTATGAAACACATCCAAAATAGTCCTCCACTTTCTGAAACACTCCAATGAACTCACACTTTTCATACAACTTCACCCAAGTAGCATTTGAGTTGACTATGTATGACCAGTCCACTATGTCCTGTTTGTTATGACAGATTTTACAAAGCCTTCCAATCCTTCAAATCACTGAGAAATGATCAAACCAAGTGTAAATCATATACATTTATGTCCATACATCCTCCATGTTGCATATGAGTATCATACAAACTCATTACATGCCAAACACTTTCCAAAAGTTGTTCTCTGTTTTGATGTAAACCTATAAATAGTGATTAACAATCACTAACCGGATCTAATCGCTTAAAATGTGATCCAAATTCAAGGCCGAGGCATTCATTAGCTCCGTATAATAATGCTCCACCTCTGTGCTAAAGGAATTTGAACAACTTTGAGTAATGTGAGAGTAATTGCTTAATTAGTGATGCCCTATTTCACTAATTACAGTATACATCCCTATTAATCTTTCTTAATCTAGCTCCTTCTTTCTTAATCTACTCAACCAAGTGTTTCAAAAGCTTCTCCACATCAATATGCACATATTTTCTAAGCTTCATATGAATTCAAACCACTCATATGGCTCTGGAGGGTAGCAAACATGTGAGAAATGTTTAAAAACTACTCCATGGACCTGTCCAATCAGCACCACCTGCTACTATGGATTTTTGGAGATGATGTAATCATCAATGAGCTCATGGTTTGGATTATCTTTGACCTTAGGTATGCTCCCAACTGTGTAGTCCTTCGGATTTATGCATAATGGGCTCCAATGGTATCAAATTTGGGGAGATGCTCTTTGTTTTTATGAAGCTTTCAAAACGGTAATTTTCCCTATTGTGTACAATGCATAGATTTGCTTTAAAATCAAGCTAGGGTTTACATACAAGTTTTTTTTGCATTCATCAATGCCACATACATGTGTCCTTCACCCATTACATACATTTGCCTCTTTGCATTCAAGCTCCCAAGATTTCTATTAAAGCTTGCAAAATAAAATTTCCACTTGCTTTGGGCAGCTCAAATCTCTTTGCTTGTGTCAAATCACCTGCAAGCCACTCAAAGGAGTTTAGCTTTTCTTACCCGTGGTCCTTAGCTTTTAGATCTGTTGAGTAGATGTGTGCTCCAAGCTCCTTCTTTGTTGCTGCAATCTCCAATGGCTTTCTTCTTCACAAAGTCTTTTCCCTCTTCTTCACTCACTTAAAGAAATCCTAATAGAGAGCACCATGCTCTGATACCATGAAAAGAGAGAGGATATAGACATGAGGCTAGAGAGGAAAACCCTAATTAGTTCTCATTATCTCAAGCCATCAACACATATATGATAGAGAAGCTCCATAGCTTTCCTTCATTACACACAACAAAACACATCAATTTTTTCTGTAGTGATAAGTTTGCACTAAAAATAACCTAAGTCTAATGTCCACACACTTAGCCAATTGGGGGGGACACGACCATTATTGTCCACACACACACTTTTAGACTAGTGTCCACATGCTACCGCTATCCCCATCATATCCTAATGAGCTTGAATTTTCAACATATTGATGTCGAAGACCATGCCATGGAGACCTTCATCAAAAACATGTCAATTCAAGAACTCTAGGATATGATGTGAGCTAAAAAAAAATTGAATAGTGATGATGATGACCATGTCAATGTTTGACAGTTATCATAATCTTAGATGAGCTTGTGCATTGTTTAAAAAGCATCCAGACTTCATGGAGGAGGAGAGTGGTCATTGTGGAGGTATCCAAGGAAAGCTAAAGTGCAGGTTTGGGTTCTTCTTTATCCCTTTCTACAAGAGGTTCCAGACCATCTTCAATTGATAGGAAATAGGTTGGGCTACCTCTAAGGTATTGTAAGGTTTCCCCCTTTTAAAATAGGAAAAACACTTAAGATAGTCCACTAAGTCTTAACTTGGAGAAAATTTTCTATTTATCAACACCTTGACCATGTAGAGATTCAAGGATACGATTCATAGGTAAGACCTAGTCCTATCCCGCAGGGGGAGCGTGATCTTCTAAAAATCAAATCACCCATAGGGGAATTGATCACATAAATTGGGCAACTACTAGACTTGATTTTTCTAGAGGCAACACTTGTTTCCTCATCCATGCAAGGCACAGCCACTGCTGGCCTAGTCTTTTAAAATAGAGTTGCCCAAGAACCTATTTATCTAGCATATGGCTTTCACTAAATTTGTTGGAAAGCTACCCGACTAATCAAGTCCACCCGTCCATAGGATGGTGCCATCGGGGCATTCCATCCTCCCACTTTCCACCCTACTCACGCGTCAATTTGTTTTCTAATTAATCCTACCACACTGTTTGATATATTTAGACATGTTCCTTAATTAAGGTCGGTTTGTTAAAACAGCCTTTTTCCACAGTACAATAATGCCAAAGACAAGATTTATAAAAAAGTTTATACATGACTCAATTTCATACAAGCCAAACCGGCTCTCTTATTCTTTTCCTTTATACTACCGATGATCAAGAATTTGGCCTTCTAGTCTCTACATGCTGGGCCAAACCCTACGGGACCATACACTTCATCGTCGGCCGTTGTGGCGAGGACTCAAGCTGGCCTGTCTCCCTCTCAAGCTCCATCGCTCGATCCTCCCGCCCCTTAGAGGGATGTCTGCACACTAGGGTGGGCTTATTCACCGCACTAGCCTGGGCCCTCAAAACTAGATAGCATCATAATCTCTCGCCTCAATTGGCGAACCTTATTCTCCCAATGGTATGAGGGATACCTTGGGCCATTCCCGGGCTTTGCTAACAATGCCGCCCGGCTACACAAGCACGGAACGGAGTTAGCGTTGAAGCCAGGAAAAACTTGCACTCTTTAAAGATAACAATTTCAATACAATTCATTGAATACAACATCACTCAATTCGTAGCTTCATACAATTTTATGTCATTATTTTAAAAGGAAAAGATACACATTTATTAACACTATGCTTGCACGGCTTTGCCTCATCGGAGATACTAAACTCTAGTGGAAACAGTGGTGCCGTGACAAGGGAGTCACCGAGCAAACATGGGAAGACATCAAGCAGGCCCTGAAGGAAAGATATCTTCCCCCTTCCCATGAATCCATAAAGATGAATGAGTTTTTTTGTCTTGAGCGCGCAACAACAAGATTAGAGAAGATGCTCCCGATGGGGCCCCAACCCTCCCTTTACAAGCTCCTCAAGGAAATGGTGGCCAGGTTAGCTTGGTTATTTTTTAAAGAAGAGTTTTTTTTAAATTAGTGTTAATAAATGTGTATCTTTTCCTTTTAAAATAATGACATAAAATTGTATGAAGCTACGAATTGAGTGTGTAGCCGGGCGGTGTCATTAGCAAAGCTTGGGAATGTCCCAAGGTACCCCTTATACCATTGGGAGAATAAGGTTCGCTGATTGAGGCGAGAGATTATGATGCTATCTAGTTTTGAGGGCCCAGGCTAGTGCGGTGAATAAGCCTACCATAGTGTGCAGCAGACATCCCTCTGAGGGAGGATCGAGCGATGGAGCCTAAGAGGGCGACAAGCCGGCTTGAGTCTTTGCCAGAGGCGGACGATGAGGTGTATGGTCTCGTGGAATTTGCCCAGCATGTGGAGGCTAGAAGGCCGAATTTGAGCTACGAATTGAGTGATGTTGTATTCAATGAATTGTATTGAAATTGTTATCTTTAAAAAGTGCAAGTTTTCTTGGCTTCGATGCTAACTCCGTTCCGTGCTTGTGTAGTCGGGCGGCGTCGTTAGCAAAGCCCGAGAATGGCCCAAGGTATCCCTGATACCATCGGGAGAATAAGCTTGGTCGATTGAGGTAAGAGATTATAATGCTATCTAGTTCTAAGGGCCCAGGCTAGTGCGATGACTAAGCCCACCCTAGTGTGCAGACATCCCTCTGAGGGGCGGGAGAATCGAGCGATGGAGCCTGAGAGGATGACAGGCCAGCTTGAGTCCTCCCCAGTGACGGCAGCGGTGGCCGACGATGAGGTGTATGGTTCCGTAGGGTTTTTCCCAGCATGTAGAGGCTGAAAGGCCGAATTTTAGATCATCGGTAGTATAAAGGAAAAGAATAAGAGAGCCGGTTTGGCTTGTATGAAATTGATTCATGTATAAACGTTTTTATAAATCTTGTCTTTGGCATTATTGTATTGTGTAAAAAGACTGTTTCAACAAACCTTGGGTTTGTCACATCCTTCCCCCCTAAAGAAATCGAGATGTCCTCATCTCGTCATCATGAATTGGGGATAATCCTTTAAGAGTGTAGCTTCATCTTCCCAAGTTGCATCCTCTTAAGGGTAATCTTTCCACTGTACTAGATGTTCTACAAGAGTTCTATTTTGGAGTTGTCTTTCCCTAGAATCTATGATTCTATTGGGCTGTAATTCAAGGACTCCTTGAGTAGGGATTACAACTTGTTCATCATCAAGAATATGATCGAGACTGGGTATATAAGGTTTTAACAAACTTACATGAAATACATTGTGGAGGGACTTTGATATGGCTAGGAGTTGGAGTTTATAGGCACTTTTACCTAGACACTTGATAACTGTATAGGAACCATGTGCAATACCTAGGGCGGCTGAGCTTCTTATATTTCCCAAAGTGATAGAGAACTTCGTTTGGGTCGCACTCATAGAAGAACTTTGTCTCCTTCCTTGAAGATCCTTCCAGATCTCTTGGTGTCAGTAAGCATAATGCTTTTGTCGATCTTGGGTAGCTTTAATATCCTTTTGGATTGCCTTGGTTTGTTCCTCCATGTCTTTGAGCATTTTCTTGGATGCCTCAACTCTTATGCTCGGATCAGAGAAATTTAGAGGAGACAAGCATTCTTGCCCATAGAGTGCTTTGAATGGTGACATTCCTATGCTCTGATGATAAGATGCATTGTAGGCAAATTCTACGAGAGGAAGGTATTGTATCCACCTTCTTGGTTCCCATCCACAATATGCTCTGAGAATGTCTTCAATTACTTGATTGACTCTGTCAGTTTGGCCATCGGTCTCTGGATGATAAGCTGTGCTAAAGCAAAGTTGAGTTCCTAGGGCTTGAAATAAGGACTGCCAAAACTTTAAAGTCAGAATCTCGGTCACTTACTATCCTTTTTGGGAGACCATGAAGTTTGAGGATTTCCTTGATGAATATTCAAGCATCTTTGCTGCTGGTATAAGGTGAGCTACTTTGGTAAGTAAGTCCACTACTACCAAAATGGAGTCATATCCTCCTTGAATAGTGGGGAGACTTGTGACAAAATCCACACTAATGCACTCCTACTTCATTTGGGGAATATCCAAGGGTTGAAGTTTCCCATGCATCTTGACCCTTTCAGCTTTGATCCTTTAGCATGAGAGACATTGCTTCAAGTACCAAAGGACATCATTTTTCAAGCTTGCCCAATGAAAGCTCCTTCTTATTGCATTTAATGTTTTTGCATAGCTTGGATGTCGTGCAGTAGGACTATTATGAGCTTCATGGAGGATTAGTTTCTTTAAAGCAGGATCCTTAGGGATACATAGCCTGTTTTCTAGAATAGAGTTGCCCAAGAACCTATTTATCTAGCATAGGACTTTCACTTAATTTGTTGGGAAGCTACCTGACTAATCGGGTCCACCCGACCGTCTGTAGAATGGTGTCGTCGGGACATTCCATCCTTCCACTTTCTACCCTACTCATACATCAATTTGTTTTCTAATTAATCCTACCACACTGTTTGACATAAATAAACATGTTCCTTAATTAAGGCCGTTTTCACAAGGTTTGTTAAAATAGCCTTTTTCCACAGTACTATAATGCCAAAGACAAGATTTATAAAAAAGTTTATACATGAATCAATTTCATGCAAGCAAAACCCGCTCTCTTATTCTTTTCCTTTATACTGCCAATGATCTAGAATTCGGTCTTCCAGCCTCTACATGCTGGGTAAAACCCAATGGGACCATACACCTCATCGTGGGCCACTAGCGAGGACTCAAGCAGACCTGTCGCCCTCTCAGGCTCCATCGCTCGATCCTCCCGCCCCTCACAGGGATGTCTGCACACTAGGGTGGGCTTATTCATGGCAGTAGCCTAGGCCCTCAGAACTAGCAGCATCATAATCGCTCGCCTCAATCCGCGAACCTTATTCTCTCAATGGTATGAGGGATACCTTGGGCCATTCTTGGGCTTTGCTAACACACCCGGCTACACAAAGCATGGAACGGAGTTAGCGTCGAAGCCAGGAAAAACTTGCACTCTTTAAAGATAACAAATTCAATACAATTCATTGAATATAACATCACTCAATTTGTAGCTTCATACAATTTTATGTCTTTATTTTAAAAGGAAAAGATACACATTCATTAACACTAATATTTTTAAAAAACTCTTCTTTAGAAGATAACCAAGCTAACCTGGCCACCATTTCCTTGAGGAGCTTGTAAAGGGAGGGTTGGGGCCGCATCGGCAGGAGCATCTTCTCTAATCGCGTTGTTGCGCACTCCACCCGAGGTAATATTTTGATGTTTTCGAGAAGGAGCCATCTTGGACGTCCTCCTATAGGGCTCGCTGTCGCGGTCGAAACGCTCCAATCAGATCTCAATTCTGAGATCGTTTGCTCACCGTTTGAGCAAAAGATCAGAGTGCATGAACCCTCTCTTAAGGCTAAAACCTCTTACTAAAATCCACGCAAATGGGGGGGGGAGAAGAGATAAGGACACTGCCTCTCCTAGCAAGAGGGGGATGGAGGAAAATTGCCTTATCTGAAAAGTGGCAAATGAGGGGTTGTGGAGAGGTGTGGCTACAAGGGGCGGGCGGCTGTACCACAGCAAGTACACTACACAGGGACAGACGGCGGCACAACAGAGCATACACCACGTAGAAATGCGTGTTGCCCATGAGCACCCCGGGGGTTTATATATCTGTGGGATACAGGTACGGGCGCTACGCAAAGCAAGGACGAAAGGACGGTGTACCAGCAAAGGCTGTAGATCAGTGGCCTGCATAGCTCTGTGGGAAAGGTACGGTGTCGGTTAACATGGAAAGGAGTGGTACGCATGTACCTTATCTGGTCTGGGGCACCATGGGTGTCCATGTAGCGATACGTGTGGACCACATAGTGGGTGGCCTTCCTTTGGTTCTTGTGTGGCCATCGTACGGGCACCCTGGTAAGTGTGTACGGTCTAAATTTTGGGACGAGGGCCCAAATCTGGGGCGTCTGCTTCAATTTGCATGCCGAACTGCCCCGAGGGGCGATTTGTTTTTTTGTCTAGGAGGTTCTCCTAGTCGTTGGGGTGCAGACCGTTCATCAGATCGTGCATTTATTAAGGTTTAAAAGTCGTCGCTTTTTAACTAAAAATGATTGAAATTTGCGTTGATCCGGTGTCCGTTTTGGATGCTGTAAAATCCTATATTAGGGTAAAATCGCATGCAGATTCCAAATTTGGGCTCAAAATTTGAAGTTTTTTAGTGGAAATGACTCATTTAATAAAATTATTGATTTTTATACCATAAATTGCCCTTCCCTAGAATCTATGATGCTACTGGGCTGTAATTCAAGGACTCCTTGAGTAGGGATTACAACTTGTTCATCATCATCAAGAATATGATCAAGACTAGGTACATAAGGTTTTAACAAACTTACATAAAATACATTGTGGACTTTGATATGGGCTGGGAGTTGGAGTTTATAGGCATTTTTACCTAGACACTTGAAGATAGAGAACTTTATTTGGGTCACATTCATAGAAGAACTTTGTCTCCTTCCTTGAAGATCCTTCCAGACCTCTTGGTGTCAGCATAATGCTTTTGTCGATCTTGGGGCAGCTTTAATATCCTTTTGGATTGCCTTGGTTTGTTCCTCCATCTCTTCAAACATTTTCCTAGATGCCTCAACTCTTATGGTTGGATCAGAGAAATTTAGAGGAGACAAGCATTCTTTCCCATAGAGTGCTTTGAATGGTGACATTCCTATGCTCTGATGATAAGATGCATTGTAGGCAAATTCTACCAGAGGAAGGTATTGAATCCACCTTCTTGGTTCATGTCCACAATATGCTCTGAGAATGTCTTCAATTACTTGATTGACTCTCTCACTCTGGCCATCGGTCTTTGCATGATAAGCTTCGATCCTTTGGCATGAGAGACATTGCTTTAAGTACCAAAGGACATCATTTTTCAAGCCTGCCCAATGAAAGCTCCTTCTTATGGCATTTAATGTTTTTGCATAGCCTGGGTGTCCCGCAGTAGGACTATCATGAGCTTGATTGAAGATTAGTTTCTTTAAAGCAGGATCCTTAGGGATACATAGCCTGTGATTGAAGTAGAGGCTTCCTTTATGAGAGTGGAGTATCCCTTGATTAGATTCTTCTCTTTCTCTGAATTTTTCCCTTCTTCTACTAACTTCACATCCTTTGATAATCTTGTTCATGAGATGAGACTTCTTCCACCTTGACCAGTATGGGATTATTTGGCATTGAAATTGCACTTAAAAAAGATTTGCGGCTAAGTGCATTTGCTACCACATTATCTTTCCTAGGGCAGAATTTGATGTCGAAGTCATATTCTTGTAGAATTTCAATCCATCTCCTTTGCCCTCCTTTGCCGCGCATGTTGAGGTTAGGCTGGGTGAAGATCCACTTCAAACTTTTGTGGTCAGTTATACAAGCTGGAATTTGCCACCCAAGAGATAATGTCTCCATAGTTTGAGGCATTGAACAAATGCTAAGAGCTAAGTCCATATTAGGTAATTTGGAAAAAATCTCATATTTTGGGAATCAATTACTCCATATAGTTTTGGAAATATCTTAAACATACCAGCTCCAAATTTGTCGGAGATCATAGATTTAGAGTCTACTCTTCAAGATCTTTCCAATGATATGTCACATGAGGGGGCTTTGATGAACTTTTTGACAAGTTCACCACATGATCCCATTTTGCAAATGGGAATGGGATTTTTCTCAAATTATCTAATATGGTGTTAGCTCCAAATCATGGGTGGCATAATTTGCTTCATATATTGCTTCAACTTGCGGGAAGTATAAGTGACTGGTCTTCCTTCTTGGCCTAAGACACCACCAAGTGCTAGACTACTGGCATCAGTAAACCACTTCAAATTCCTTGGTGAAATTAGGAAGTTTTAGGACCGGGGCAGAAGTAATAATGACCTTGAGCTGATCAAAGTTGTTTTGATGGATTGGCAGCCACACTATTTTGCAATCCTTCTGAAGAAGATCCGTCAAAGGTGCAGCTACCAAGGCATAGTCTTTGATAAAAATCATATACCATCCTGTGATTCCTAAAAACCCACGAACTTCATGAACTGATTTAGGGGATGGCCACTCCAGAATATCTTTGACCTTGGCGGGGTCTACTGAAATGCCATCTTTGGAGATGATGAACCCAAGATACTCAATTTGATGAGTAAAGAAGGTACATTTGCTCTTCTTGGCATAGAGTTTGTGTCTGTGCAACAATTGCAGAACTCTACGCACATGCTCCTCATGCTCTTCCATTGATTTGGAGTAGATTAAGATGTCATCAAAGAAAACAAGCACAAATTCATCCAAGTAAGGACGGAATATATCTTGCATTAGGCGGTTGAAGGTTGCAGGAGCATTGGTTAACGCGAATGACATTACAGTAAACTCATAGTGACCATAACGAGTATTGAAGGCTGTCTTGGGTATATTTGCTTCCTTGACTTTGATGTGATAGTAACCAGACCTCGAATATATTTTTGAGAAGACTTTGGCCCCATGAAGCCTGTCAAGAAGTTCGTCGATGTGAGGGATAGGATACTTATTCTTGACAGTGACTTGATTCAGCCCTCGATAATCTATGTAGAGGCAGAGAGTTCTGTCCTTCTTTTTTTGGAAAAGGATAGGTGCCCCCCAAGGAGAGCTACTAGGGCATACGAATCCTTGCTCAATGAGTTGGAAAAGTTGCTCTTTAAGTTCAATGGCTTCAAGAAGGGACATTTTATAGGGCATTTTTGAGACGGGTTGAGCCCCAGGGATCACCTCGATTTCATGATCGACTTCTCGAGGAGGCGGTAGCCCTATAAGCTCGTTAGGGAAGATGTCAGAGAATTCTTAGAGGCCAAGAGGGTCCTATCTCCTTATTAGGTTCAATGTTTTTGTTGAGCTTGATGAAGAAAACTAGCTAACCCTTACGTGTTCCCTTGAGAAGATGTTTTGCCTTGACTACCCTAGATTTAGGTTTTCCTGTTATCCCCTAACCGGATATTACTTGGCCACGCTCATTTTCAAAAGTGATACTCCCCTGGTTACAACAATGAATGCTAGCTTTGTTTGCAATTAACCAATCTATCCCAAGGATTCCATCATAAATTCCTAATGGCAAGACTCTAAAGTGGCCATGAGTTTGCTCATTACCCAGCTCAAAATCAAGGTTTCCTATAGAGTGGTGAGATATTACTTCTTTTCCATTGGCTAACTCCACAATCATTCTGCTAGCTATTTTTTGACCCAAGTTTAATTTTTGCAAACACCTAGGAGAAAGAAATGAATGGGTATTGCCACAATCAATCAAAAGCTGAAATGGCTTACCTTGATGAGTGGCTGGGGTTTGGATTACACCAAATCATTTATTTGGACCTTGCTATTCTACTACCGTATGGACGGTGGCGCGCTCTTCTTCAGCCATTTCCAAGGTCTGTTCTTCACTTATAATGAGCTTATAATACAAGCGATCCTAGCAACTGCTCCTCTGTGACCTTTGCCATGTCCACCGCCTCTTGCACCTTAGTGGATAGGGGTTCCACGGCCTTGATTTTCTCTACCACCTTGGGGAAATGATGTTGCCATCTTGGGAGAGTTGGCCCTAAAGTGTCCCGGCTTGTTGCACTCAAAACATAGAGGGCCTTCTCTGGAAGAAGCAACATACGAGCGTGGGACAAAAGAGTTGCTTTGTCACCCTCTGTTGTAGTAGGGGAAATTCTGTTGGGGTTTCTTGTAGGGTTGATCTTTAGGATTTGTCTCAGGGTAAGATCTCTTTTGAGGCTTAGGTTTGTTAGTACTCAATTCTTTCACAAGGGGCTTTGCTTGGTATGAGAGCATCCTGTAATGAGCTTGGCCTCATTGCTTCAAGGTGGGAATCTAAGGGTTCATTTAACCCTTGGCAGAAATGAGCCTTCGCAGAAACGAGCCACTAATCCTCCACGAAGCTCATGATAGTCCTACTGCGGGACACCCAGGCTATGCAAAAACATTAAATGCCGTGAGAAGGAGCTTTCATTGGGCAGGCTTGAAAAATGATGTCCTTCGGTACTTGAAGCAATCTCTCTCATGCCAAAGGATCAAAGCCAAAAGGGTCAAGATGGATGGGAAACTTCAACCCTTGGATATTCCCCACATGAAGTGGGAGTGCATTAGTATGGATTTTGTCACAAGTCTCCCCACTGTTCAAGGAGGATATGACTCCATTTTGGTAGTAGTGGACTTACTTACCCTAAAGTAGCTCACCTTATACCAGAAAAGAAGACCTTCAAAGCTTCTAATTTTGCTCGAATATTCATGAAGGAAGTCCTCAAACTTCATGGTCTCCCAAAAAGGATAGTAAGTGACCGGGATTTTGACTTCACTTCAAAGTTCTGGTAGTCCTTATTTCAAGTCCCGGGAACTCAACTTTGCTTTAGCACAGCTTATCATCCATAGACCAATGGCTTGACTTAGAGAGTCATTCAAGTAATTGAAGACATTCTTAGAGCATATTGTGGACGGGAACCAAGAAGGTGGATTCAATACCTTCTTCTGGTAGAATTTGCCTACAATGCATCATCAGAGCATAGGAATGTCACCATTCAAAGCACTCTATGGGCAGGAATGCTCGTCTCCTCTAAATTTCTCTGATCCAACCATAAGAGTTGAGGCATCTAGGAAAATGCTCGAAGAGATGGAGGAACAAACCAAGGCAATCCAAAAGGATATTAAAGCTGCCCTAGATCGACAAAAGCATTATGCTAACACCAAGAGGTCTAAAAGGATCTTCAAGGAAGGAGACAAAGTTCTTTTACGAGTGCGACCCAAACAAAGTTCTCTATCACTTGGAAAATATAGGAAGCTCAGCCCTAGGTATTGTGGTCCCTATACAGTTATCAAGTGTCTAGGTAAAAGTGCCTATAAACTCCAACTCCCAGCCCATATCAAAGTCCACAATGTATTTCATGTAAGTTTGTTACAACCTTATGTACCCAGTCTCGATCATATTCTTGATGATGAACAAGTTGTAATCCCTACTCAAGGAGTCCTTGAATTACAGCCCAGTAGCATCATAGATTCTAGGGAAAGGCAACTCCGAAATAGAACTCTTGTAGAACATCTAGTACAGTGGAAAGATTACCTTGAAGAGGATGCAACTTGGGAAGATGAAGCTACACTCTTAAAGGATTATCCCCAATTCATGAGACGAGATGAGGACATCTCGATTTATTTAAGGGGGGAAGGATGTAACATACCCATCTTCACTAATAAAGAAATGTCCATTTAATAGATAAATTTATGAGTTTTTATGGTATAAAAATCAATGATTTTATCAAATGAGTAATTTCTACTTAGAATCTTTAAATTTTGAGTCCAAATTTGGAATTTGCGCATGATTTTACCCTAATATAGGATTTTACAGCATCCAAAACGGACACCGAATCAAGCTTATACGTAAATTTAAGTGATTTCTAGTTAAAAAGCGACGACCTTTAAACCTTAATAAATGCATGACTGGGCACCCGATTGACGAATGGGTCTGCACCCCAACGACCAAGAGAACCTCTCGGACAAAAGAAACTTTCGCCCCTTGGGGCAGGGTCCGGCACGCAAATCGAGGCCGGTGCCCCAAATTTGGGGACCCCACCCCAAAATTTGGATCGTACATACTTACCAAGGTGCCCATACGATGGCCGCACAAAAACCAAAGGACGGTCGCCCACTGTGTGGTCCACACATAGCGCTACGTGGACGCCCATGCTGCCCCAGACCAGATAAGGTACATGAACCACTCCTTTCGCTGTTAACTGACACCTGACCTTTCCCACAGAGCCATGCAGGCCACTGATCTGCAGCCTTTGCTAGTACTAGGTCCTTTCGTCCTTGCTTTGCGCAGTGCTCGTACCCATATCCCACAGTTATATAAACCCTCGGGGTGCTCCATGGGGCCACACGTATTTCTACGTGGCGTATGCTCTGTTGTGCCGCCGTCCGTACCGCGGTCTGCCCTTGTGCAGTGTACTTGCTGTGGTAAACCGCCCCTTGCAGCCACCCCTCTCCACACCCCCTCATTTCCCACTTTTCAGATAAGGCAATTTTCCTCCATCCCCCTCTTGCTCTAGGAGGTTGTGTCCTTAACTCTTCTCCCCCCCGTGTGAAGAGACTTACAGCAGTCCTCAGCCCTTCTCCTCTTTAGCAAAACATTTTGTGTTAAGGACATCTCACAATTTCCCCCCCATTTGCATGGACTTTAGTAAGAGGTTTTAGCCTTAAGAGAGGGTTCATGCGCTGTGATCTTTTGCTCATACAGTGAGCAAACGGTCTCAAAATTGAGATCTGATTGGAGTGTTTCTACCGCGACACCGAGCCCTACAAGAGGACGTCCAAGATGGCCCCTTCCTAGAAACGTCAGAATATTACCTCGGGAGGAGCGTGCAACAACGAGATTAGAGAAGATGCTCCCGATGCGGCCCCAACCCCTCCTTTACAAGCTCCTCAAGGAAATGGTATCTAGGTTAGCTTGGTTATCTTTTCCTTTTAAAATAATGCCATAAAATAGTATGAACCTACGAATTGAGTGATGTTGTATTCAATGAATTGTATTGAAATTGTTATCTTTAAAGAGTGCAAGTTTTTCCTGGCTTCGACGCTAACTCTGTTCCATGCTTGTGTAGTCGGGCAGTGTCGTTAGCAAAGCCTGGGAATGGCCCAAGTTATCCCTTATACCATTGGGAGAATAAGGTTTGCCGATTGAGGTGAGAGATTATGATGCTATCTAGTTCTGAGGGCCAAGGCTAGTGCGGTGAATAAGTCCACCCTAGTGTGTAGACATCCCTCTGAGGGGCGGGAGGATCGAGCGATGGAGCCTGAGAGGGTGATAGGCCGGCTTGAGTCCTCGCCAGTAGGCCAACGATGAGGTGTATGGTCCCGTAGGGTTTTTCCTAGCATGTAGAGGCTGGAAGGCCGAATTCTAGATCATCGGCAGTATAAAGAAAAAGAATAAGAGAGCCGGTTTGGCTTGTATAAAATTGATTCATGTATAAACTTTTTTATAAATCTTGTCTTTGGCATTATTCTACTGTGGAAAAAGGCTCTTTTAACAAACCTTGTGAAAAGGGCCTTAATTAAGGAACATGTTTATTTATGTCAAATAGTATGGTAGGATTAATTAGAAAACAAATTAACGCGTAAGTAGGGTGCAAAGTGGGAGGATGGAATGCCCTGACGGCACCATCCTTCGGACGGGTGGATCCGATTGGTCGAGTAGCTTTCCACAACAGATTAAGTGAAAGCCCTACGCTAGATAAATAGGTTCTTGGGCAACTTTATTCTCTAGAAGACTAGGCCAGCGGCGGCGGCTGCGCCTTGGATGGATGAGGAAAAAAGCGTTGCCTCTAGAAATCAAGTCTAGTAGTTGCCCAATTTATGATCAATTACCCTATGGGTGATTTGATTTTTAGAAGATCACGCTCCCCCTGCGGGATAGGACTAGGTCATACCTATGAATCGTATCCTTGAACCTCTACATGGTCAAGGTGTCGATAAATAGAAATTTTTCTCCAAGTTAAGACTTAGTGGACTATCTTAAGTGTTTCCCCTATTTTATAAGGGAATTCGGCCTTCTAGCCTCTACATGATGCTGGGAAAAAACCTCTGGAACCATACACCTCATCGTTGGCCCACCGGCGAGACGAGGACTCAAGCTAGCCTATCACCCTCTCAGGCTTCATCGCTTGATCCTCCCGCCCCTCAGAGGGATGTCTGCACACTAAGGTGGGCTTATTCAACACACTCTGGCCTGGGCCCTCAGAACTAAACAGCATCATAATCTCTCGCCTCAATCGGCGAACCTTATTCTCCCAATGGTATGAGGGATACCTTGGGCCATTTCCAAGCTTTGCTAACGACGCCGCCTGGCTATGCCTGGCTACACAAGCACGGAACGGAGTTAGCGTCTAAGCTAGAAAAAACTTGTACTCTTTAAAGATAACAATTTCAATACAATTCATTAAATACATCACTCAATTCGTAGCTTCATACAATTTTATGTCATTATTTTAAAAGGAAAAGATACACATTTATTAAAAAAAAAACTCTTCTTTAAAAGATAACCAAGCTAACCTGGCCACCATTTCCTTAAGGAGCTTGTAAAGGGAGGGTTAGGGCCGCATCGGGAGCATCTTCTCTAATCTCGTCGTTGTGCGCTCCTCCCGAGGTAATATTCTAATGTTTTGCAAGAAGGGGCCATCTTGGACGTCCTCTTGTAGGGCTCGCTGTCCCGGTCGAAGCGCTCAAATCTCAATTCTGAGATCGTTTGCTCACCTCACCGTATGAGCAAAAGGGGAGAAGGACTGAGGGCTGTTGTAAGTCTCTTCACACGGGGGGGTGGGGGGGGGAGGACATCACCTTCTAGTAAGAGGGGGATGGAGGAAAATTGCCTTATCTGAAAAGTGGCAAATGAGATGGTGTGGAGAGGGGTGGCTGTACAAGAGCAAGTACACTGCACAACAGAGCATATGCCACGCATAAATGCGTGTTGCCCGTCGAGCACCCCGAGGGTTTATATAAGTGTGGGGTATAGGTACGAGCATTGTGCAAAGCAAGGATGAAAGGACAGTGTACCAACAAAGACTGCAGATCAGTGGCCTGCATGGCTCTGTGGGAAAGGTACAGTGTCGATTAATAGGCAAAGGAGTGGTACGTATGTACCTTATCTGGTCTGGGGTCAGCATGGGTGTCCACGTAGCGGTACGTGTGGACCACACAGTGGGCGACCGTCATATGAGCACCCTTGTGCGGCCATCATATGGGCACTCTGGTAACTGTGTACGGTCTAAATTTTGGGGCAGGGTCCCTAAATTTGGGACTCTAGCCTTAATTTGCGTGCCAGACCGCCTTGGGGGGCGAATTTTTTTTTGTCTGAGAGGTTATCTTGGTCGTTGGGGTGCAGACCGTTTGTCAATCGGACGCCCGATCGTGCATTTATTAAGGTCTAAAGGTCATCGCTTTTTAACTAAAAATGACTCAAATTTGCGTATAAGCTTGATCTGCTGTCCGTTTTGGATGCTATAAAATCCTATATTAGGGTAAAATTACACGCAGATTCCAAATTTGGGCTCAAAATTTAAAGATTCTAAGTAAAAATGACTCATTTAATAAAATCATTGATTTTTATACCATAAAAACTCTGAAATTTATCTATTACATGGACATTTCTTTATTAGTGAAGATGGGTATGTTACATCCTTCCCCCCTTAAAGAAATCAAGATGTCATGAATTGGGGATAATCCTTTAAGAGTGTAGCTTCATATTTCCAAGTTGCATCCTCTTTAGGGCAATCTTTCCACTGTACTAATTGTCCTACAAGAGTTCTATTTCGGAGTTGCCTTTCCCTAGAATCTATGATGTTAGTGGGCAGTAATTCAAGGACTCGTTGAGTAGGGATTACAACTTGTTCATCATCAAGAATATGATTGAGACTGGGTACATAAGTTTTTAACAAACTTACATGAAATACATTGTGGACTTTGATATAAGCTGGGAGTTGGAGTTTATAGGCACTTGATAACTGTATAGGGACCACAATACCTAGACACTTGATAACTGTACTTTTACCTAGACACTTGATAACTGTATAGGGACCACAATACCTAGGGCCGAGCTTCTTATATTTTCCAAGTGATAGAGAACTTCGTTTGGGTTGCACTCGTAGAAGAACTTTGTCTCCTTCCTTGAAGATCCTTTCAGACCTTTTGGTGTCAGCATAATGCTTTTGTCGATCTTGGGTAGCTTTAATATCCTTTTGGATTGCCTTGGTTTGTTCTTCCATCGCTTTAAATGGCAACATTCCTATGCTCTGATGATAAGATGCATTGTAGGCAAAGTCTACCAGAGGAAGGTATTGAATCCACCTTCTTGGTTCCTGTCCACAATATGCTCTGAGAATGTCTTCAATTACTTCAAGAAGGAACTTTGTCTCCTTCCTTAAAGATCCTTTCAGACCTCTTGCATAATGCTTTTGTCGATCT
Organism: Cibotium barometz; assembly: GCF_041138505.1. Classification (NCBI taxonomy): domain Eukaryota; kingdom Viridiplantae; phylum Streptophyta; class Polypodiopsida; order Cyatheales; family Cibotiaceae; genus Cibotium; species Cibotium barometz. The sequence continues at coordinate 28,641,413 of NC_141087.1, forward strand.
TGGGCAGCCAACTCCTTAAGCTAAGGATTATCCCTAATTCATGATCGAGATGAGGACATCTCAATTTCTTTAAGGGGGAAGGATGTAACATACCCATCTTCACTAATAAAGAAATGTCCATGTAATAGATAAATTTATGAGTTTTTATGGTATAAAAATCAATGATTTTATTAAATGAGTCATTTCTACTTAGAATCTTCAAATTTTGAGCGCAAATTTAAAATTTGCGCGGAAGATTTTACAGCATCCAAAACGGACACCGGATCAAGCTTATACGCAAATTTTTGTCATTTTTAGTTAAAAAGCGATGACCTTTAAACCTTAATAAATGCAGGACCGGGCGTCTAATTGTCAAACATCTCATGGTAGTAGGCTCTCCAAGCCCCACATCAGAGTGCATTCTCTAATATGATAATCATGTCTGCTTCCGTAATCATCTGGAAGGCAGCATCCATATTGCGTGGTTGTAGAGTAAATAGTGTAAACCTCTCATATGATAATCATGTCTGCTTCCGTAATCATCTGGAAGGCAGCATCCATATTGCATTGTTGAGTTACGGAAACCCTCTCTAGAACACATGAGGTTCTGCACTCCTTCACATGATCCATTATACCAGTTTCTCAAAATTCCCCTCCAGGAAAGCACCAGCTCCTTTCTTCCTTCAGACAATGCGCGCACTTTTTGACCACCCTCCTTTGATAAGCCTATTTCAGCTCATTTACACCTGACATCAATGCATTTTCAATCCCTTCAAGCTTATCAGTTCTTTCCGCTTTACCACATCACATCTGCTGGCTGCAGCATGAATGTTTGACAGCAAGACATAAGGTGCAGCATTCTCAGGCTCCAGTGCAAATATGTTTTCGGCAGCTCGCTCTCCTTGCTCCACATCACACGCAAGGCGACTGGCGTTTTTCTTCCACGCCTACCTGCGCGACGGCTCCCACACACGTAAAAACCCAAGGCTCTTTGCTTACGCATGCCCTCCACGTTCACCAGCCACACGTCGGCTCTTCTCTTCACATTGGATGCCCCGCTTTGTGTATCTGCAGCCCGTCAGCCAATTCGAACAGCTGCGCTCCACTACTCTTGCTCTTACACCCAAGAACCCAGGTCTCCATGGTCTCTTCCACGTCAGCTAGCGCACGGCTTCACAGCGTCCAAGAGCCCCGCCTTTTCACGACCGCCACCGCCTGTAGCTGCGCTGCTCTTCAGAGTCGCCTTCCCTTTCTTCTTCTCTGTGTTAGTCTTCCTACACCCCGGAAGTCCCCCTGTGCGCATCCAGCAGCCCCCTCCGAAATGGCCCTATCATGCTCACCTCTGCACACGCCCCAGAGCCCCGCTTCAGGCGGCAACCTGCTACGTCAAAGAGCTCTCCCTTCTCTGCATGCCTGTGGTGGCTGCGCACGTCACCCAGAGCTTCCCTCCTCTAAGCGGCTCACTTCTTCACTTGACTGAAGCTTTAGGAGGCATATCAATAGAAGCAACCTGATTTCTTCAGTAATTCGAAACCCTGCATGGCATGAACAGAAGCCGCCTCATTGATTTTATTCTCTCTGGTTAGTTGGCGCCTCTGGTCTTTTTTCTCTGCAGACCCCCGACTTTCAGCAAGCGTCCCCTCCTCTTGCAACGCTCGCCACCTTCTCGAATATTTGCTGGCGGCCAACCCACTTTCCATGTGGCTTTGCACAGATTGGCCACGTTTTTATATCTTTTTTTTATTATTAATATTTCTTTTAAGGCCTATAAGTTGGCATCCCCAATACCTTCCAATTCCCACCAGTCTTTAACCTTTAAATTGCTCCCCATGCCTTCCACGCACCTTCAAATGCAACCCACGATGCCATTGTATCTGAGTGGGTACCTTTCATATCTATCCTTGCTGCTCAGGGGCCAGATTTCACATAAGTTGTTCCATGAACATGCTTTCACTGCATAGACGTGCCACAGCACGACAACGTACCGCTACGTGGACACCCATGCTGCCCCAGACCAGATAAGGTACATGCGTACCACTCCTTTTCCTGTTAACCGACACCGTATCTTTCCCACAGAGCCATATAGGCCACTGATCTGTAGCCTTTGCTGGTACACCGTCCTTTCTTCGTCATTGCTTTGCACAGCGCCCGTACCTGTACCCCATAGTTATATAAACCCCCGCCGGGGTACTCCATGGGCAACACACAGTTCTACGTGGCGTATGCTCTATTGTGCCGCCGTCGGTACCGCTGTTTACTCCTATGCAGTGTACTTGCTGTGGTACAGCCGTCCCTTGCAGCCACCCCTCTCCACACCCCCTCATTTGCGACTTCCTAGATAAGGCGATTTTCCTCCATCCCCCCTCTTGCTAAGAGGCAGTGTCCTTAACTCTTCCCCCATGTGTGAAGAGACTTACAGCAGCCCTCAGCCCTTCTCCCCTTTAGCAAAACGTTTTTGTGTTAAGGACATCTCACAATCCCCCCCATTTGCGTGGACTTTAGTAAGAGGTTTTAAGAGAGGGTTCATGCGCTATGATCTTTTGCTCTCAGACACTGAGTAAACGATCTCAGAATTGAGATCTGATTGGAGTGTTTCGACCGCGACAATGAGCCCTACAAGACGGCGTCCAAGATGCCCCCTTCTCAAAAACGTCAGAATATTATCTCGGGAGGAGCAGGCAACAACGATAATAGAGAAGATGCTCCCGATGCGGCCCCAACTCTCTCTTTACAAGCTCCTCAAGGAAATGGTGGCTAGGTTAGCTTGGTTCTCTTTTAAAGAAGAGTTTTTTTTAACATTAGTGTTAATAAATGTGTATCTTTTTCTTTTAAAACAATGACATAAAATTGTATGAAGCTACGAATTGAGTGATGTTGTATTCAATGAATTGTATTGAAATTGTTATCTTTAAAGAGTGCAAGTTTTTCCTGGCTTCGACACTAACTTCGTTCCGTACTTGTGTAGTCGGGCAGTGTCGTTAGCAAAGCCCAGGAATGGCCCAAGGTATCCCTCATACCATTGGGAGAATAAGGTTCGTCGATTGAGGCGAGAGATTATGATGCTGTCTAGTTCTGAGGGCCCAGGCTAGTGCAGTGAATAAGCCCACCCTAGTGTGCAACCATCCCTCCGAGGGGTGGGAGGATTGAGCGATGGAGCCTGAGACGGCGAGGCCGCTTGAGTCCTCGCCAGCGGCCAACGATGAGGTGTATGGTCCCGTAGAATTTTGTCCAGCATGTAGAGGCTGGAAGGCCAAATTCTAGATCATCGGCAATATAAAGGAAAAGAATAAGAAAGCCGGTAGAAATTGATTCATATATAAACTTTTTTATAAATTTTATCTTTGGCATTATTGTATTGTGGAAAAAGGTTGTTTTAACAAACCTTATGAAAAGGGCCTTAATTAAGGAACATGTTTATTTATGTCAAACAGTGTGGTAGGATTAATTAGAAAACAATTTGACGCATGAGTAGGGTGGAAAGTGGGAGGATGGAATGCCTCGACGGCACCATCCTATGGACGGGTGGACCCGATTAGTCGGGTAGCTTTCTAAGAGATTAAGTGAAAGCCCTATACTAGATAAATAGGTTCTTGGGCAACTCTATTCTAGAAGACTAGGCCAGCGGGTTATGCCTTGCATGGAGGATGAGGAAAAAAGCAATGCCTCTAGAAATCAAGTCTAGTAGTTGCCCAATTTATGATCAATTACCCTATGGGTGATTTGATTTTTAGAAGATCACGCTCCCCCTGCAGGGTAGGACTAGGTCTTACCTATGAATTGTATCCTTGAATCTCTACATGGTCAAGGTGTCGATAAATAGGAAATTTTCTCCAAGTTAAGACTTAGTGGACTATCTTAAGTGTTTCCCCTATTTAAGAAGGGAAAACACTTAAGATAGTCCACTAAGGATACAACTTGCGAAGAAGTCTCATCTCATGATCTAGGGGAAATTTAGAGAAAGAGAAGAATCTAATCAAGGGATACTCCACTCATAAAGGAAGCCTCTACTTCAATCACAAGCTATGTATCCCTAAGGATCCTGCTTTAAAGAAACTAATCCTCCATGAAGCTCATGATAGTCCTACTGTGGGACACCCAGGCTATGCAAAAACATTAAATGCCGTAAGAAGGAGATTTCATTGGGCACGCTTGAAAAATGATGTCCTTCGGTACTTGAAGCAATGTCTCTCATGCCAAAGGATCAAAGCTGAAAGGGTCAAGATGCCTGGGAAACTTCAACCTTTGGATATTCCCCAAATGAAGTGGGAGTGCATTAGTATGGATATTGTCACAAGTCTCCCTACTGTTCAAGGAGGATATGACTCCATTTTGGTAGTAGTGGACTTACTTACCAAAGTAGCTCATCTTATACAAGCAAAGAAGACCTTCAAAGCTTCTGATGTTGCTCGAGTATTCATCAAGAAGGTCCTCAAACTTCATAGTCTCTCAAAAAGGATAGTAAGTGATCGAGATTTTGACTTCACTTCAAAGTTTTGGTAGTCCTTATTTCAAGCCCTGGGAACTCAACTCTGCTTTAGCACAGCTTATCATCCAGAGACCGATGGCCAGACTCAGAGAGTCAATCAAGTAATTGAAGACATTCTCAGAGCATATTGTGGACGGGAACCAGAAGGTGGATTCAATACCTTCCTCTGATAGAATTTGCCTACAATGCATCTTATCATCAGAGCATAGGAATGTCACCATTTAAAGCACTCTATGGGCAAGAATGCTTGTCTCCTCTAAATTTCTCTGATCCAACCATAAGAGTTGAGGCATCCAGGAAAATGCTTGAAGAGATGGAGGAACCAACCAAGGCAATCCAAAAGGTGCCCAAGATCGACAAAAGCACTATGCTGACACCAAGAGGTCTGAAAGGATCTTCAAGGAAGGAGACAAAGTTCTTCTACGAGTGTGACCCAAACGAAGTTCTCTATCACTTGGGAAATATAAGAAGCTTAGCCCTAGGTATTGTGGTCCCTATACAGTCATCAAGTGTCTAGGTAAAAGTGCCTATAAACTCCAACTCCCAGTCCATATCAAAGTCCACAATGTATTTCATGTAAGTTTGTTATAACCTTATCTACCCAGTCTCGATCATATTCTTGATGATGAACAAGTTGTAATCCCTACTCAAGGAGTCCTTGAATTATAGCCCAATAACATCATAGATTCCAGGGAAAGGCAACTCCGAAGAAATAGAACTCTTGTAGAACATCTAGTACAGAGGAAAGTTTACCCTCTGAAGAGGATGCAACTTGGGAAGATAAAGCTACACTCTTAAAGGATTATCCCCAATTCATGAACGAGATGAGAAAATCTCGATTTCTTTAAGGAGGGAAGATACCCATCTTCACTAATAAAGAAATGTCCATGTAATATATAAATTTATGAGTTTTTATGGTATAAAAATCAATAATTTCATTAAATGAGTCATTTCTACTTAGAATCTTCAAATTATGAGCCCAAATTTAGAATTTGTGCGTGATTTTATCCTAATATAGGATTTTACAGCATCCAAAACGGACACCGGATCAAGCTTATACGCAAATTATAGTCATTTTTAGTTAAAAAGCGACGACCTTTAAACCTTAATAAATTCATGACTGGCGTCCGATTGACGAACGGTATGCATCCCAATGACCAAGAGAACCTCCCAGACAAAAAAAAAAATCACCCCCTGGCAGGCACGCAAATCGAGGTCGGTGCCCCAAATTTGGGGCTTCGTCCCAAAATTTGAAACGTACACACTTACCAGGGTGCCCGTACGATGGCTGCACAAGAACCAAAGGACGGCCGTCCACTGTGTGGTCCACATGTACCGTTACGTGGACACCCATGTTGCCCCAGACCAGATAAGGTACATGCGTACAACTCCTTTTCCTGTTAACTGACACCGTACCTTTCCACACAGAGCCATACAGGCCACTAATCTGCAGCCTTTGCTGGTACACCATCCTTTCATCCTTGCTTTGCACAATGCCCGTACCCGTACCCCACAAATATATAAACCCTCGGGGTGCTCCATGGGAGCAACACACATTTTTGCGTGGCGTATGCTCTGTTGTGCCGCCGTCCGTACCGCCGTCTCCCCTTGTGCAGTGTACTTGCTGTGGTACAGCCACCCCTTGCAGCCACCCCTCTCCACACCCCCTCATTTGCCACTTTTTAAATAAGGCAATTTTCCTCCATCCCCCTCTTGTGCTAGGAGGCAGTGTCCTTAACTCCTCTCTCTCTCTTCCCCCTTGTGAAGAGACTTATAGCATCCCTCAGCCCTTCTTCCCTTTAGCAAAACTTTTTTGTGTTAAGGACATCTCACAATCCCCCCCCCTCCCATTTGCGTGAACTTTAGTAAGAGGTTTTAGCCTTAAGAGAGAGTTCATGCACTGTGATCTTTTGCTCATACGCTGAGCAAACGAACTCAGAATTGAGATTTGATTGGAGCTTTTTGACCGCGACAGTGAGCCCTACAAGACAACGTCCAAGATGGCCCCTTCCCGGAAATGTCAGAATATTACCTGAGAGGAGCGCGCAACAAAGAGATTAAAAAAGATGCTCCTGATGCGCGGCCCCAACCCTCCCTTTACAAGCTCCTCAAGGAAATGGTGGCTAGGTTAGCTTAGTTAGCTTTGAAAGGAGAGTTTTTTTAAAAATATTAGTGTTAATAAATGTGTATCTTTTTCTTTTAAAATAATGACATAAAATTGTATAAAGCTATTAATTGAGTGATGTTGTATTCAATTAATTGTATTGAAATTGTATAAAGCTACGAATTGAGTGATGTATTCAATGAATTGTATTGAAATTGTTATCTTTAAAGAGTGCAAGTTTTTCTTGGCTTCGATGCTAACTCTGTTCCGTGCTTGTGTAGCCGGACAGCGTCGTTAGCAAAGCCCGAGAATGGCCCAAGGTATCCCTCATACCATTGGGAGAATAAGGTTCAACGATTGAGGCGAGAGATAATGATGCTGTCTAGTTCTGAGGGCCCAGGCTAGTGCGGTGAATAAGCCCACCCTAGTGTGCAGACATCCCTATGAGGGGCGGGAGGATCGAGCGATGGAGCCTGAGAGGGCGACAGGCCGACAGGCCGGCTTGAGTCCTCGCCACAGTGGTGGTGGCCGACAATGAGGTGTATGGTCCTGTAGGGTTTTGCCCAGCATGTAGAGGCTGGAAGGCCGAATTCTAGATCATCAACAGTATAAAGGAAAAGAATAAGAGAGCCGGTTTGGCTTGTATGAAATTGATTCATGTATAAACTTTTTTATAAATCTTGTCTTTGGCATTATTGTACTGTGAAAAAAGGTTGTTTTAACAAACCTTGTGAAAAGGGCCTTAATTAAGAAACATGTTTATTTATGTTAGACAGTGTGGTAGGATTAATTAGAAAACAAATTGATGCGTGAGTAGGGTGGAAAGTGGGAGGATGGAATTCCCCGACGGCACCATCCTACGGACGAGTGGACCCGATTAGTTGGGTAGCTTTCCAACAGATTAAGTGAAAGCCCTACGCTAGATAAATAGGTTCTTGGGCAACTCTATTCTAGAAGACTAGGCCAACGGCGGCTGTGCCTTGAATGGATGAGGAAAAAAGCGTTGCCTCTAGAAATCAAGTGTAGTAGTTGCCCAATTTATGATCAATTACCCTATGGGTGATTTGATTTTTAGAAGATCATGCTGCCCTGTGGGATAGGACTAGGTTCCCCCCCTTCTAAAATAGGGGAAACACTTAAGATAGTCCACTAAGTCTTAACTTGGAGAAAATTTCCTATTGATCGACACCTTGACCGTGTAGAGATTCAAGGATACGATTCATAGGTAAGACCTAGTCCTATTCCGCAGGGGGAGCGTGATCTTCTAAAAATCAAATCACCCATAGGGTAATTGATCATAAATTGGGCTACTACTAGACTTGATTTCTAGAGGCAATGCTTTTTTTCTCATCCATGCAAGGCACAGCCGCCGCTGGCCTAGTCTTCTAGAATAGAGTTGCCCAAGAACCTATTTATCTAGCTTAGGTCTTTCACTTAATCTGTTGGAAAGCTACCCGACTATTCGGGTCCAGTCGTCCGTAGGATGGTGCCGTCGGGGCATTCCATCCTCCCACTTTCCACCCTACTCACGTGTCAATTTGTTTTCTAATTAATCCTACCACACTGTTTGGCATAAATAAACATGTTTCTTAATTCAGACCCTTTTCACAAGGTTTGTTAAAATAGTCTTTTTCCACAATACAATATTGCCAAAGACAAGATTTATATATAAAAAAGTTTATACATGAATCAATTCCATACAAGCCAAACCAGCTCTCTTATTCTTTTTCTTTATACTGCCAATGATCTAGAATTCGGTCTTCCAGCCTCTACATGGTGGGCAAAACCCTACGGGACCATATACCTCATCATCGGCCGCTGGGGCGAGGACTCAAGCCAGCCTCTCGCCCTCTTAGGGTCCATCGCTCAATCCTCCCGCCCCTCAGAGGGATGCCTACACACTAGGGTGGGCTTATTCACCGCACTAGCTTGGGCCCTCATAACTAGACAGCATCATAATCTCTCGCCTCAATCGACGAACCTTATTCTCCCGATGGTATGAGGGATACCTTGGGCCATTCTCGGGCTTTGCTACTAATGATGCCGCCTAGCTACACAAGTACGGAACGGAGTCAGCGTCGAAGCCAGGAAAAACTTGCACTCTTTAAAGATAACAATTTCAATGCAATTCATTGAATACAGCATCACTCAATTTGTAACTTCATATAATTTTATGTCATTATTTTTAAAGGAAAAGATACACATTTATTAACACTAATATTAAAAAAAAATCTTTTTTAAAAGATAACCAAGCTAACCTGGCCACCATTTCCTTGAGAAGCTTGTAAAGGGAGGGTTGGCGGGAGTATCTTCTCTAATCTCGTTGTTGCGCACTGCTCCCGAGGTAATATTCTGACGTTTCCAGGAAGGGGCCATCTTGGACGTCGTCTTGTAGGGCTCGCTGTCGTCGCGGTTGAAACGCTCTAATTATATCTCAATTCTGAGATCGTTTTCTCACCGTATAAGCAAAAGATCACAGCGCATGAACCCTCTCTTAAGGCTAAAACCTCTTACTAAAGTCCACGCAAATGGGGGGGATTGTGAGATGTCCTTAACACAAAAATGTTTTGCTAAAGGGGAGGAGGGCTGAGGGCTACTGTACACTGCCTCCTAGCAAGAGGGGGATGGAGGAAAATTGCCTTATCTGAAAAGTGGCAAATGAGGGGGTGTGGAGAGGGGTGGCTGTAAGGGGCGGCTATACTACAGCAAGTACACTGCACAGGGATAGACGGCGGTATGGACAGTGACACAACAGAGCATACGCTACACAGAAATGTGTGTTGCCCCCATGGAGCACCCCAAGGGTTTATATAACTGTGGGGTACGAGTACGGGCGCTGCGCAAAGCCTAGGACGAAAGGACGGTGTACCAGCAAAGGCTGGAGATGAGTGGCCTGCATGGCTCTATGGGAAAGATACGGTGTCGATTAACAGGGAAAGGAGTGGTATGCATGTACCTTATCTGGTGTGGGGCAGCATGGGTGTCCACGTAGCGGTACGTGTGGACCACACAGTGGGCGATCGTCCTTTGGTTCTTGTGCGACCATCGTACAGGCACCCTGGTAAGTGTGTACGGTCCAAATTTTGGAGCGGGGTCTTAAAATTCGGGACGTCAGCCTCGATTTACGTGCCAGACTGCCCAGGGGGGTGATTTTTTTTTTGTCCGAGATGTTCTCCTGGTCGTTGGGGTGCAGACCGTTTGTCAATCGGACGCCCGGTTGTGCATTTATTAAGGTTTAAAGGTCGTCCCTTTTTAACTAAAAATCACTGAAATTTTCGTATGAGCTTGATCCGCTGTCCGTTTTGGATGCTGTAAAATCCTATATTAGGGTAAAATCACGCAGCACAAATTTCAAATTTGGGCTCAGAATTTGAAGATTCTAAGTAGAAATGACTCATTTAATAAAATCATTGATTTTTATACCATAAAAACTCATAAATTTATCTATTACATGGACATTTCGTTATTAGTGAAGATGGGTATGTTACATCCTTCCCCCCTTAAAGAAATCGAGATGTCCTCATCTCGTCCATGAATTGGGGATAATCCTTTAAGAGTGTAGCTTCATCTTCCCAAGTGGCATCCTCTTCAGGGTAATCTTTCCACTGTACTGGACATTCTACAAGAGTTCTATTTCGGAGTTGCCTTTACCTAGAATCTATGATGCTACTGGGCTGTAATTCAAGGACTCCTTGAGTAGGGATTACAACTTGTTCATGATCATCAAAGATTACCCAAGATAAAAAATGACTGAAATTTGCGTATAAGTTTGATCCGGTGTCCGTTTTGGATGCTGTAAAATCCTATACAAGGGTAAAATCGCAGGCACATTCTAAATTTGGGCTCAAAATTTGAAGATTCTAAGTAGAAATAACTCATTAAATAAAATCATTGATTTTTATACCATAAAAACTCATAAATTTATCTATTACATGGACATTTTTTATTAGTGAAGATGGGTATGTTACATTCATCCCCCCTTCTAAAATAGGGGAAACACTTAAGATAGTCCACTAAGTCTTAACTTGGAGAAAATTTCCTATTAGTATCGATACTTTATCCAGGTAGAGATTCAAGGATACGATTCATAGGTAAGACCTAGTCCTATCCCGCAGGGGGAACGTGATCTTCTAAAAATCAAATCACCCATAGGATAACTACTAGACTTGATTTCTAGAGGCAATGCTTTTTTCCTCATCCATGCAAGGCACAGCCGCCCCGCTGGCCTAGTCTTCTAGAATAGAGTTGCCCAAGAACCTATTTATCTAGCGTAGGGCTTTCACTTAATCTGTTCTTAATCTGTTGGAAAGCTACCCGACTAATCGGGTCCACCTCTCTATAGGATGGTGCCGTCAGGGCATTCCATCCTCCCACTTTCCACCCTACTCACACGTCAATTTATTTTCTAATTAATCTTACAACACTGTTTGACATAAATAAACATGTTCCTTAATTAAGGCCCTTTTAAAACAGCCTTTTTTCATAGTACAATAATGCCAAAGATAAGATTTTTTAAAAAGTTTATACATGAATCAATTTCATATAAGCCAAACCGGCTCTCTTATTCTTTTCCTTTATACTACTGATGATCTAGAATTCGGCCTTCGAGCCTCTACATGTTGGGAGCAAAACCCTATGGGACCATACACCTCATCGTCGGCCGCCGCTTGGCGAGGACTCAAGCCGGCGGCCTGTCGCCCTCTCAAGGTCCATTGCTGGATCCTCCTGCCCTCACAGGGATGTCTGCACACTAGGGTGGGCTTATTCAATGCACTAGCTTGAGCCCTTAGAACTAGACAGCATCATAATCTCTTGCCTTAATCGGCGAACCTTATTCTCCCAGTGGTATGAGGGATACCTTGGGCCATTCTCAGGCTTTGCTAAACAACGCCGCCCAGCTACACAAGCACGGAATGGACTTAGCGTCGAAGCCAGGAAAAACTTGCACTCTTTAAAGATAACAATTTTAATACAATTCATTGAATACAACATCACTCAATTCGTAGCTTCATACAACATCACTCAATTCGTAGCTTCATACAATTTTATGTCATTATTTTAAAAGGAAAAGATACACATTTATTAACACTAATATTTAAAAAAAAACTTTTCTTTAAAAGATAAGCAAGCTAACTTGGCCACCATTTCCTTGAGGAGCTTGTAAAGGGAGGGTTGGGGCCACATCGGGAGCATCTTCTCTAATCTTGTGGTTGCGCGCTCCTCTCGAGGTAATATTTTGACGTTTCTAAGAAGGCACAATCTTGGACGTCATCTTGTAGGGCTCGCTGTCGTGGTCGAAACGCTCCAATCAGATCTCAATTTAGAGATCGTTTGCTCACCGTATGAGCAAAAGATCACAGTGCACGAACCCTCTCTTAAGGCTAAAACCTCTTAATTAAGTCCACGCAAATGGGGGGAGGAATTGTGAGATGTCCTTAACACAAAGACGTTTTGCTAAAGGGGAGAAGGGCTAAGGGCTGCTCTAAGTCTCTTCATACAGGGAGGGAAGAAGACTCGGGGGGGTCACTATATGTAAAATATCCCTATCGCGTGCGTTCAAGGCCTATATTTTAAATCCCTTATTTGTAAATTTTTTAATCTATATAATATCTCCTTTTCTTTATGAATCTGTAAATTTTTTTGAAAATTTTTTAAATCATACCCTTATGTAAATATATTTCTGTAAGTTTCATAAATTAAAATTATGCTTCTGTTGAACGCACGTGATATTCACATTTTTTTGTGAGTGACCCCCCGAGGAAGAAGAGTTAAGGACATTGCCTCTCCTAGCAAGAGGGAGATGGAGGAAAATTGCCTTATCTAAAAAGTGGCAAATGAGGGGGTGTGCAGAGGGGTGGCTCTGCAGGGGCGGCTATACCACAGCAAGTACACTATATAGGGGCAAACGGCGGTATGGACGGCGGCACAACAGAGCATACACCACACAGAAATGCGTGTTGCCCCATGGAGTACCCCAGGGGTTTATATAACTGTGGGTACAAGTACGGGCATTGCGCAAAGCAAGGATGAAAGAACGGTGTACCAGCAAAGGCTATAGATCAATGGCTTGCATCGCTCTGTGGGAAAGGTACGGTGTCGATTAATAGGGAAAGGAGTGGTACGCATGTACCTTATCTGGTCTGGGGCAGCATGGGTGTCCACGTAGCAGTACGTGTGGACACAGTGGGTGGCCCTCCTTTGGTTCTTGTACGGCCATCATACGGGCACCCTGGTAAGTGTGTACGGTCCAAAATTTGGGACGAGGTCCCCAAATTTGGGAGACCGACCTCGATTTACGTGCCGGATCGCGCCGGGGGTGATTTTTTTTTTTTTGTCAGGGAGGTTCTCTTGGTCGTTGGGGTGCAGACCGTTCGTCAATGGAACGCCCGATCGTGCATTTATTAAGGTTTAAAGGTTGACACTTTTTAACTAAAAATGACTGAAATTTGTATATAAGCTTGATCCGGTGTCTGTTTTGGATGGTGTAAAATCCTATACTAGGGTAAAATTGCACGCAGATTCCAAATTTGGGCTCTGAATTTGAAGATTCTAAGTAGAATCGACTTAATAAATAAAATCATTAATTTTTATACCATAAAAACTCATAAATTTATCTATTACATGGACATTTCTTTATTAGTGAAGATGGGTATGTTACATCCTTCCCCCCTTAAAAAAATCAAGATGTCCTCATCTCGTCATGAATTGGGGATACCTGAGGATTGCTGGGTGTATGACCAAGTGATGCAAGTCTTACCTGTTGACACAGTAGCTGTGTTGGGACCTACCCCAATCCAGAGTCGACCACCCTTACCACTAGTTTTTAGAGTCTTAGAAACTATAGCGGAACCCCCATATTTCACCTATGTGGACCGCTCTACCCTTATGTCATAGTCAAGATTAAGAATTTCCCTTGATGGCAAATAAGACTAATTATATTAGTCTCAGATCTTTGTAATAAAACTCATCCTTGTAAATATTTGGAAATAAAACGATTTCAATGTTTTACTCTACAAAATAAGCGTTGTGCAAGTATGAATCTTGTAATCTTAAAATTGTTTTTACAATGGCCAGGACGATCACCCTCTACTTCCCAATGCGCTTTACACTGATATCCAGGAGAAGAAGCTCCTGCTCAAGCAAATGCAACCTCCCTCCTTTAAAGGAGAAGGTTCAAAGATTGAGAGGATACTGAAGTCTGGATTGAAGCGATGGATGATTATTTCTCTACCGTCGGTACTGGAGTAGCAAATCAGTCTATGCTTGCACGGTTTTGCCTCATTGGAGATGCTAAACTCTGGTGGTGGAAGCACTGGTGCCGTGACAAGGGAGTCAAACGTGGGAAGACATCCAGCAGGCCGCCGTGAAGGAAAGATATCTTTCCCCATCCCATGAATCCATAAAGATGAATGAGTTTTTTTGTCTTAGGCAGTGCAACTTAACTCTTGAGGACTACTATTCCAAATTTATTACTATTCGAAAGTATGCTCCAGCTATGACTACTTCCCAGCAAGTGGCTCGTTTCTGCCAAGGGTTGAATGAGCCCTTAGATTCCCGCCTTGAAGCAATGAGGCCAAGCTCATTACAGGATGCTCTCATACGAGGAAAGCCCCTTGTGAAAGAATTGAGGACTCACAAACCTAAGCCTCAAAAGAGATCTTACCCTGAGGCAAATCCTAAAGATCGACCCTACAAGAAACCCCAAAACAGAATTTCTTGATCTAGAGGCAACGCTTTTTTCCTCATCCATGCAAGGCATAGCCCGCTGGCCTAGTCTTCTAGAATAGAGTTGCCCAAGAACCTATTTATCTAGTGTAGGTCTTTCACTTTATCTGTTGGAAAGCTACCCGACTAATTGGGTCCACCCGTCCGTAGGATGGTGCCGTCGGGGCATTCCATCCTCCCACTTTCCACCCTACTCACGCATCATTTTGTTTTCTAATTAATCCTACCACACTGTTTGACATAAATAAACATGTTCCTTAATTAAGGCCCTTTTCACAAGGTTTGTCAAAAACAGTCTTTTTCCACAGTACAATAATGTCAAAGATAAGATTTATAAAAAATTTTATACATGAATCAATTTCATACAAGCCAAATCGGCTCTCTTATTCTTCTCCTTTATATTGCCGATGATCTAGAATTTGGCCTTCCAGCCTTACATGCTGGGCAAAACCCTATAGGACCATACACCTCATTGTCGGCTGCGCTGGTGAGAGGACGCAAGCTAGCCTGTCGCCCTCTCTCAGGCTCCATCATTCGATCCTCTCGCCCCTCAAAGGGATGTCTGCACACTAGGGTGGGTTTATTCATCGCACTAGGGATGTCTGCACACTAGGGTGGGCTTATTCACCGCACTAGCCTGGGCCCTTAGAACTAGACAGCATCATAATGTCTCGCCTCAATCGGCAAATCCTATGCATGTCAGTAGCTTCCTACGTATGTTGATAGCAACCAACGCATGCCGGTAGCTTCCAACATATGCCGATAGTTTCCAATGCATGCCGGTAGATTCCTATGCATGATGCCGGTAGCAACCAACACATGCCAGTAGCAACCAATGTATGCCGATAGCAACCTACGCATGCCGGTAGCTTCCTATGCATGCTGGTAGCTTACTATGTGTGCCGGTAGCAAGCAACGCATGCCGGTAGCTTCTTATGCATGCCGGTAGCTTCCTATGCATAAGAGTTTTAAGTATTTATGTTTTTTCTTGGATAGATGGCTAATAACTTGAGGCGTGATGTTACACATGAAGGAGGAGTCGATATCCCAACAATATTTATAACCATATATTAGCCTCAAATTATATCTTATCTTTTAATTAAAGAACGTTATCTTAAATAACAACTTTCTAAAATGTTCATTGTTTGTATGTCTGTAGCTTGAAGCAGTGGACCGCCCCCCTACGCAAGAGGAATATAATTTTGCATTACACTGAGGTTTATAAGCTTTATTTGATAGGGTGCAAGATGAAGGATATATTGTTATTACTGGAGGAGATGCTTAGCAAGCATGGCAAGTAAGTACATTCCTAAGCCCTAAACCTCTTTGTTTTTGCAAAATTGATTCTCACTTGTGTAAGTTTTATTGTTTTTTTGGATCATATAACTAGAAACGGTGGTGTAAATGTCTATGCCGATAGCAATGGAAATGTGAGAAGTGAAGGGGCGCAAAGAACAATACCAATCACACAGCATGAGATCTAGGTAGCCCCTAGCTCCATAGGTTTTTATTACGCTTTATCTTGTATATGAGTTTTTTTGCAAACCTACACCTATGTAATTCGCTAAGTATTGTAATTGAATTTTGACATTCCTAAAACCATGGTTTGCAAATGTCTTTTCTTTTTGGTATTTTTAAGGTTACATTACACTTTTCCATGATGATGCGTAGTTATGCTAGTTTTACTGTGTCTACATTAGAAAACAAAAGAGCTGGGACAAATTAGGGAGTCCTATGCAGACTCCCCAGTCTCCCTAGCTTTTTTTATACAACACTTTCGCTGCTCAGTATAGTGAAATAGCGCTGCTAATTTTGCTGCTAAGCAGCGAACCCATTTTGCAGCGAAAATAGCACCGTGTTTAGCAGCGATATAGGCCCGACATCTCAGCACCCTTCTAGTTATAAAAGCGCTACTATTTTCATTGCTAAACCCTAATTCTATTGTAGTGGGCTGCTGCATAGTCACCCAATCGTGAAGCTTGAAGTTTAAAGGCTTTTATTAACATTATGTAGGATGCATGAAGATATGACATTAGGGGTCCTTCTAAAGGTTAAGCTTGATATTGAGATACTTAGGGGTTTCACCTAAAAATAAGTAAATGTACCATGTGAGTTCAAATGAAGGGGTTTTTAATTCAAAATTTTAATGTAAATTTATAGAAATACATTTATTAGAAAGGGTTTTTTAAATCAATTTTGAAAAAAAAACGTATGTCCATAAAGAAAGGGGAATCATTTTATTCATGAAAAATTCACAAGTATGGGGTTTTTTAAATATCCCTTGAATGCACGTGATACATAGGTTTTCTTAATAGTGCAACCCCCGAGTTGAGATATAACTCTAGTTAAGAAAGGGTGAGGAGGAAGATGGGAATTAATAGCCGCATGCATTGTAAGCTTTTGGAGCTTCTCTCTCTCTCTCTCACGTGTGTGGAAGAAGAGAGAGGAAGAAAGGAGCATCTTATCATATCCATAGGCTAGAAGAACTCAAGAAACAATGAGGAAGATGGACGGAAAAGGCATTCGAGCCAAAATTTCCAGCACCTAATACGAGGGTGGCCCCTTCCTCCCTGGGGACCTTGGGAAACGTGCTTCGCGGTTGGTTTTCCTAGGACCACAGAAAGTGGCTTAAAAGTTTGTTAGTGAAGTCGGATACTGCCATGTACCCAAAACAACAAAGGGGTGTACGAGGACCCAATCTAATCACATAGGATTCATACTCCTCCCACGGGTAAGGCCAGGGAGCCATCTGGCAATAGGAAATTGCACGAATAGTCTGAGATCCAGCCTCTCATTACAAAAAAAGAAGATTCGGGGAGTGGGCCAAGTGGTAGCTTGGCCCAATTGACCGGCACATTCAGGTAGCTTGCTTGCCAAGTGAAGTGGTAACTTGCCTAATGCAGGTTCCCCACCCTTGAGTGACAGCGTTGGAATGGGCCAGCAGAGGGAGAGAAGACCTTTTGAAAGGCAGATTTGACCGGCAAGGAAAGAAGACGGGCAGATTCCCTACCCTCTGAGTGCCTCAAACAGCTCTTATCTTCCTCATCGTTTCTTGAGTTCTTGTAGCCTATGGATATGATAAGATGCTCCTTTCTTCCTCTCTCATCTTGAGAGAGAGAGAGAGAGAGAGAGAGAGAGAGAGAGAGAGAGAGAGAAAGATTGGTCTAATAGCAAGAGAGGGAGGGGGGAGAGAGGTCCAACTGGCAACAACAAATGAGAGAGAGAAGGGGAGAGGTCCAATAATAGATGAGAGAGAGGGGATAAAGAGACAGGGGGAAGAGAGATAAATATAGGTCTAGTAGAGAGAGAGATAGCTTAAAATAGTTTTTAAAAAACCCAAATTTGTAAATGTATACATAAAAATATACTTTTTTGCATCAAAATCAACTTTTTGGAAGGAAAACATAAATCTTAAATTTTTGGTTCCACAAGATAACGAATTTTGCAATTAGGAGGAGAGCTAGCGCCACCTTTTTAGGCAGGTACAATATAGACTCATACCATCTTTTTTAATAGAGGAAAGACACTAAAATTCGGATAACTTTTAAGGGGAAACATAGGGTATCCAAGAATACTTTTAAGGGACAACCAATGTGATATTTGTAACATAATAACAAGCCTAACTAAGCCATCTCTTAACTATCTAGCCATGTATGACCTCACCTTGTCATCCAAACTAGGCTTTGATAATGGATGTTTGTGCTCTTAGGAGGTGCACTACTAAGAAACCCTATATATCACATGCGTTCAAGGGGTATTTAAAAAACCTCTTACCTATGAATTTCTCGTGAATAAAATGACGTCTTTTTTAATAGACTTTCGGGTCTTTTTCCAAAATGATTTAAAAAACCCTTCTATAAATATATTTTTATAAATGTACCTTAAAATTCTAAATTAAAAAACCCCTTCATTTGAACTCACGTGCTACACTTACATATTTTTAGGTGAACCCCCGGAGTTTGTGCTACTCTACATCACAATAACTTTTCCTCATGAAAAGGGCCTTAATTGTAGAGCCACTCAGATTTTACATCATTATGAGGGTGGCGCATTAATTTCCACCCCCCCTCCGCCGCCCCCTCAATGTGTCTATGAACTACCTATTTGATCCAACCCCAAGCTAATGAATATGTCACTTCAAAAGAACTCTCTTGGTGAGATTGTTTGCACAGTTCTCTAGACCATCCTAATCAGTACATCCATGATGAGCTTGTGCACAAAATGGTATCAAAACTTAATGTTTGTTGCAAGTGAATGGAACACCATTCTCTTTGCAATCATCGTGTAGCTTTGATTGTTACATTGTAGCTTTGCATTGTACCTTTTTTTGGGTGCTCTTAGTCATGATCCTCCCCAAAATTTCTTCACATGGAGCTCGACAACGAAACGAAAGCCTGGCCTAGACCAAAGCATTCTACATACTAAGCCTCCATAGAAGAAATCTCAATTCTAGGGCCATTTTTATTAGAACCGATTTTTCTTATATTGAGCCGTCAAAATCACACTAATGGTGGACGGTTATTTTTTCTTTGACATTATACACATTCTATGGAGAGAGACAGAGAGAGAGATCCTATCATTGGGTGGTTTTAAAACATGCAAGGATAGGTGGGATTTTTATGCTTGCTAAATTAGGAGTGGCGGCTTCGGCGAGAGAATTGCAACCAATAGGGTGATGATTTCTAATTAAAAACGATGCATTCGTGCTTGTTTTCACCGTTTAACCTCGGATTCATAGCTTGTTTTCTTCACGGCAGACTAGTGCAGTGGTTACCTACTGTGCGATATTGTGTACAGAGAAGGATGAAGTGCTCAGACTCTACTGTCCTCAAGGGCAGCAGCTCCAATATTGTGCAAACACAGGCAACTCCATGTGCCGCCTGCAAACTATTAAGACGCCGCTGTGCTTCTGATTGCCTCTTCGCTCCATACTTTCCCGCTGACGAGCCCCACAAATTTGCCAGTGTCCATAGAGTCTTCGGTGCCAGCAACGTCAATAAAATGCTTCAGGTACAAAATCGTTAATTATGCGCATGATCCCATTGCTCTTGTATTCATCAATTCTGTATGCTACCTCTCTTGCATTGCACCTTTTGTGATTAGGCATTTTTACAAAATTTTGGAATTAAAAGGAGGTCCAATGAGGTGCTTTTCATGGGATGTGTGTGTGTGTGTGAACTTGAATCTGGCCATGTGATTTTTTACGCTTTCCTGTCTTAGGGTATAGA
Organism: Cibotium barometz; assembly: GCF_041138505.1. Classification (NCBI taxonomy): domain Eukaryota; kingdom Viridiplantae; phylum Streptophyta; class Polypodiopsida; order Cyatheales; family Cibotiaceae; genus Cibotium; species Cibotium barometz. Next base: position 28,660,935 of record NC_141087.1, read on the forward strand.
TTTATTAACTCATTAAGGCCGATCATGGTGAACTAATTGAGTTTTTTCTCTCGTTTTTTTTGAGGTGGCAGCAATTGTGTGAAGAGGAGAGGGCGGATGCGGTGAGCAGCATGGTGTACGAGTCGGATGCAAGGATAAGGGATCCAGTGTATGGATGTGTGGGCACCATCGCCTGCCTGCAGCAGCAAGTGCTGCACCTGCAGACACAGGTTGCGGTGGCGCAAGCCCACACCGTCTACCTGCAGATGCAGCACGCTGCCTACTTATCTTCATTATCGCCATCGCCAAGATCATCACCACCCCCCCATGATCACGCTACCACAGCAGCCCGCACTAGCCAAGAATTATTAACCCCGCACGACTGATCATAACCTTAGCTTCTCAACCCAAGTCTTCGCTATCTATATCTGTATCTCTTGATCACTTGCCCTGTATTATTGAGAATCGAGCTTCATCCTAAATATAATATATGCAGTCGTTCAATCATTATTTTTAACGCCATGATTAAAATTCATTTCTCGCAAATTGGCTTGCGTGATGCGTCCCATAAATGCATAGACTTCTTGACCTAAATTTTGCAGAGAACGCATTGTTGAATCATATAATTAATGACGTTTGGTATGTTGATATCCTAAGGCTGCCCTTCACACCACACGGACGGTCATTGGCACTGTTGATATTGCACAATTTGTTGAGAACGCATTGTTGAATCATATAATTAATGAAGTTTGGTATGTTGATATCCTAAGGCTGCCCTTCACACCACACGGACGGTCATTGGCACTGTTGATATTGCACTGTTGATATTGCACTGTTTGTTGATCGTTGGGTGGTGGACAAGCACATACAAACTTGATAGACTGATACTTTGCTATGTGGTATGCCAAGGCAGTCCTCGAAAAAAGTGTTTTTTAAAACCTTTAACTTAGATTTAGACTTGAAAATCGCTAAAATCGTACCAATGCTGGGATTCATAACCAAAATATACAAATTTGAACCCTTAAAATCAAAGGCCATGTTGAATTCCAATCGAGGATTTTAAATTTCAGCTGGAAAAATTACACTACAAACGAAAAATTACACTACAAACTTGGTTATGTGAGTGATGTGCCAAGTCATGGCTAATTCTTAGGAGGTTTTGTCCCATGATCTAGTGTAACCTACCTTAATTCTAGCACAAGGCCAATGGTGGAGAGTTAGCCACCATGACTCTTGCAAGGGCTCATTGGCTATGTCCGAGCTTGTTCCAATTGCTCAGTTTCAAGCAATTTGAAAGCACTCATGCTTGCCCAACTAAGATTGAGTGGAAGGACATGTCTTGTAAATGCACCCTAACATGAAGATCACCATTTTTTGAGCGATTGCAACCGAGAGAGGCATTAAAAGAGCTATTATATTATTATTTTTATATCACCTTTACCTACCCCTTGTAATGAAAAAAATCAAGTCATTCTTAACTATTGTTCATGTGTGCATATTTAAAAGTCATGAACCATTGTTTGTGAGTGCTAGCTAGTACAAACTACTAAATTAAGAACACAAATTTAGTGACATCCACAACAAACATTTCTTTCATTAAAGTAAAATTTGGGAAATATTGCATCAGTTCTTCTCACCATGGGTTGAAGAGAGTAATGTTAATTTTGAATAAGCATTTTCTTCATGCTTTCAACAAACTTGAAATTTTGAGGAGTTTTTTTCCCCTCTCCCACCATTTTGAGAAGGATTTTTTGAATTTGAGTTGGCTATGGGTAAAGAAACCCAATAATTTTTGAAAAACTGGTCAAGCTACATATAATCAAAAAATAAGATTAGATACACTATCCCCACCCACTACAAATTCATGAACTCCTTACATCCATTTGGGTACTACCAATTTACAAGAAGCCATTACAAGATAAGAAGGCTAAACCCATAATACGTTTGTTACAAAAAGGAAGGAGTATGGGCAGGGTTGGTTGTTCGTCGCGCCAACACCACCATATCCCCTTTTGTCTCCCAAACCACCCCCACCATTTGCATCTTTAGAGGATTTCCTCAATGGACTCACGAAGTCCTTAACTTTTTAGTATAACCACCCCCCATCAACCTCGCAGCCTCATCTTTGGGAGTCTTAGAAGAAGAAACTCTAGCACTCCCTATTGGAGAGAACCAACATATGTTCCCCCTGATTGCCCATTCAATTGGTGAGATTCACTTGACAACATTGACATTGATAGAGCTCATAATCTTGAAATAGAGGTAGCACCTTGATCCCACACTATCTGTCAAGACAATGATTGATCGACTAGAAATTTGCCTGATCAAAATTTATTTGGAAGAGAAGTTCAACCAATGGTGGTCAAAAAAATGTCACAAGAGGGACCGATGGGGATACAAGTGAAAACAAGCCAGTGCTACCCCAATTATACACAACCTCGTGGGAAAATACAGTGTGTTGTGGTGGGAAAACCTTATCTTCTCTAGACCAAATATTGGAAAAAGACTTGCTATGCTTCCAACAGGTACCTCTCAGACTAACACCAACCTACTTTCCCATCAATTTAACCTAATACTCACTTCATTATCAATTTCTTTACATGATATAATCCTTGGGATGGATTTCCTTAATCACTTCTGCTCACCATTCTCAATTTTTAACCGTTAGTCCCATGAAGTATAATCACCTTTACAATGTTCTTGAGAGGAGCCATTACTTGACTCTCTCTACATTATACACCTTGAAAACTCAACCATGAAGTATAATCACCTTCATCTAATGTTATCAAGAAGCCATGACTTGAGTCTCTCTCCATTCTACATCTTAAAAACTTATCCAATTTCAAGAAACAACAATTTAAGATTCATGCTAGGGTTAAAGCATGGTATCCCTTATAGACCTCTAATCTCTCTCTCTCTCTCTCTCTCTCTCTCTCTAACCTATGCATATTTGATGAGTCATGTGTAAATATGATTAAAAGTGACCTTCTTGTATGCCATTTCTATAAATCTTGTGCAAAACTCTTTGCCCCTCTTGTATATTATAATTCTAAGATAATTGTTTTTTACTAACCTCCTCAACTCTATAGAAAAACACCATGAAATGGCTTTCCTAAACCTATATCCCCTTTGCTCATTACCACCTTTAGCATAGATTTTATCAAGTCATCCATAACTAATATCAATGTGCTAACCAGGCAAATCCATTTAATAATCCATATGTAATCCAATTATTTAAGTTAAAATTCCTCAAGTAACTCTAATAATATAATATCTCCTCAAGTTATAATTATCCTTAGGTAACTATAATAATATAATATCTCCTCCATAGGTAATCTATTTATTTAAGTTATAATTATCCTCATATGCTCTAATAATATAATGTCTCCTCAAGTAATTAATATATCCTGAAAGTAATTACTATATCCCTTGAAAATATTTAAAGATAAACAAGAGAAAAATGGCATGTTTATGATAGTCAAAGAAACTTAGGAGAAGTATATTTTATTCATATTTCTTGCATAGATTGTTTAATTCTAGCTTGTAGATAGGAAAATGATGGAAGCTCGCAAAGGACAATATCTCTATACTCCACATAGGCACTCATTAAAAATATCTAAAAAAATATGTATTTATGATTTGTTATGTTAATTTGAAGAAAAAATAAAGCACATTGACCATTCATATCTATACTTTCATGAAAAATGATTATATACTAACTTAATAAAGTACAAAGTATATTTTGGCTTTGACAGGTATTTCTTTCAATTTTCAAAGCATACATCACTAATCTATTGACGCAACTCTGCAAAATCACAACCACGATTCTACATAATCATGATTGTAACTCTAAGTTTGTTAGAAGAGTAGGTTAGGTTAGCTACCCCTCCTATTGTGCAACATCATTGTGTTTTCCTAGCTTGATGCTCCACGAGGTAAGCCCAAGCATAATTGGATGAGACTCTTGATGTTGAGGGAGTGTGTTGGTGTAACTTTTGGCAACTCTTTTATGGAACACAGTAGCTCATGCTCCTCATTGAATCAGCCAGAATCCTTAGCTTATTCTTGTGTGAACTTTTCCTTGGACATATGATCTTGTTGGTCTGATATAGTAACTTTTCCTTTGAAGCAAGGAATTGGGAAATTCACTTATTTCGACTCAATTTGTTTGGCATATCCTATGACATTAATTTGGGAAGGTTCTTGTGTCTTCCCAGTCATATGTTTTGTGGTTACTGACTTCCGTCTCCATTGCCTCTGAGTTTCAACTTTGTTGGTTGACTTAGTGACCCGAGGTCTTAAATTGGGTCTTGTCTTGGGCGCCCATACCTGCTTTGTTAGTTGATGTGGTGTGTTTGGTAGGGACCCATTTTTGCCTCTTTTTTCTTCTACAACTTTGTATGGTTGGTTCACTTATGGTGGTTGCGGTGTTTGGTGATTGCTGTGATGACAAGGTTTTTGCATGGAAGGCTTTACTACAGCTGGCCATTTTTTAAAAAATTATGTTCATAGTATTGTTGTGATTTTAACAATGCTTTGGGAACCTAATAGTGGTAACATGAGGCTTTCGATGCTAATAATTTTACTGTGGACTGGGATTAAGGCCTCTACCTATCACACTTATTGACATCTTCTAGAATACTTGTGGTGCCTTGGGTGCAAGAAGACATAGTATAATTTTGGATGGCTGTGGTTTCTAAAATTTTGGATGGTTGTGCTCCATAGTGGCAATGTATATCTAAAGCTGCCTTGGATCACAAGTGGGTAGTCCTTTGCTGCCAATTGACTTCACAATTCACAACAAAGATCCATCTTTATTAAGCAATATTTCCTTTTCTAAGGCACCTGTAAGAATGTGACAAAAACTTGACATGACCAAGAGTTATTTTAAGTGGAAACATTAACTTTCAAACATTTAAAAGCTCCTATGGTTCCTGCATGCAATCATTTAACTCTGCTGTTATGTCCTCCAGCTTTGGTTTTTTCAGTTTTAGCCAGGTCTAATACGAGTGTAGGTTGTGACTTTCCCCTCATTCAATCATTGTGCAAGGAGATTAGTAGTTATCTCTCCCATAAAGATTCCTCAAAGGGTTTAAAACACCTCTAAGAAATTTCATGTATTACGTGCGTTCGAGGTATTAAAAAAACCCATTACACTTACATACTTTTATGAATAAAATGACCCATTTTTTTCCATAAACTTATGGCTTTTTTTTACATTGGTTAAAAAACCCCTCATGTAAATGTAATTCTATAACTTTTTTGATTTAATATACCCCTCGTGATGAACTCACGTGCTACACATATTTTTAGGTGAACCCCCCGAGAAAGAGTCCTACTTTGAGGCACGTTGGCTCTACCTCAAGGTCCTCCTCCTAAGCCAAGGTTAGTGTAGCCATGTTTATATGGAGTATCAGTCCACTTTGTTTTGCCTTAGTTTAGGTTGTGCTTTGCTTAGCCTCTTCTTGTGCTTCTTGCTTGAGTCAAGTTATTGTCTTAATTTCTCTTCTCTCTTTTTGAGTGCCTTTGCCAACATGTTTTGGGTTAAGGGCGCATCGTATTTCTTAAGTTTTCTACCATTTATGTAGCCTTGCATTGCAATACCATCAATGGTCTTAATGCAGGATACACCGTGGGGGGTGAGCTCCAAAACTCTAAATGGCCCTTACCCTCCGTATTTCAAAAATTTTCACTTGGAAGAACCAGCCTTGTACATAAGCACTAGGTCACCTTCCTATATCTCTTTATATTTGAAGTTGTGGTCAAACCATCGTTTGTATCTGAGCTTTTCTATTATCATGCCATGTAGAGAGATTACTTGTCTCATCAAGCTATTTTGATTTGACCAATCTTTCTGCTAGAGCATTCTCTCTAAGATATTCTTTTATTACAACTGTCCTTAGGCTGGGCACCAAATATACCATAGGAATCAGTGCCTCAATTTCGTAGGTGAGCCAAAAAGGAGTTTTTCCCATGGCTACCTTATATGAGGTCTTATAGGCACACATTGTGGCTCTTAACTTGTGCTTCCAATCCTTTGCGGCTAGCTTCCCACACAGGGTCTTAGTTAGGACACCATAAAGGACTATAATAGTACTTTTTGAGGGTAGTAAGGTGATGATTTACGATGTACCACCATAAATCATGTCGATAGGTGCTCGATGACCTCATTGATAAACTGGGAACCCTTTTCACTAACCAGCTTTAGGAGACACCTAAATATGGATATGATATGCTCGTATACACACTATAACACATCGGGGCACAATAGCATTTTTTAGCAGTGTTTCAACAACTTTCTGGATGGGGAGTGTTGGGGCTTTTTAATGCTACTTAGAAGTGAAAACGCACTGCTCTCAATAGCGTTTTTTTGCTTTGAGCAGTGCTCTTTCACTGCTCAACAGCATTTTAGCAAATGCTGCTACACTAAAAAAAAACACTGCTTAGTAGCATTGCTTGGAAGAAAAAGTAATCCCACTTCTTTTGCTGCCTGCGTCAATTTTATCATTTGAATGTCCTAACCTTAATACCTTGGGTTTTTTTGCAAGTTCATGCCTAATCTATCTCTTCTACCTCTCCTACCCTATCCTCCTCAAGATCAAGCAAGGTATGTCTTCTCTTTTCCTTCATCTCATATGTAAACAAGCTTTCCATGAAAAGCTTTCTTGTGAGTATTTTCCTTCTCTTTACTCTCTTTTAAGTTTTTCTTTTCTTCTTTTTTCCTTCTTATTATTGAAGCTTAACCCTAAACCTAGCTTCTATATAGAAACCCTAATAGAGATCTTTGAAGGAGAGCTCTCCATCAAAGCTCTCTATTAGGGTTTCTATGTAGAAGCTAGGTGTAGGGTTAAGCTATAATGAGAAGGGAAAAAGAAAGATTCAGTAAGTTTTCTATGTTATGAAAAAGCTACCTAGGCATACTGGTAGCTTCTAATGCATGCCAATAGCTACCGGCATGCACAGAGATCACCCAATACATGATGGGTGTGCTAGCTAGGCATGCTGGTAGCTTCTAATGCATGTCAGGTACTACCTAGGCATACTGGTAGCTTATAATGCATGCCAGATGCTACCTAGGCATGTCGGTAGCTTCAATGCATGCCTATAGCTTTTGCATGCACTGGGAGCACCCAATGCATGCTAGGTACCTAGGCATGCCGGTAGCTTGTAATGCATGCTGGTAACTATCGACATGCAGTGGGAGCACCCAAATGCATGATGGGTGATACCTAGGCATGCCGGTAACTACCAACATGCACAGAGAGCACCCAATGCATGCCCGGTGCTACCTAGGCATGTGAATAGCTTTCAATGCATGCTGGTAGCTTTCAATGCACACATGTAGCTTCCGACATGCATTGAGAGAACCCAATGCATGCAGGGTGCTACCTAGGCATGCCGGTAACTATATTGACATGGACTGAGAGTACCTAATGCATGTCAGGTGCTACCTAAGTATGCCGATAGCTATCAGCATGCACTGGGAGTACCCAATGCATTCCAAGTGTTACCTAGGCATTCTAGTAGCTTCCAATGCATGTCGATAATACCGACATGCACTGGGAGTACTCAATGCATGCAGAGTGCTAGGCTACCTAGGCATGCACTAGGAGCACCCATGCCAGGTGCTACTACCAAAGCATGATGGTAGTAGCTACCGACATGCATAGGGAGCACCCAATGCATGTTGACTGCTACCTAGGCATGCCGGTAGCCTCTAATGATTATCGGTAACTATCGACATGCATCAAGAGCTACCGACATGCACCAAGAGCACCCAATGTATGCTGGTCAATGTATGCTGGTGCTACCTAGGTAGCTAGCGGCATGCATCGGGAGCATCCAATGCCGGTGCTACCTAGGCATGTATGTAGCGTCCAATGCACACATAACTACTGACTTGCACTGGGAACTATCGACATGCACCGGAGCATCCAATGCATACGAGGTGCTTTCTATGCATGCCGGTAGCTTCTAATGCATGCCGCTAACTACCGTCATGCACCGAGCGCTATCGACATGCACTGGTAACTACCGACATGCACCAGAGGCTACCGACATGCACTGGGAGCATCCAATGCATACCAGGTGCTACTACCTAGGCATGCAGGTAGCTTCATGAAGCTGGGATAGGTGAGGGTGTTAGGTAAAATTTTAAAAGGTGTTTTGGGCTTGTGTACATATGGGATGCATGGCATGTATAAAGCTTTGCCCTAGAATGCCTTGGTAGATGTACAGGGTGGATGGCTTTGTAGTAGGCTTGTACAGGTTTGTCCGGAGCGTGGTCTGCTAGAGGTGGTATCAGCCATTCGGTCGCTCTGTGTGTGCGCGTCCCCAAAATAAGTGGGCACTTGTAGGTTGAATTTGAAGGTGTGCATGGAGCAAAAAAAGACCTTAATACACAAGGGCCTTAATAAATACTATGTAATTTTATAAAAAAGGTGGCGAAGGTGGAAACATCAACCAAGGAAATCGGCTGCATGGCAAGCATGTGATTTCCAAATACAAAGGTGCCGACATGTGAAGGTGGCCGCTTCTGAACCACAGAGGTGTGGAGTGTGGTGTCGGTTGTAGGGAGGGAGCCGCTTCCACTAACAGGCATCGATTGCATCGAAGCAGGGGGGCCCTTTTAGCACACCAACTGCAGCGAAGAGAGCGAGGGGCTAGTGATGTAGAGAACAAGTTTTCTATAGAGGGGAACCACCTAGGTGCTGTTGCCGTTAGGCACGATGGGCTGGCTTGGGCACTGGTGATGACAAAAAGGTGTTGCGTTGGTTTTCCTACACTACAAGACAATGCTGCCATACACGCGTTTCATACACGCGATAAATTACGAACGCGTGTATGGTCGCGCTTGTATTTGAATAGAATCGGGCGCGTGTATTTTAGCATTTAAGTTCGCGTGTATATTTGCATTTATAAACGCGTGTATAAACGCGTTTATATACACGCAGTAATACACGCATAAATACACGATAATATTCACGGGGTAATACTCGCTATTATACACGGATAAATACACACCACTATACACGGATTAATACACGCATGGCAGAGAAAAACTGAAAAAAAACTGAATTCCTTAACAAAATTAAAAACTATTTTCCTTAAACCATCTCATAGTACATTACAGTATACATCATTACACAATCCCACTACATGCATTTACAACAATGAAATATATTCAAAAATAAATCATGCATATGAGATGATAGAAATGTCATCAATTTAGAACATACAGTGACGGATTGGTTAGGGTTCGATCTCATCTTCAATAAGATCCATCCTTGCCAAACGATCAACATCAATATCCATTTGATCAATTGGTAAGGCTACGATTAAATTTATTCCACTATCGATATTCTGTACTCCATTGATAATGGTATCGATGTCCTGATCATCCTCATCAACATCACCATCATCCTCAATGGTAGGGTCATTCTCATGATCATGAGAAATGGCATGCTCATCCTCATTATCACGATCATCTCTTATTTCTTGATCATCGATCACAACATCTTCAATGGCATGTTCGACGTCATCTTCATTGCGGCTTGTTACATCCTCCATATGCTCCATATCAGTGAATGTATTATACATCACTTTGGAACGTGGTGCAATAGGGATGACGTACCACCATTTGATGTCATGCACCATTGGTAGATAGATAACCTACTCAAATACACACAGTACAGTAATTAATTAGCATATCAAAAGTCAAGGGGTACGCGAGCTTAGATATATATGTACATGAAACACATTAGTAAAAAAATGCATACCTGCTCACATTGTTGTGGCAATACGAGCCTATCTTTCTTTGTTTGCCAGAACTTTGTAGAGTCAATAGTTACATATCCACTTGCATGGCGTTTTATCGTTGCATCAGGCCCTTTTTCTACCATGTTCATTTGCCATTTGACATCCAAAACATACACAAAGAAGCGACGAAAGTCAAGCCTAAACATAAGATGTCCCTTCTTGATCGCCATTGATGGTGGAAGGTTGTAATTCACCAACACAACTGGCCACACGCTGTATGCGGTGCTTTTGAAACCAAATGGATTCACTCCATCCATACCCAGGCCAAGTCTCAAGTTTCTGGGCTCTGTTTTAAAGCTGGGCCACTCATCTTCAATATGCTTCCAAGCAGGAGTGTCTGCGGGAATTCTCCACATGCCATCATCCGATCGATGTGAGGAATGCCATGACATGAGCTCTGCTATGGATTTGCACTTGAACATGTGTTTGATGCGAGGAATTATAGGAAAGTGTCGCAAGACTTTACGAGGTACATAAAAACTCTTCATATCTGTTCTGTACCTTGCTTCACCACAAGTGGGACAATGTAGAGCCTCCTTATGCGTCCCACGAAAGAGAATGCAATCATTGACGCATGCATGTATTTTATCATAATCCAGTCCTCCAAGAGATGTCACATAGCGCCTCGCTATGTCTCTTGAGGTGGGTAGTCTATTTTCCTTTGGAAGCATGTTTGATAATAGCCTGCATTCAATATCATCAATTATAATTAGTCTTAAATCTTAAACCTTAAACCACTAATTCAAATTTGTAAGTAACAATGCTTACTGCAACAATGCGTCAAGACTTGCATTGCTCCATCCATAAACTGTTTGTATATTAAGTAGTTCAAGTGAAGCACGTAAAACTGAGAATGTGCACCCTTCAAACACCGGTGTCGATGAAGCCTTATAAAGATGCTCTTGTTCCATATCATCGTCGTCCATACCTTTGGGATCATCCTTAAAAAGATTCCGCACCATATCATCAAGCACCTCCTCTTCCACAACTTCGTGGGGTGCAGGGCTATTGTCGTCCCTTTCCCACTCATCTCTGACAACAGATCCCGAAGCTCCAGCATCATCTCGTCGACGCTTTACGTGCTCTCGTCGCGCGTAGGGTACCATGTTAGGGTGTGGTACTGCATCCTGCTTCAATTTATCAAATTGTATGTTACAACTCTATTAATTTAATTTGGATACCATGAGTCATTTGAATACCATCAACTTACATCTACTCACCTCTAAACCTGTTTGATTCCATTCTCCATACATGGAGATGTGATTCAAGGTAATTCGACGTGCTCGTACAATGCATCCTTGACATCGATTACACATACATTTGATCCGTTGTCCCAACCACACATCGCGATTACGATGACGCATTGTCTCATCTTCCCCAGAACTGCTTGAAGAGGTTGATGACATCCTGTGTACAAATCAGAAAATACAAAATCATTATATGTTTTTAATGAAAGCACAAAATCGCGTGTATTCACGCGGCTATCTCCTAAAAATTGCGTGTATTCATGCGGCTACTTCCTAAAAAGCGCGTGTATTCACGCGGCTACTTTCTGCAAAACGCGTGTATAAACGCAGCTAAAATCATATACACGCGAATATACCCGGGTTTATAAACGCGAATATAAACGCGGTGGTATGTTTAAACTAAAAATAGCCCGCCTTCCCCAAATATAGATTTTGAACTGAGAAATCAACAGTGCATGCGTTTTCACCTGTTTTCGCCTCTTCCAACAGCAAGGAGGGAGCAGAGAAAGGAGCACACACACGGGAGAAGGAGGGAGCAGAGAAGGAGCAGAGAAGACTCACTTTTTCAGAGGTGAGTCACTTTGTCCTGTGCCTTGTCTCTTTTGTCAGATTTGTTTACTTTGCTCTTTGCTCTTTGGGTTTGTCTTTTTGCACACGATTGGGTTACTGCATCCTGACAGGGGCGACAATGGCTGGTCCTTTCATAAGGACATTCTGTCTTTGTCGGGGGGTCGGTCTTTTCGAGAAAATTTTTTCGCAGGTCGCGTGTACGAACGCGTGTAGGAGCGCGTGTAACCTTTCTGCAGAGTATGTTCACGCGCATATACACGCGTTTTTGGACGGGTGTATACACGCGTTTTTTGACGGGTGTATACACGTGTTTCTGCAGACAGAAAACTGCGGCGTTTCAGATTTCATGATTTGCAAGCAACTGACTTGAATGATTTAATTTGTGTGAGTCAAGAGACAGCCCATGATGTACATGAAGATGTTTGTTGCAGGTTCTTTATGGATATTCCAGGTTCTTCATCCGATCCATTTGCGTACAGCAATTGGTTGATGGAGATGATGTATCACTTTGGGCGCCAACCTGGTCCGGTTGAGCTTACAGAGTATATGTATGCCCATCCCCCTCCTTCCCTGCCTGGTGTCTATACCCCTACCGCGAGTATCCAGGGTACTCCAGTGCCGTCTATTCCTCTGAGTCCGACGAGATGGCATGCAGCTTCTCCTCTTCCACGTCCACCGAGGAGACATACCTCGTCCCAGACACACTCACGTACACCCTCACAGCCACCATCACGTGCTCCCTCAGAGCCACCGTCACGTCAGGGCTCACAGCCACCGTCACGTAGACAATCCCCCAGTCGTGACTCCACCCGCAGCAGTAGGAAGAGTGGGAGTGGAGGATGCGGCGGGTGCTTTGGTGGGGGAGGTGGGGGAGGTAGTAGGGCACGCGGTGAGAGAGGAGATAGATGGATGCGAGGGGGAGGGAGGTAATGGAGTACATGCGTGGGGTAGTATCAAACTCATATAGAAATTATTTTATTAAATTTAAAGATCAAAATAGCCGATTAGTTGGGGAGGTGATAGAGGCTGTACATAGTCGGTACCCCAATCCCCCACATGCTACATTCTCGGATGTATGGGGAAGGACGCGAATAAGGGAGATCTTAAGTAATAAAAGATCTCACCTTAAAAAACTCGCGTACGATGACCGGCTAAATGTAGCTGCGGGTGGCTATCCTGCCGAGAAACCTGCCCACTGCGCACAAACGCGAGTGGAAGGAGGCAAAGAAACGAGCAGAGGGTGGCGTGAAGAGCAGGCAGCATGTGGAGGCACGACGGATCCAGATGGAGACCGTTGGATCTTTGCATTTCGGATCTGGCGGCGTCGAGTCATGGGAGGCAGAGTTCGTAAGTATCCTGCCACTTTATTTGATTGTTTACTTAATTCATTGATTCTATGAATTGTTTTAATCTTACAAATTGTGTTGATTATGATACAGCGACGGGTTACGGGGAGGAAGCCCACAACCCACGATACTGCGTATGCTCGCCGGCATAGCAGACGTGACACGTGGGCCATCTTCAGAGCCGAGGGACGTATTACGAACGCGCAGTTTGAGTTGGCCATGAGACCATACGGTCGACAGGTACTTGAAAATTCGTAACGAATGGTTTTGGTTTATTGAATTGCATATATATATACTTATATACTATATATTACTTGAACAGGCACAAGCTGCTGATGATCCACCGGCCGCCGCTGCAGAGGGTGGACGTGAGCACTACTCCTCGGACATTCTGACCGATGCGAGCTCATCTGAGCATGGGGGGAGCACCGAGTCATCATCTGGGTCTGAGTAGTACTCAGACTTGTAGTATCATATTCCATATTTAGGATGTGATTGTATATATTTTTTTGTAAACTCAAGCCATGGGCTACTTCGAGATATGGACTCCCTTGTATACATGTATGAAATTTTGATAGTAATATTGAATTGATTGATCGATAGTATTACATTCATGGCTGTCTTGAATCGTGTAATGACAATGTATGCATTCATGTCGTTCTTGTCTTAATCTCCCTCGTGCATATGTTCTTCGTGGATGGTCTAATGGGATGGTCTAATGCACCAAAAACCCTAAACCAGAGAGTGCTATTGGGTGCTGGAATGCTGGAACAATATTCAGGCACCAAATAGCACTCTCTGGATTTTTTTTTTGCTCTCTGTTCGCGTGTATAAACGCGTCAAAACTGCTAAAATTTGCGTGTATCTGCGCGGATACTCTGGAAATTACGCGTGTATTAATGCGTATAAACTGGCAATAACGCGTGTATAAGCGCATCTAAATAAAGAAACGCGTGTATAGACGCAAGTAAAAACGCGTCTGGGACATTGGAACTGAACAGGATGCGGCTATACACCCGTGTATAACCGCGTCTAATATAATAAGAAGCGTGTATACTGGCGTGTATTAACGCGTCTGTGAAAAAAAACGTGGCTACACACCCGTGTATACGCGCGTCTGAGAGGTACTGTACACGCGGTTTTACACGCATGTCTCTGGCCGCGATTATACACGCGCTGATACACGGGCCCGCTACTTTTTTTCACAAGTCATTTTTAGCGGCTAAGAGCGCGGGTATGAGCCCAATCCCTTGTAGTGCTAGCGCAGCCAGTACAGAGTAGAAGCGCTGGCGGTGGCTGGCGATGACAGAGAGAGGGGCTGGTAGCACGCAGGCAGAGAGGAAGTAAAGGGAGTGGTGCCAACGTGAAGGAGAGACCGCCGCTGGATGTAGTGGGTCGACTATACAGATGCAGTGGATCATGTGCCGATTGAGGATGTGATGTATCCTTGGCAATATTAGGTCAAAGTGTTGATGTGTTTGTGGTTGGCTTGGTTGTCAGACGCAAGGTTGTAGTTCAAGAGGCAGTGAGGCCATGGTTGAATTCCCTTGGCAGTAAATCCAAGCCAAAGTGTTTGTAAGGTTGTGTGAGTAAAAGCTTCTGTGTCGGAAGAAGCTTGTATGAAGTGTTGGTTGGAAATTTAAGGATGGATGATACAGGTGATGTATCTAGCTTTGGTTGTGTTGGTATCCTGTGTATGTTGATTTTCAGGAGAAGGCGTGATTGATGTGTTTGGTGGTGTAGTCCACGGGTTTACACTCTCACAGCACACTTTGTGCCAGCCTTCGATTACCTCGTCATGCACACGGTGGAAGTGTATGTGTTTGCTGGGTGTTTACTTTGATTACGGTGCCCCTGTTTTGGCTGTCTTTCTGGTGTGGGTGGTGTGGTGAACCGTGAGAGAAGTGTTCCTGCCGGTGGCTGGTGGTGCCCCCGTTGGTGTTAGTGTTTCCAAGGCTATTGGATGGACAGCTATAGAGGCAGGTGATTCCGTGTCCCGAATTTCCGACAGCTTTCTGGTGCCCCACTGAGAAGAGCTCAAGGATTGTTACAGATTTTCATGATGTGGTCTTATCCAAAATTTCATGGCAGGAAGGGTGAAGATGTGTTTGACTTCTTGGAGAAAATGGAGTTGGCATGCATTAGCAATCATGTTACAGATGAAGAGTAGGTTTGGAGGCTAGTAAAGATTTTCTTGAAGGGAGATGCCCGAAGCTGGCTCAAAGATTTTGAAGCACAGGATGTGACATATGAGCTACATGGTGCTTTGACCTTAGGCAAGTTGAAAGAAGGCCTTTTGGAGCATTTTCAACAAGTGGAGGAGCCTAGTGTGCTTTGGCAGGAGTTGAGCATCTTGAAGCAGGTCCATGGGCAATCACTGGATGATTTTGTGAAGGTATTTACATGTTTGTGGGGTAAGCAGTGTATGACATTGAAGCAGGAAGTTCCTCCTATGTTTCTAAAAAAGAGCTTGTTTATTGATGATTTGTTACCCCATTTGAAGGTCAGGGTTGAGTTGAAGAATCCCAAGTCATTTGATGATGCAGTTAGGGTTGCTAGGGAAAAGGAAGGCAAGATTTTGAAGCAGATGGAGATGGGTATTTATTCGCATGAAGGTGTTGTGTTTGCGAGGGATATGCATGTAAATTTGGTTGTGTTTGCAAGGGATATGCATGAAGGTGTTGTGTTTGCAAGGGATATGCATGTAAATTTGGTTGAGGTGGATAAGAGTCCTATGCAAAGTTTGATTAGACAAGAGCCTCAAAGGCCTATACAGGTGCAAAGAGGGATGTTTTATGTGCCTTCTGATTTTTTTCCAAAGTCATTAAAGCATGTGAAGGTGGATGAAAAGCAGGATGAGATTCTAGGTCAAGGTTTGAGACTTTTGCAGATGAGGAGTTGCCAGTGGATTCTTCTTTGGATTGGGACATCATGGCAGTGCATGATAGTGATTTGGAATGTTCTATTGAAGATTATTTGCATTCTGATCTGGATGACATGCATGCACATGGAAGCAAAGAGGATGATGCCTTGGGATTGGCTCTGATGATAAGAAAGAAGAGGAGTTGGATACAGAATGCTTTGAGGATGATTCTTTGCCAGATTCTACAAGGGAGGAGGATGGGGTAGAGACTTGTGATGAAGTGAAGATGGTTTGCAATGTGGATGTGGAGAGCATGGAGGAAGATCCTATTGTTATGGATTTTCTTGGACAGCTTGATGGTGGTCCGATACTTGTGATGAATGATGTGGATGATTTTCCATTTGATGCATTAGGTGCTGGGGAGTCTTTGGAACATGATACTAGGGGGGTTGGCAACACTCAAGAAGATATGCATGTAGATTGGGCTGATGAAGAGCGTTGTGATATGAGTATTGTGCTTGAGGATGATATATGGGAAGTTGCTAGCCTTGATATGAACAGGAGCCAAAGATGGACATGGATGCAAATATGGTTGAGAATGTAACTAAGGCTTCTTTGCGTGTTGCTGAAATGCTAAAGACAAAGTCCATGGATGACAAGGATTCTGAACCAGTTGAGTTGTATGATTGTGAAGAGATGCCTATTTTACATGAGTTGGAAGTGCTTGTGGACACTGTTGTTGGAAAGGATGTGGATTTTTGTGTGCATAAAGGTCAGAATGTTGGAACCTGGCCTTCACTGGTATTGATGAATTGGATGCTAGATGTTGCAATGCCACAGGTTTTGAAGACAAGGAGGTTTGTTGGGGGTGAAGTGTTCTTTTATGGCTTATTTGAAGAGCAAAGGCTTGAGGGTGATGCTGTGTGGTCAAAGTCTGTGAATGCTTATCAAATGATGGACGGAAATGATTTTGCGGCACATATGGTTGACGTCTGGTATGTAGTGATGCAGCCATTTTTTTCACAGATGTTGGGAAATGGGATGGTGAGTTACAGCTGTTTCCTTTTGATCCTGGTGGATAGCTATTGAATTTATGCTTTTTTCTGCTGAGCATAAATGCTCTAGTAGACAGGGGGGTTGGCAAAGTATGTTAGGTAAAATTTTGAAAGGTGTTCTGGGCTTGTGTACATATGGGATGCATGGCATGTATAAAGCTTTGCCCTGGAATGCCTTGGCAGATGTACAGGGTGGATGGCTTGGTAGTAGGCTTGTACAAGTTTGTCCAGAGCGTGGTCTGCTGGAGGTGGTATCAGCCATTCGGTCGCTCTGTATGTGTGCGCGTTCCCAAAATAAGTGGGCACTTGTAGGTTGAATTTGAAGGTGTGCATGGAGTAAAAAAAGACCTTAATACACAAGGGCCTTAATAAATACTATGGAATTTTATAAAAAAGGTAGCGAAGGTGGAAACATCAACCAAGGAAATCGGTTGCAGCAACATGGCGAGTGTCAGGCGTTTTTCTGAGAGGTATTTTGGGCTCGTGTATATATGGATGCATGGCGTGTGTGAAGGTTTTGTTTTGAGGGCGTTGCCAGGTGTACAGGGTGGAACGATTTGGCAACAGGCTTGTACATCTTTGTCCAGAATGTGGTTGGCTGGAGATGGTTTCAGCTACTTGATAGCTTGAAATGTGTGTACGCATCCCTTAAAATGGAAATGGGCACTAGTAGGTCGTATTTGAAGTGTGTATGAAGACATGGGAAAATAAAGACCATCTTTAGGCCTTGGAAAAAATAATGAAATGATAAATAACGTGGCCAGCTGTGGTAAGGTATGCGTGGAGGCTTGAGCTGCCGCCAGCGAAGGAGTCCAGAAGATACGTGAAGCGGTGGCGGGTGATGCGCAGCTGCAAACAAAAAGGAGAGGAGGCAGCCTTGTTTGTGGGGCTTTCGGGCGTGTGCAGCTACAGGCAGGAGAGAGCTGCAAGGTTTTGTGTGGCTAAGCGCAGCCGGGAGCACCCTGGTCATTCTGTAGAGAAGACCACTAGAGGAGAGAAGCGCCATGGAGGAGGGCTCGCGCGACGACGGACTAGCCTTAGTGTTGGGCCGTGTTATTTTTTGTTTTGGCAGTCAGGGTGGCGGCTAGAGAGGAAGCCGCCTTGGTTTTGGGCATGCAGGTGCGTAGCTGACTGAAGAAGGTGAGACGATAGGTGGGCTCGGGTCATTCAGTGAAGGCACACGAAGAAGGTGAGGCTGGCCATGTGAGGGCTAGCGTGGGCTAAGAAGCCGCGGTGTGAAGTCGGGGGCTCCCCTTGGAAAAAGCAGCTGTTTGTCGAGGCGGCCTCTAGGTGTGCAAGACCAGAAGTGAGGGCAGGCCTTGTGAGAGGGCACCACCTTGTGGGAGAGCTGCAAGTTCTCGGGCGTAGCAGCAGGCACACGAGAGAAGAAGCTGCCTTTGCAACAGGAAGCACTCTGGAGTGGACAGGGCTGACGTGTGAGTTGTGAAGGTCGGTGAGGGCGCTGACAGGTTGGCGCAGCTACACACACACGGGGGCTTCTCGGGTGAGAACGCAGGCAAGAGGGCGCAGCTCTGCTGGCATCAAACGCGAAGGTCTGGAGAGTTGAGCCGGCAGGGGAGCCACCGAGCTGCAACTAGAGGCTGGGGCCTCCCTTGTGAAGAGCAACAGAGAGATGAGGGAGAGACATGGTTGTGGATTAGCAAGGTAAGAGGAAAGGCCAGTTGTTGTGAAGGTCGTTGAGGGGCTGCAGGAGAAGAGAGCTGCAGGCTTACAGGCTGGCGTTACAGGTGATGGGCTAGAGAGAGTGGCCTACGAACAGTTGGTAACATCCACATCCACATTCCCATTCACATTTATACATCCACATCTACATCCCCATTCACATCTATGCATATACATCTTCATGCATACATCCATTTTCACATTCATACATCCACACTCCCATCTCCACATCCACACATCCACATACATACATCCATTTCCACATTCCCATTCATATAGCCCCATATGCCTTCACATCTAATCTTTTACATCACATCCATTCTCGCCCTATCACAACCCATATATATCTTATCCTATCACATACACTTCTTACCTCATCCCATACACATCTTATCACATCTTAATTCATCCCATACACATCTTATCACATATACTTCTTACCTCATCCCATACACATCTTATCACATCTTAATTCATCTTATCACCTCCTAACTTATTTCATAAGCATCTTATCACCTCTTATCACATCTTATACACCTCTTATCACATCCTATTATATCTCATATCTATTTATAGAATACAAGAGAATTCTTATATTTGATATAAGATTTCTTTACACATTTATTTATGCATAAATTCTATTTAAGGAGATTAATACTTTCGAAGTAAAAATCAATCTTTTATGCATCTTCCTATGCATAAATTCATTTTTAAATGAAAATGACACTTTTGAATTAAATCTTAATCTTTTATGCATTTTCCTATGCATAAATTCAATTTAGATGAGAATGACACTTTTAAATTTAAAATTAATCTTTTATGCATCTTCTTATGCATCTTCTTATAATGATAAAAGTAACACTTTTATAATAAAATAATCAACTTTTATGCATACCTCTATGCATGAAATCCAATTATGATAAAAGTAACACTTTTACAATAAAATAATCATCTTTTATGCATACCTCTATGCATGAAATCCAATTATGCTAAAAGTAACACTTTTGTAATAAAGTAATCATCTTTTATGCATACCTCTATGCATGAAATTCAAATATGATAAAAGTAACACTTTTACATTAAAATAATAATCTTTTATGCATACCTCTATGCATGAAATCTAATTATGATAAAAGTAACACTTTTATGTTAAAATAATAATCTTTTATGCATACCTTTATGCATGAAAATCAATTATGTAAAATATAAAAATCAATTTCTCTATGATTACAATGAATATCTTCAATTAATCTAGGATGATAATTCCTAGAATATGGTAGAAAGTCCTCTTTTCATGCTTTGAATGAAATTATTTTATGCGTAATTTTATGCGTAATTTTTATAAAAATTTTGCCATAGCTCCGATGATATGACTGATAAATCTCAAATTTTCTAAGGGATAAAGCTTATCATTAAGGAAATAAATAGAATGATCCCTAATTGGATCATTAATCCATAATGGATTGAATCATCAATATTCATGAAATACATAAACTAAAAGCATAGAAAAAAGCCATTAATTTGGCCTCAAGCATAGAAGTCAATATTAGGTAATTTGGGAAAAATCTCACATTTTAGGAATCAATTACTCCATATAGTTTTGGACATATCTTAAACATACTAACTCCAAATTTGTCAGAGATCATAGATTTAGATTCTACTCTTCAAGATCTTTTCGATGATATGTCACATGAGGGGGTTTTGACAAAATTTTGGACAAGTTCACCATGCTGCCATTTTTCAAATGGGAATGGGATTTTTTCCAAATTATCTAATATGGTGTTATAGATTAATCTTGGATTAAGGAAAAGCTTTATGAAAAGCTTCATTTGGATTGAGAGTGGGTCATGAGTATGACCATTTCTTGAGTGAGAGAGAGAAATTACATAAAAACCATTAGAATTAAGCATAAATGGAAATTTATGTAATTCTTAACTATCATTAATCAATTAACTTCAATAGCATTCATCAAATTATGTAACTCTTCACTACCATTCATCAATTAACTTCAATAGCATTCATCAAATTATGTAACTCTTCACTAGAACTAAGCATAAATGGAAATTTATGTAATTCTTAACTATCATTAATCAATTAACTTCAATAGCATTCATCAAATTATGTAACTCTTCACTACCATTCATCAATTAACTTCAATAGCATTCAAAAACCATTCCAATTAAGCTTCTCAAGCTTGAGAGGGGTTGAGAAGAGAGAAACATTGAGAAATTATAGAAAATGATCAAAATTCACTAATTACCTTATAAATTTCTTGATTCTCTGGTCACGGTAGAGGCCCCCAACCAATCAATTGGTTAAGTATGTTGATGGAGCCACCAATGGGGATTGAAGAAAGAGGGAAGCTCCAAAAACTAGTGAATTATTAATGAATTCACAGTTCTTGGCTTAGGTGGAGTAGAGTAACGATGCATAAACACTATATATTTTTCAACAAGGGGGAGGCTTCTATTTATAGGAAAAATTGAGCTCCTAACCAAACAAACTGATTCTAGAATTTTCTAAATTAGTTTGGTCAGTATTTGACCATTTTTAGGTCAGTTAAGCTAACTTTTTGGAACTAGACTTGAATGAGAAGAAAGGAGAGATGAAATATCTCAATTTTTATGAGTTTAAAACTCATTCAAGCATGTGAAATATGCACCTCCTTTAAAGAACTCCCCTTCCTTACATATGTGTCAAAATAGAATCATTATATCCAAAATATCTCATATTTTTAATATTGCTCATAGATTTTACTAATAAACCTTGTACATTTTCAACTCTTCATCTTATGTGAAATATTCACCTCCTTTAAAGAACTCCTCTTCCTTACATGTGTGTCAAAATGGAATCATTATACCCAAAATATCTCATATTTTTAATATTGCTCATAGGTTTTTACTAATAAACCTTGTACATTTTCAACTCTTTATCTTATGTGAGCATTTACTCATTTTTGGATACCCAAAATATCTCATATTTTTAATATTGCTCATAGTTTTTTACTAATAAACCTTGTACATTTTCAACTCTTCATCTTATGTGAGCATTTACTCATTTTTGGGTATCTTTTTTTACAAATTGGATTTATCTCCTCCCTACACATGGATTGATGCTATTGACCCATAGGAACCTTACTTGGACCATAATCCAAAATTTTTGAAAATCTAGACCCTTAGGCTAAGGTCCTTTATACCCATTTCCAATTAATTCCAATTGCACATTGGAAAGTTCTTTTTGAATTTCTGTTTCAGGGGAACTTATTTTAATAAGATGAGATAATTTTCTATCCAAATATTTTTAAAAATCCGAATATTCTCTCTCTAGAATATTTTCTCTCTCTAAGTTAAAATAGTTAGAAACAAGTCTTTTATATTTCTGAAGAGGGATTGATTACAGGGGAAGATGCTGGACATTTTGAGAGGCTGGGGAGGAATCTTATACTTCTGTGTCAGAAGAAGCTTGTATGAAGTGTTGGTTGGAAATTTAAGGATGGATGATACAAGTGATGTATCTGGCTTTGGTTGTGTTGGTATCCTGTGTGTGTTGATTTGCAAGAGAAGGCGCAATTGACGTGTTTGGTGGTGTAGTCCACGGGTTTATACTCTCACAGCACACTTTGTGCTAGCCTTCGATTACCTTGTCATGCACACGGTGGAAGTGTATGTGTTGCTGGGTGTTTACTTTGATTATGGTGCCCCTGTTTTGGCTGTCTTTCTGGTGTGGGTGGTGTGGTGAATTGTGTAAGAAGTGTTCCAGCCCTGTGTGCTAGTGGTGCCCCAGGTTTGTGGTGTTTTCCAAGGCTGTTGGATGGATAGCTATAGAGGCAAGCGATTCCATGTGTCCGGAATTTCCGACAGGGGCAGACTGGGGAGTTCTGTGAGAACTTCCCAGTTTGCCCCTACTTTTTTTTTTGTAGGTTTATTTTTGCTGCTCAGAACTTTCTTTCGCTGCTCTTAGCAGCGTTACTTCTAGCATTTTTTTATTGCTCAGCAGTGCTTTTTCGCTGCTCAACAGCAGCGTTAGTTTGCTGCTTCTTTGGTTGCTGAGCAACGAACCTGTTTTGTAGCAAAAGTAACATAATATTGTTTCTAGTAGCAAAATAGGCCCGTCATCTTCGTACCCTTCTAGTTACAAAAGCGCTGTTATTTTTGTTACTAGATCCTCATTCTGTTGTAGTGATAAAAATTTAGCAGTGGGACGAGCATATGCCTTTCAAGTAGCTTTTGCTTTAGCCCATTTTGTGAAATAGTTAGTAGCCACAATTATGTATCGGGATTGGGTCCAAAAAAGTCTATTTCCCATTTCTCAAAAGCTTGTTGTACAATAATTGGAATTGATGGCATTCTATCTTGTGCGTGGGGAATGTGAAAGAATCGACATTCATCACAACGTTTAACGAATTCCATGGAATATGAAGGTAGAAGTATGTTTGGCTACCATGTCAAAGCAAATAGCATTCACATGGAAAAGTCCAAATGCAGAATAAATGATGGCATTCATCATAGCAATTGCAAAAGGAATGTTGGCATTCACAGCAATACACAAGAAACAATGGCATTCATAGAAATTACACAAGAAATGATGGCATTCATAGAGATTGCACAAGAAACGATGGAATTCATAGAAATTGCACAAGAAACAATGGTATTCACAAGAAACAATGGCATTCACAAGAAACAATGACATTCATAGAAATTGCACAAGAAACAATGGCATTCACAAGAAACAATGGCATTCATAGAAATTGCACAAGAGACAATGGCATTCACAACAATTGCACAAGAAAATGCCAATGAAGGAAGTGTGGATTCCAAGAGTATTATTGTAAGCCCAAGGCTACCATGACAGTGCAACCCAAGTTACATTCCAAAAAGGAAAACCATGCTCCTAAAATAATCGGAGGTATATGCACCCAAAAAGAAGTTTGTACCAAAATAGAGACCACAAAAACCAAGGTACCATGCACGATACTAAAGAATGCACCAAATATGGGTACCCAACACAAACCTACCTTAGGCTTAAGGATACCATGAGGTAGGGGAATGTTCACCCCTAGGGTCAACACCTAGGCTGACATTGAGCTTCATTGGCCAATCTAGGTGTACATGCACATTGCAATATTTTTTTGGTGCACATAACGTAAGGTATTTACCTTACCATGATTGTTTCCACATGTCACCGATCATGCCTCTAGAATCACGGGATGAAAATTAAAACAACCTATAGTTCATGGTGCAAGAATTAGGTTAAAAAGGGGAAAAAATGGCTAGTCTAGAATGTCAAAGCATACCCCTACAGATGCAGATGTCTGATTTAGACCTTGAAGCTAGCCTTAGGTATCCATTGAGACCTATGCCACCCATTGAGGCCTTACACTCCTTATGGATTTCATACCCACATTCGGTAACACTATACACATGAGTGCTACACCGGGTTTCTCAAACATTGTAATAACCTCTATGCCACCAATCTCAAGTCCCTTGCATAACACTAATTTCAGCCCAATCACTTCTCAAATCCTTTTATCATTTAGGCAAAAAAATCTTTCCATCCTGAACAATTTAGGGGGGGGATCACTCATGAATTGAAAGATGTCCTAGGCCAACAAGGAGCTGCACATAGGTCAAGGGATATATTAAACATGTTGTCTAAGAAATATCCAAATACATGAATAGATTAGATGGTATCACGGACCCATATGGGTTCATGTAAGTGTTTGAACAATGTTGTGATGTATTTGGAGCTATTAACTTCCCATCTAAGGTTCAAGCTTTCACCTTATACTTAATGGGTAGAGCTCGAGAGCACTTCGACCCAAGATCAAAGTTAATTTCAGAACTTTGAAGGCATCTTTCATCTATGAGTTCTCAAGGCAAGGTCACTGGTGGTGTGCATGATGTGAACTTTAATCAATTAAAAAAAACTAATGAAAGATTATGACGTTTATCCTCCAAATAAAATGTCTGGCTTTACGATGGGAACCATGGGAAAAACTAAATGATGCTCAATTGAAACGATGCTTTATAATGGGGCCAAAGAAAAATGGTTTGCAAAATTTGATCCTTGTATCAAATCCTGAAACCTTTAACCAATGTTGGAAAGAGGCTAACCGATTGGATGACATGTTGGATCATGACCTAGAAGTGAAAAATCCCTTGACCATGTTGAAATGAGTGATGCAAGATTTGGCTTACGAAGTTCAAAATGGAGGACATGGCCCGTTTGCCCGTTTGCCTAGTGAACTATAACCTGTCCACCATGGTTAGTAGTAAAGAAGGGGAACCTTTTACTTTCCTTGAAAGTTCCAGGGAAGTATAAGGTTAAGAACATGGACATCTACTTGGCTCCATCATTTGACTTTCCTCGAAAGTTACAGGGAAGTACAAGGTTGAAAACATGGACGTCTACTTGGCTCCATTACTTGATGAGCTACACACGATGGTATCCAAGTTCATGATGTGTCTAAGACGTTTGGAGAATGGGCTACAACAGTGCGAGGAATACTTATGTGGAACATCCATGATTGGCCAGCAGGCTATGGGAGAGTGCTCTGGTAAGTTAATTATTCTAAGATTTCCTGATCTGATTTAATTTCACAATTTTGGTATTCTTGTATTATTTGCATATCTCATCACAATGATTAGCATGTTTGGCAGGGCTTTCAATATCTAGTTATAATGCATGCCCTATATGTGGGCCTGGATTATCTACCCATTAATAGCTTTGAGGAAGGTTGTCTATGAGGGTAACAAAAAGTATCTCCTCGACAACCATGAGTTACGAGAGAGATTTCTAGGGAGGCCTCCTCATGCACTAAGAACAAATGATTGGAAGAGGACATGGGAAGTGGATCTAGGTTGTTCACCCCTTGGAATGAAGTGGCTATCCATCTTCCATCTACTCCCATATTGGAGTAATATTCTAGTCAATCATCTTCTTGACCCTATGCACATTTTGAAGAACATAGCTGATATGCTTTGGAAAACCATCATAGGTGCTAAAGAGAGAAAGGCACAAAGGGATGATCTACAAGAGGTGGATCACATGCAGCAACCTGATGGGAAGGTGATTCTCCCTAGAGAACCTTGGGTCTTAACCAAAGAAGAGCAGAGGCATGTAAAGAAGTGCATCACTGAGTTTTGTACTCCCATCGATTGTATGCATTGCTTGAAGGGAGCATTCAAAAAGGATTAAGAGCTTAGTGGCTTGAAGTCTCATGAGTGGCACAAAATCTTACAGTTTTTGTTTCCAATCGCCATTAAGGATTGCCTAAGTGAAGACATAAGAGCAACAATATACAAGAGTGCAATAGTATGGTGGATATCAAAGAAGGAGATTAGAAGAAATACTTTAGAAGTAGCTCGTCTAAACTTCATTGAAGTAGTTACAATGGCGTAGAAATTCTTTCCACCAAAAAGTTTCCTGACCATTCAATTATACCTACTTGTTCATGTGGTTGACAAGGTTGCTATAGCAAGTGTTGTTCATATAGCTGATGGATTTTTTTCCTTGAGAGATTTATGAAGACACTAAAAGGTTTTGTTCATCAAAAATCCCTAAGGACAGTATGGCAATGAGATGTCTTGTTCAATAATCTCTTGTATACATAGCAGAATTTCTTAGTACATCAGACCCAGATATGCCATGGTTGTGGAAACAAGAAGAGGATGATCGGCTCATTGGGGAAGAGCCTCAAGGATTAGGAATTCAGAGAATAATAGATATGGCATTGCGAGAAAAGATAAATAAATTTTGTATTCTCAACTCATGTATTGTGGAGAAATGGATCGAGAGGCATAACCTAGCAAAGAGGGAAAGAGACTTGAGATCATTTGAATTTTAGAAAGAGTCCAACAGCTAGAGCATTGCCATACCGAGACTCACTCGTTTAACTTCCAGAATTTCCTTCTAGTAG
This sequence comes from Cibotium barometz, assembly GCF_041138505.1. Taxonomy (NCBI): domain Eukaryota; kingdom Viridiplantae; phylum Streptophyta; class Polypodiopsida; order Cyatheales; family Cibotiaceae; genus Cibotium; species Cibotium barometz. The sequence continues at coordinate 28,687,415 of NC_141087.1, forward strand.
ATGGCTTTAGAAAACTATACAAGAAGTAAAACATAGTGGCGAGGTTATTAACGAGGACGAGGAGGAGGAGCTTGCATATGGTTGTGATTACCATGTAAGTGAGTCTTTATATGTACACAAGAAACCATAAGACATAGTCTTGTATAAGTTTTTTTTCTTGATAAAATTTCATGATCTTCTTTTTCTTGCAGTATCACAAATTTGGTGCACTTTAGTCATGCAATCGTCACTTTTGAGTTGAGTGAATAGATAAGAAGTGAATAAAATTTGATTGCGGTGTCCAAGCAAATTTCATGCAAGAAAGTCGTTCAAGTGAAAGTGACCTAAGTAGTGAAGTTGGCATGCTTGATTACTATGGAATGATACATGATATTATCAAGGTTGGGTTCAGAAAGTTTTCTATGTTCATTTTTAATGTGATGTGGTTGAAGATAGTGGCTCAAGCACCACAAGCAACCATGCACAGAGATAAGAGTGGATTTATTCAAGTAGACTCCACAAAGATATGGACAAACTAAAGGGACACATTTGTGCTACTAGAGCATTGTGAGAAGGTCATCTTCAAGGTGGACTTGAGAGATTATAGGTGGTTGTTTGTAGTCCAAATTAATCCATGCAGTAAAACAAATATTTGAAGATATCAAAATATTAGATGAAGTAGAGGTTGAAAACCCACTCAAGAAGCACAAGAAACATATATTGATCCATTTAAACAACTAGAAGAAGGATCAAATGAAGTTATAGTAATTCAACAACTAGCACTTGAACCACCAGAAGCAAACACAATAGCTAATCCAAAATTCGAAGAAGAAATAGAAGAAAAACTTTTAATACAATCACCTCTAATGCCTGAAATAGAAGAGGATGATATGGAGGCTACACCCATTGACGAAGATATAGATGGAGAGGTATTTCTAGAAATACCTTGTATTCAAAGCCATGGATCTAGTTGAGGATGAGAGAGTCAATGATGAGCTGTAACATCGTATTTCATTTTTTATTTACCAACGAGAAATACCTGGTTTTTGTCACTATTTTCTTGTTTGGGACTACTAATGGGGGCTTTAGCAGTTAATTGTTATATTCTTTTGTAAATATTGCTACATATATCCTTGTATTTGGGATTATTAGTGTAAGATTTGGTAAATAAATATTGACTTTTTAATTTTTAATATCTTTGTATTTATTGGAAAAGTAACTATAAATTGGGTTCATTAAAGGACTATGAGAACAGGTGCACACTTGAATTTTTTAAGAAGTTAAAAAAAAAGATTTCGACGCACTTTTTAAACGATTATAGTTACCCTTATTTTGAACAATTATTTCGATGCTTATTTCAACGTCCATTTTTTCCCCTTATATCAATATCGATGCTCATTTCAATGTGTATTTGCAACATTTATATCGACGCGTATTTTGACACGCGTATTTTGACAGTGCGACCACTATCAAAACTAGGCATCAGAAATGAGTCATCCTGTAGTAGTGTATCAAAGCTTTATTTTACCTTCCTCCTATAAAAGGGGTCATTTTGAATCAATGGAATCAAATAAGCTCTCAAGACTCTTTATAAGTACAAATCTTAATCTTGTAACCTAATTGTGCCCGAGTCTAAATCTTAATTAGTTTAGTTCATTCATCATGATTGTTGTTAGGTATCACACCCACCCTAGCTTAGCTTAGCACTAATTGCATGTGATTATATAGGATTGATTCTTTTTCACCATCACCATCTCCATGGGAGCTTGGATCCTCAAGTTCTAACATGGTATCAGAGCTTGGTTAGCTTTCCATAGCTAGTGTTTTAGTTTACCACCCTCCAAATTTTTTATCTCTATTAATGATAATCTCCCATAATTAGCTCACATTATCATACCATTATACTCATCTTCTAGTTGTGGCTGAGTTTGCAAAGCTCATTCCTCATCCACATTGCTCTTCAAACTTCAAGAGCATCTTCCTGTATCCTAGGTGCATAAGTCCACTAAAGGTTTTCACCAAATTTCAATAAATCACATTCGTTTACAAAATCCAAAGTAACAGTAATATTTGTCAATACAAAAATCTAAAAATCATAGAGATAATCACCAACAAAAGATCTAGCTAATAGGGCCTTTCTCCGGACGCCTGTCCACCCAACCACCACTCTAGATGTCGCAGCTATCCCGGGTATGCCTTTAGTAAATCTCGTCCACTCTGGGTTCTACCAAGTGGCTCCCATAGGGTATAAATCACAATCTCTGTCCGGTGTTCCCTGTCAAAGGACGGCCGACGACTCAAATCTTAAAATCTCTCTCTCTCTAACCTACACAAAAAAATAGCCCATGAGAAATAGTAAATTATCATGCACGAAATCATCAAACATAGAAAATATTTCCTAAAAACATGCGTTCGAACCAAATTAGAGAAGATACATTAAAAAAAATCACTCAAAAGTAGTGTCAATTTTGTTTCACGAATACCAACCACCCCATGCGGAATCTCCCAATTCTAAACACGAGCTTTATGATATTAATTATCTACACCTTCATGTGAGGCCGTTACTAAAAATGAAGGGTCCGGGCCCCGTTTCGGGCGCTCATTGCGGTTATACCCGCATATGAGTTTCCTTTAGGCTCAACCACTCACTGTGAAGCTCTTATACATTATCTAACATGGTTAAGTATAGAATAGAAATCGCATACAAATGAAACCACAAAACATGCATAAAAAGTCCCAAAATTGACCCAAAATTGACATATCAAAATTACTAAATTTGTGACCAAACTTAATTATTTATGTCCTCTAAGTATTTCCTACTTTTCAACATTAAATATAGATGCGAAAAATCACCAAATCAAATGGATCCAAAAATATGTACATATGAGTACGTTACATTCTCCCCGGGTTAAAAAAAAAAGAGTGTTGTCCTCAGTGCATGAAGTGAGGATAGTGAGTCCTGATATGATCCTCAGACAACCAAGTGGCATCTTCAATTGGATATGTCTTCCATTTTATTAATAGATCGACTATGTCCCGATGTCTAAACTTCTTAACCCTGTGATCCAAAATTGTCTTTGGTTCTATGTCAAAATATCCCACTTCTTCCACTCTTGTACTATCACCCAATATGTGATTTGGATCAGCCACATACTTCTTCAATAAGCTAATGTGAAATACATTATGTGCTTTAACTCCTTCTCGAAGTTGTAGAAGATAAGCTTGTATTCCAATCTTCTTAAGTATCTTGAAAGGTCCTGCATATCTAGGTGCTAATTTCTTAAACTTCCCAAGTCTTAAAGAACTCTTCTTTGGTTTCACCTTCAATAATACCATTTCACCTTCATTGAATTTTCTTGGCTTTGTTCTCTTGTCTGCATAACTCTTTTGAGACGACTTTGAGCACCTCTTATGCATTCCCTTATGTCTCTTGTCTGCATCTCCATTTCATCAGCATCTGTTTACTTATCTCAACCTTCCCAACAACAATGTCATACCATAATACAGGTGACATGCAATCTTGCCTATATAATGCTTTGAATGGAGACATTCCAATAGTAGACTGTGGACTACTATTGTATGCATATTCCACCATATGTAAGTATTCATCCCACTTTCTAGGTTTATCCATGCAATACATTCTTAACATATCCTCAAAGATTTGATTCACTCTTTCTGTTTGCCCATCACTTTGAGGATGATATGCAGTACTCATATCAAGTAATGTCCCAAAAGATTTAAAGAATGCTTGCCAAAAATTTGAAGTGAATCGAGAATCTCGATCTGATACTATACTTTTAGGCATACCATGTAACGAAGATATTCTTCACAAATATATTTCCCACATCCATAGTGGTATATAAACTCTTGATAGGCAAGAAATGAGTGGCTTTTGTAATCCTATCTACCACCACAAAAATGCTGTGATAACCTCCTTTAGTCCTTGGTAGCCCAGTAATAAAGTCCATTTATATACATCGCCATTTTATCTCTGGCATATCCAATGGTAACATAGAACATGGTTTCTTTACATGCTCACCTTTCACCTGTTGGCATTTTAGACATTTCGCCACATAATCCCTTACATAAGCTTTCATTCCTGGCTAAAAGAAATTTTTTCTAGCCTTAGGCTGGATTCACAAGGGCCGGCGGCGGCAGCAGCTGTCGCTCGGACCCTGCGAACCAGAGCATGCCACGTGCCCGCCCCCTTTCACAGTGGGCGGCGACAGCAGTGGGGAGCTCATGCCACGTCGCGGCAAGTGGGCATTGCAGATGTACCGACCCCCCCCCTCGTTCAAGTGCGCTGCCGCCTGACAACATGCCATGCAAGCGCTGAGTTCGGCGTTCAGTGCTCACTGCTGAATGTTGAAAGTGACCAGTGACCCCCCCCCCTCGCCCAAGTGCGCTGCCGCTTGACAACATGCCACGCAAGCGCTGAGTTCGGCGTTCAGTGCTCACTGCTGAACGTTGAAAGTGACCAGTGACCCCCCCCCTCCCAATTTGGATATTTCCAAAGCCACCATTTGACCATTCGATTTTTCCCCTCAAAAATAAACGTTTCTTCATGACCAGAAATGAACGGTTGTCTCTCTCTTCACACAAACGGACCAAAACACCCACGTCCCAACGGTTGCATTTTCCAACGTCTACACATTGTTCAAGGAGCTCTTACATTTTTTTCCTATAAATTGAAGCTTTGTGTTGTACTTCCTTTGCCACTGTGAAAAAGCTGTTGAGAAGAAGTTCTGTCCAAATCAAGACTTGCTTGCCCTTCTATCAAGCAATATCGGTAGACCACCTTTGAAGTTTGAGCTTTTTTTTTTCAAGCTTTTATTGATTGCACAATTGGCTTATTCAATAGCATACTAACACATTTGCTTCAATTGTGATGTGCAGGTGCAAACCAACAAGGTTTCGAAGGTACCTTGCCAATTTCTTTGGCCCTCTTTGGCTTCTACATCCTCTACATGACAACTCTCCACCAAATGGCCTCTCACTCTTCCACCATACACCCTCTCTCTCTCTCCCTCTATCCGCCAAATGGCATTGCTCTCTCTCTCTCTCTCTCCACCATATGGCAAATCTCTCCATCATATGGCCTTTCCCTCTCTCCACCATGTGGCCTCTCTCTCTCTCTCCACCATATGCCCTCTCTTTCTCTCTCTCTCTTCTTATAATGGCCTCTCTCTCTCCCATCTCTCCACCAAAGGCCTCTCTTTTTTATGCTTGTAATTTTGTTTGAAGGATAAATTTTTGATCATGATTAATTCTTTTTTGTTTTCTTTCAGGTACATTTTATGGACCCTACTCACTCTCAACCATTTGATTCTCAAATGGAGGATGACACACCTCTCTCCCAAATGTTTACATCGCCACCACAATACCCCTTCTCATCCGCACATTTTCCATTGCCTCCTCATGGCTTTACGGCCATGTTAACCTCTCCCTCTCCCTCTCCCGCCTCTCCCTTCTTCTTTAGACCCCCACCTCCAAATGTGGCTTTTAAGCCACCAAGTCCTCATCACGAACCATCAAAAAATTCACCTCCAAATCCAACGAAAGAAACTACACCATCACGAGCCAAAACTTCAAAGAAGCATGGGGCAGACCACAGGGACGAAGTGCAAGAGTCTGCTTCATCCAAGAGGCCAAGGGTATCCAAGAAGAAGGCGCCAGCAGTTGACCTTACCGAAGACGACGACCTCGACAATAAAAGCAAAGGAAAATGGAAAGATTTTTGGGTGGATCAGCTAATCCACGTGCGAGGTGGCATGAGCCATGAATTTAGCAACCCTCAAAAACAGGGGGTTAATTTATGGGCAAAAGTGGCAGATAAACTATCTGCTACTTATCATGATTTTGACAAAGATAGCGAAGCATGTAGGAAGAAGTGGGCACATGTTTTAGGCCAATACAGGGTAGACAAAGCTCACAATACTGTGTCTGGTAACAATAGAAAATACACTTGTAAATGGTTTGATGTCGTAGACGAATATTATCACAATAGAGCACAGGTAAAGAGTGTATCACATGCTAGCTCTGTGTCATGTAATGACCCCCTAGACACACAAATAGATGAGGAGAATGAGGAGGGGGAGCCACAAAACTCCACTGCCAAGGTTCAACCTACACCTCCATCAGGACGTCAGGGACCTGCCAAAATAGAGGACTCCTTGAATGAGATGGCCAACACAGGCCGTGCTCTACTTGATCATTTGAAGGAGTCTTCTATTCGTCAGGAGGCCACTGAAAACAAACGTTTGGATCTACTAGCTGCCCTCCATGCTACCATGGCCGAATTTTTGAATGCATCAAAATGATGTTGCAATGTTATTCATATCTTCTAGTGAGTTGGTGTGAAATGTTGTAAGCAAGGAGAAATCTAAATAATGTGTGTTGCATATTTTTGCAGGTGGACATGGCCATCCCAAGGAGAATTGCATTGTTTTGTGCATGGTTATGCTTTCTTGCGATTACTGAGCTTCTATCACCACCCCCCATGAGTGATGAAGAGTCTATGTTATAAAATGTGGTTGTACTTAGTTCAGTGTATGGGTCGATGTATGCATGCAAAAAAAAGTATAAATCGTAGGATAGGGCACACCCGTAGAAAAGCTTGGGCATATCCACGGGCCAAACATTTTCTTGAGCACTTCTTGCTAGGTTCTTACTCAGCAAGCATGTTCAAGAAACGCCTTCGGATTAGTAGAGAGACCTTCCAATACTTGTGTGGCAAACTTGCTCCACAATTGAAGAAAAAACGCATCAATATGCGTGAAACCTTGAGCATTGAGACTCGTGTATCTATTGCTTTGCATAGGCTAGCTAGTGGTACAGCTTTGGAGGTCTTAGGTGACCTATATGGATGTGCCACTAGCATAGCTTGTGGCATAGTCTTAGATTTTTGTAGAGCTTTCTTATCATCAGGCCTAAAAGATATGTATATCAAGTGGCCTTTTGGAGCTAGATTTGAGAAACTATCAAGAGACTTTGAGGCCATTAGAGGCATCCCCTATGTCGTAGGAGCTATCGATGGTTCGCACATTCCTATTATTGCACCGAGAGAGAACCATGAGGATTACTTTAATCGCAAAGGATTTCATTCAATCCTTTTGCAATTAACAGTTGCATCAAATTGCTCAATTTGGGACTATGATGTGGGTTGGGCTGGCTCCATCCACAACTCTTTGAACTTCACAAGAAGTGAACTCGGGCGAAGATGTGTTAGGGGTTTGTTGGGCAATTACTGTTTGGTTGGCGACTGTGCTTATCCTGCACGGCCATACATGTTGGTGCCCTTTAAGGGATGTAAGGAAGGCTTATCACACATGAAGTACTATTGGAACTTCATACAATCTAGCACTAGGATGCCTGTAGAGCGAGCATTTGGCATGTTGAAGGCAAGGTTTCGCATCTTGCTCAAAAGATGTGATATGGACCTTCACCACGTGCCTAGTCTTGTAGCTGCATGTCTTGTCTTACATAATATTTACATCTGTCATGGTGACTCTTTTGACATGGATTGGGTGCGTGAAGCAGAAGCGTGCTTACAACTTGGCAGTTCGATGGAAGAGGATCAAAGAACAGCAGTAACTTCTATGGCCGAAATTCAAGCTATCCGTCCCCTCCAGCCAGAAGATGCAATTCAACGAGCACAACAAGGAGACGACTGTGGAGGAAGAACCGTACAACATGATTTCGGATCTGGTGCTAAACGATGCAACAACATTGCAAGATCAATGTATAGGGCACATTCAAAGAAACGAGTTCAAGAATTCTTTGGTGATAATCTTTCCGATGCAGATACATCCTCATCTTCCTCTGAAGCTCAAGTTTCATGATTTGTAATAACTTCTCATCAGTATATGACTGACATTGGTGAACATAGGTCTATAAGCCTTGTAATCATTTTCTCTCATTATGGTTAAACCTTGTTTGTTTTTATGGTCTATAAGCATTGTAATCCTGGTCTCGCATTATGGTTAATTTTTATTGTGATTTGCTATTTTTTTGTTAGCTTTGACCTTCAATTTACCAAATCACTTTGTTTGCTTCCGCCGCCTCCGTGTGAATTCAAGGGGCGGCGGCAGTGTGAATACCATTCTACCGCCGTCTCCGTGTGAATTGAAGGGCGGTGGCAGGAGAAAAATGTAAAGTCTTCCACCCGGACAAGGAGTTTCACATCACTCACTTCCACCGCCCCATTGTGAATCCACCCTTAGTGTATGTCTTTTGAAATCCTAGATGTCTTGCTATGGAAATATCATGAAGGTCATGCATTAACTTCCTCTCTCCACAACATCAGGTATGCATAACCTTTTCTCATAATATAATATTCCATCAATTACTTCATACTTTGCAAATGCATCTATTTCCTCTTCTGACCTATATTTCTTTGTCAAACTCGAAAAAGCTATTTTGAAGAAAGAATCTCTTGGGATCTCACTCTTTACCTATTATCCCAAACTATTATGTATGACAGTGATTGCATTCACTAAAGCAACCTCTGGTTTTTTGCTCAATGCATCGGCCACTTTGTTTTCTTGTCCTGGTCTATAAATGATTTAAAAATCATATTCTTGAAAAAACTCTATCCACCTTCTTTGCTTTGCATTTAAGTTCACTTGGCTAAACAAATGCCTCAAAGAAGATTGATCAGTTTGCAACTAAAACTTAATTCCAAGGAGATAATGTCTCCATACATGCAATGCATATACAACAGCCAATAATTCCAAATTATATGCTGAATAATTCTTGTCATGAGGTTTCAGCTTACATGACTCAAATGCAACCAGATGCCCATCTTGCATCAAAACCCCACCAAATGCTATAATACTAGCATCCATTTTACAACCAAGAAGGTTTTTCCAAGCTCAAGCAATTTAAGCATAGGGGTTGTAGTTAACGTGTGCTTCAAAATCTAAAAACTATGCTCACATTGTACAGTCCATATGAATATTCTACCCTTCTTCAAAATGTCCGTCATACGACTTGCTTTATGAGAAAACTCAAAAATGAAGATTCGGTAAAAACCTGCAAGTCCTAGCAATCTACGAACTTCTCTAACACAAATGGGAGTTGGCCATTCCACAATGGCTGCAATTTTCTTGGGATCCATTGAAATACCTTCTTTAGATATATTGTGTCCCAAAGTACTCCACCTTGTCTTTAAAGAATTCACATTTGGACCTCTTTGCATACAACTTATGCTCTAGAAATATGTAAAATACTTTTTGCAAGTGTTCTTCATGCTCTTCTTTACTTTTGGAAAACACCAATATGTCATCCAAAAATACCAACACAAAGTCATCCAAGTTCTCCTGGAAAATGCGATTCATCACACACTGAAAAGTAGCAGGTGCATTTGTTAATGCAAATGGCATCACAACAAATTCATAATTCCCAAAATGTGTTTTGAATGCAGTGATCTTGTTTCTACCAATTTTGGCCTAGAGAGAGAAAATCCTCTAGAGAGTGATAATTCAGTTTTTTGAATATTTTTGGATGGAAAAATATCTCTTCTTATTTAAATAAGTTTCCCCGAAACAGAAGTTCAAAAAGATTTTCAGAAGGTGCATTAGAAATCAAGTATAATATGTTCAAGAGGCCTTATTCTAGGGGTCAAGATTTTTTTAAAATTTTAAATTAAGGTTCCTATGGACCAATACGATTCATCCAAATGTAGGGAGGAGATAAATGGAAGAATAGAAGAAAAATCCCCCAAAAATGAGTAAATACTCACATAAGATGAAGAGTTGACTAGGGAGGACAAGTTTAATAGTTAAAAAAGAGAGATATTTAGAAGAAATGATGCGTTTTTGACACCTCAATATGGGGGAGTTCCCCTCATGAAGGAGGCGCCTATTTCACATGTGTGGGAGAGTTTTAAACTCCCAAATAATGAGATATTTTTATCTCTCCTCTCTCCTGTTTCAACTAGATCCAAAAAGTGGACTAAACTTGTTGGAATATGTTGGAATTTATGATCAATGTCATGGTCTAAGGTTAAAGCACACAATAAAATGTAAAAGGACCATGTAATGTGAAGAGAATCCAGGTGAATGTAAGGGTCAAACCCCACTTGAAGTAGGCGAGTTTCAGAAGATTCCATGGAGGCTATATTCTAGGGAGCCATGTGGGGGGAGATGGCCTTGGATGCTCTTGATGAAATGTAAGCAATGATGTCATTCAATCATGTACACTTTGGCTATAAAATGGTGGCCCTCCTAATGAGAAAAACACGAATTTATATGCTATGTGATGCTCCTTATTGTGCTGTTATTATGATCTCTTAATCTTTGATTAAGTACTAGTTAATTACACTTTTGCTCATGTGACCATCATGGCTTATCTTGAACCACCATAGCTCTTTCATCACTCCATGCTCTCATTAAAGCTTGCATTATCACTTATTATACTTTTCCCAACATGGTATCAGAGCCATGATTATCCCTAGGCATAGTAATTAACCACATTGATTAGTTTTTCATTTTTTCAAGCTTTCCATTAAAGCTTCAATGTACCCCCTGCTGGTCTTTTGCTTCATATGAGCTCTATACTCCACCAAATCTCAAGCTTTTTGATTCAAAAGAGAGCCAACAGCCGGCGCATTCTACACCTAGCTCCATTTGAGCTCCCACGAAGTACACGCGGCGAATTCTGCTCTGCAAACAGCCCGCCTCTGCGCTGCGAAATTCATCAAATTGGAGCTGTACAAAGAATGGTTTGCTAATTACTCTTGTGAGCATAACATTGATGCTATGAAGCTCCCACGTATTGATTTTCATGAGCAATGGTCCACTGTAGCTACTGTTTGAACTAATTTATCAGTGAAGTACATGCTGTGTTGCAGAGCAGATTTACAGAGATTGAAGCAACATCTTGGCATGTTTGAGTGCTGAGCTTAGAGCCAATACCTTGGTTTTCACTTGGTTTAAAGCATTTTATGTTTCTCATTTGGGAAGAGCCTCATTCAATTGCTCAAAGCTCACTCTATTTTTGGGGGTAGTTTTTTCCTCTTTGAATTAATTATCTCCACTAATCATCATATAATTATCTATTGAGATGACATTCTAATATGCATATTGAGTTGAATATCTCTTTTTAGTCATGCATTTGGATGCTGAATCATCTAATGAAGATTATATCAAGAAATCATTGAAACCCAAAAGCAAAACTAGAAAACCTAGGATCAAGTCTAGGCCTAGTTATTATCACTATGCAAAGGCTTATGGGTTTGGGGAATTCTTGAGTAATTTCATGCATCTATATGGTGAAGGGGGATTCTAGCTTTTAACCAGTGCATTGTTCAGTTCCAATCATGGAGTCAACTTACATATCATCCTCTTTCATCAAGAAATTCAACGGTCATGACTTCCACACTTGGCAAGTCAAAATGAGATTTTTACTAATGAAAGAAGGAGTTTGGGGCATAGTCAATGGTACTATACCTAAACCTGCCACACGAGAAGGAGAAATCTCTTGGCAAACCAAGGATGAGAAAGCATTAGCTCTCATTGCCCTTGGAGTTGAAGAAAGTTATATACATTACATTGGTAATGGAACATCTTCACAAATTGCTTGGAATTCACTGGATAAATCTTTTGGTGCTCAAGGCCTCCACAGCAAAATCAGTCTCAAAGTAGACTTTTACAGTCTAGAGTACAAGATTGATGAGACACTTGCATCTCACATCAACACCATGAAGAGCTTGATGGCCCAGCTCGAAGCCATCAATGAACCAGTCAAGGAGAGTGATGCCATAGCCATCCTCCTAAAGTCAATGCCATCCGAGTATGATACACTCATGCCGACCTTAAAGTACATGCAGGATCCCACTTTGGAGGGAATAGAGAGAGTGTTCTCTTAGAAGAAGAGAAGAAGTTGAAAGGTAGAGCCATTGATCTTGTCTCAAACCAGGCATACCTTGTTCAAAAGCAAACCGGCAAACCACTCCAATGTACACATTGTGGAAGGACAGGACATCTTGCCAAGAATTGCTACCACAAAGACAAGCCAAAAGCGAATATGCACCAAATGTGGAAAGCCAGGTCACCTCGCCGACAAATGTTACACCAACCAGGGAAATATGGCAAGCATTTCAAATGATTCCGAAGAAGCAATTCAAGCATGCAACAATGTTACTACCTCTTTTGATGCAAAGGTAGATGCAGAATGGGCTTTCTAAAGCCAACAATGTTTATGCCCTCTCTTACCCAAATGTTTATGTATGGACACCTCTAACCACCGATGATGTAGGTTATGTGTTATTATGATGCCCACAATATCTCTCAGTAGGCCATGTAGCCCTCAAGGGGGGATTGATGGGGAGTTGGGTCTCCATGACCAACAAATGATGATGATGATGCCCATGGATATGATGATGATGATGCTATGATGATGATGGGGTATGGGAGAGGAATGTTTTCATGTAGGAATGTTTTCATGTCATGTCATTTTCTTTTCGCAATGTAGAAGCTATGCTCCCTATGAGCGATGCTAATTTCTTTTATGTACTGTAGAGCTATACTCCTTATGAGTTAAGCTTTTTCTTTCATGTAATGTTTGGATCAAGGGAGGGCAATATACCATGCCATGATCAAGGGAGGGTGTTGGAATATGTTGGAATTTATGATCAATGTCATGGTCTAAGGTTAAAGCACATAGTAAAATGTAAAAGGACCATGTAATGTGAAGAGAATCCAGGTGAATGTAAGGGTCAAACCCCACTTGAAGTAGGCGAGTTTCAGAAGATTCCATGGAGGCTATATTCTAGGGAGCCATGTGGGGGGAGATGGCCTTGGATGCTCTTGATGAAATGTAAGCAATGATGTCATTCAATCATGTACACTTTGGCTATAAAATGGTGGCCCTCCTAATGAGAAAAACACGAATTTATATGCTATGTGATGCTCCTTATTGTGCTGTTATTATGATCTCTTAATCTTTGATTAAGTACTAGCTAATTACACTTTTGCTCATGTGACCATCATGGCTTATCTTAAACCACCATAGCTCTTTCATCACTAAAATTGAAAAATGGTCAGCCATACAAAGGAGGTTATGCCAAAATTTTCTAAAATTGTGTAAAATAAGTTTTACTTTTTTTTAATTCAAAAAGAGTAATTCCCATCATATATGTATTCTTAAAGTTTCAGGTGAAGGATAGTTTAGGTTTTGATCTCGTTAGAAAATTCGTTAAGAAAATTCAAAAAGGTGGAATCGTCCCCGCTTTCCGGGCATGGAAAATTTTCCCGATTTCGGTTTTTGGAGTGACCACCAGCCTAGTCTCGTGCCCGGACATTCGTGGGCGAGGCCCCGAGTGAGAAACCCTGCCCCGCGCATGAAAGGTCTGCTTCCGTTGTCCGAGAGTCCAGTGCGCGGAGGGGACAAAGGGACCTCACAGTTGGTATGAGAGCTTTGTTGAAAGCTAATGAGGATAAACAAATTCTTATCAGAAATTGATAATAAAAACTCAGAAAAAGCATTTTTCATAATATATTTTCATTCCGTAAGCTTCTTTAATGAAGAATTTTTAATCAAAGAAATTGTTTTTATAGATGGAAGTTCCTATTTATCTAGTATTCCCGACCTCACCCGGAGTCTCAAGATATGACTGCGTTCGCCTTCGAGCATCTCATTTCTTTCGCTTCAACTTGAACAAGCCGAGCAAGACTCGCACGCCATTTCGAGGATTTATATTTTCCTAACCCAGAGGAGCGACAACAGCATAAGTGGTTTGCAGGGCAGTATGTCCATGCCTCTTGCGACCGCCGTGCAATGCTGTGCAGAACCTCTCATTGGCAATGGTTTTGTTAAAGCTGAAAATGGTGCGTGGCATCATTCTATATCATTCGACGCCTCGGAATTTCAGACTTTCATGCCAAGTCTACAGACTCCTTAGTTGTTTTATTCCTAATAAGGAGAAAATAATAGCTCCCTTGTCATAGTAAGTGAACGTTTGTATCAGAGCATGGCTATGGCGGCCCCGTACCGTCATCTTATGCGACTCCCAAAGAGATTTTGAATTCTGGAGACCAGCTGCTCTATGTACATATTGCAACTTTCATATAAATAAAGAAATGTTTTCCAGAGAAAAATTTCCTGTTGTATAAGTGATTGGATCTGATAAAGAAAAATCTGTTATCGGACATATGTCATAGATCTCCAATAAGTTTATTGTCTTGTTTAAGAAATTGTTTTCCAAACCTCATAGGTCTTAGGATCTCGTGGATAATATCAAAATAAAAATTCAATGATATATAAATTTTTGGTAGAATCTTGAGATGAGGAAACCGTGGCCGTTAGCCCGACCCTCTCTCTGAAGATGACGAGCTTGACCTTGATGTTTGCAAGGCTCTTCATAGGACTCAGCCACGACCCTTCAAAGGAGAAGGAGAGAACCTAGGCGAGGCTGTGGAGAAATGGGTGGAAGCCATGAAAGAATATTTTGACGTCACAGGCTACAATGAGCAGAGCAAAATGGCTCTTGCCAGGCTGAAAATAGTGGAAACAGCTAGGGAAGCATGGAGGAACCAATGTGTCACCAAAATACTCAGTCTTGGAACGACCTAAAAACCTATTTCAGAAAGAGATTTTGTCCCCCTCGATTTTTGGAAATCAAAATGAACGAATTCTTAGAGCTAAAACAGGGGAGCAAAACCATCGACGAGGAGTTTCACTAGGCCTTTGCTCTTCTACTCAAATATTCACCACCTCTAGATGAAGAACAACTCATGGCCAGGTTCATTCGGGGAATGAACGAACCCTTGGACACATTGGTCAAAAATGCCAAGCCAGTGTCGGGCTGAAGCTGTAAGAATGGCAAAGGATTTTGCCAAAGCCTTTGTAGTAAAGGTCCCGCTGAAGCCTGTACCCTCTAACTTTCAAAGATTCCAAACCTAGGAAAGTACTTCAAACTTTCCACCCTCGAAGAGGCAGTAAGGCTTGAATCAGAATCAGGATGCATCAAGACTCCGAAGTGAAGGAAGATCCTTCCCCCAGAATACTTTCTTCAGGAGCCCCACCTCTTTCAAGAAATCAGAGGGATGAGCTCAGAAGTGAAAACCGATGTTTTGGATGCAAAGGTTTTGGTCACCAGCTCAAAGACTGCCCGAATCCTACCATGTCAAGGGGACAGGAAAGTCAAGGACCCCGAGTTCAGAGACCAACTCCTTCATACTACCAATCTAATCAGGGTCCGTTTCGCCCAAGCCAGGGAAACCCCAGAATAACTCTAGCTCAGCCATCTACCTCTATATCCAGAGTAACCTCAAAACTCCGCCTTCAACTTTTCGAGTAGATCTATATAGGGGTTGGAGATGGCATGGGTTTCCATTTGATTCTACACAAGGAAACCTCGAGATGAGTTCATTTGGTTCCCATGGGTGTCTACATGATCCTATGATCTTTGGAGTTGGTATATTCATCTTGGCTTACACGATGATTCTTTTTCATCAGGACCATTTTTCATTCCAACCATGTGTGATGGCTACATTAGGTGGACTCCATGGATGTCATATTTACATTATGGTCATGAGGAAAGACTTACGAGTTTTCCTTGATGTACACCAACATCGGAGGTCCATGATGTACACCATATCTATCCATTTGACCTAGGAGGTTTGATCAGCCAACCCACGCATCATTGACATTGGCTCTTCACATTTTCAATTCAATCCACGTGGTTTGAGGGCCATTTCTTCAGAGTCTATATGGTTTGGGTTTTTCTTTTATTCAAGCGGATGCGGTTGTATGGATTACTTCATCTTCGGGGAGACATTCATATCTTTTCCATTTGATCCTAGAGGATACCCAACTAGCCTCATCATCGTCATCGATAGGAGTCCTTTACCTTTTCCATTTGACCCCGAGGGTCATGATATTCATGTATTGGTATTGGTGCTTTGTGATAGTTACACGTGGTCATGTATTTGGATAATTGTATATGGCATTTGTATTTGTTTTATGCACAACCACCTCGATTTCAAAGACAAAATCCTTATGAGGGGATGGGTTGTAATGAAGTGGATTTGGTTGCAAAGGGGGATGGGGCCTAGGCACTTGGGCCTAGGGTAATTTACATGTGTACTTTTGAGAGGGCTTGGGCTATATAGGCATAGGGCTCATAGACATTGTACCTTTTGATAACCATCATAATACAAGTTAATTACTCTCTTTTCTCTCTAAAACTAGGCTAAACATCATAATATAAGCTAATCCAATTTTAATTAGGCTAATTCAAGGCTAATCTAGATGCTCCTTTCTTTCACCAAGTTTGTAGAGAGGGAAAGAATAGTTATAATCAACCCCATTTAAAGTGCTCTTTCCCTGTTATAGGGTTCATAGAGGGATAGAAAAATCCTAATCAATACCATTTGCAACATTGGGATGAAGAAATGCCCTAAAGTGTGAAGGTATTTGATGGAGAATTGAGCACACTATTATTGGCCAAGTAATAAACCTCCTAACATTTTTGAAAAGCAAAAAATAGGATTACAGAAAAAGCTCACTAATTTGTGGGATTGCAAAAAAAGTTGCTAAATTTTTTCCCCAATGCAAGAGACTCACCTTGTGAAGATATCAAAGTGTGTGTGTGTGTAGTACATTTAAAAAAAATAAGACAACACATATATCATAAAAAGCAAAAAATGCTTGCTTATGTATATTAGTCAGAGAAACACTATAGAGATCACCATCATAGAGCATTAATCAGAGAGCATAATGGAACAAGCAAGACCAAATGATAGATTATGGTCTTACTTGTTTGATTATGCTCTCTCATTGATATATAACATAAAAAAGAAGAAACCATATATAACATAAAAAATAAAAAAATATTGCTTGTATATATCAATGAGAGAAAATCCATAGAGATCACCATCGCACAGCATCAATGAGAGAGCATCAATGCGATATCATCAATGACAGAGCATAATCGAACAAGCAAGACCTCATGATAGATTATTACTATAAAAACAAAGATGAAGTTAAGCAAGAAAAAGATGAAGAGGTGCCACTACATTATGTTAAGGATTTCTCAATGAGATTGGTCTCTTCCAGCCCTCCTCTTTTATCATTTCACCAATCAAGGGATTTGATTACTATCCACGTCCATTCCTTCTTTGTGTAAATTCTTTGTGTAGCCCTTATTGACATCTTCTCCTTGTTTTATCCTCGAGGGAGCCACCTAGAAATATGTGAGTATAGCACGTGAGTTCCAATGAAAAGGTTTTTTGCTTCAAAATTTTAAGGCAAATTTATAGAAATACATTTATAAAAGGGTTTTTTAAATCAATTTTTTAAAAAAAATCATAACTTTATAAAGAAAAAGGGGGTCATTTTATTCATGAAAAATTCACAAATAAGAGGTTTTTTTAATATAGTATCCCTTGAACACACGTGTTACATAGGGTTTCTTAGTAGTGAACCCTTGAGGTTGTAGGGTGCATTGTTATGGTTGAGCACTTATTATTGTTGGTTCTCCCTACGATTTATGGCCATCCTATTGAATGCTCTCCTTGTTCATGACACCTTTGACAATAATCTTTGATGTATGGTATTTTTGTTGAAAGCTTCTCTTGTTGATAGTAGCCTATGATCTTTACTATAGTCGTCTCCTTTTGTAGAATAATTTCTAGTTGATGACACCTTTGACAAGACCTGCTCTAATGATCTATTATCCTATTAAATATTCTCATTGTTGATGGTGTCCTTCGTAGCATCTCCAATATGATGATTCTATGGTTTGTATTAATCTAGGATTTTTGGTGTCCTTATGGTAATCGAATGCTACATAGGATCCTCATCATGTATATCTAGGGTTTATTTTATCTCTCTTGCCAATTATTTCTTCTCTTTGGACTAGATTTTTACTCTATCCTACATGCTCATATCTCTACATAAAAACATCAAATTTTTCTTTTTCTTGCATAAGATGAGATTATAAATTCATAATATAGTTTTATTTTGATCTACCTAGGCTTTGGGATGCAATGAGTGAATTTGTCAATTTTCCATAAACAAGCATCCATGTGTGCTTGTTGGTGCTTATTGTATCCCTTATCCCACTCTCCTCCCACTAGAGTTATATATACCTAGGCTTTGGGATGAAATGTGTGCATTTGTTAATTTCCCATAAACAGACATCCATGTGTATTTGTTAGCGCTTGTTATGTCTCTTATCTCATGCTCTTCCCACTAGAATTATATCTATTCCATGCTCCTTATCTTTAGAGACTTCTATGCTTATGTTGATGCTTGCTACATCTCTTCTGTCCTCCACTACAAGACAATGCTGCCATACACGCATTTCATACACGCGATAAATTACGAGCGCGTGTATGGTTGCGTTTGTATTTGAATAGAATTGGGCGCGTGTATTTTAGCATTTAAGTTCGCGTGTATATTTGCATTTATCAACGCGTGTATAAATGCATTTATATACATGCAGTAATACACGCATCTATACACGCTAATATTCAGGGATTAATACACGCTATTATACACGCCACTATACATGGATTAATACATGCATGGCAGAGAAAAACTGAAGAAATACATGCATTTACAACAATGAAATATATTCAAAAATAAATCATGCATATGAGATGATAGAAATGTCATCAATTTAGAACGTACAGTGACGGATTGGTTAGGGTTCGATCTCATCTTCAATAAGATCCATCCTTGCCAAACGATCAACATCAATATCCATTTGATCAATTTGTAAGGCTACGATTAAATTTATTCCACTATCGATATTTTGTACTCCATTGATAATGGTATCGATGTCCTGATCATCCTCATCAACATCACCATCATCCTCAATGGTAGGGTCATTCTCATGATCATGAGAAATGGCATGCTCATCCTCATTATCATGATCATCTCTTATTCCTTGATCATCGATCACAACATCTTCAATGGCATGTTCGACATCATCTTCATTGTGGCTTGTTACATCCTCCATATGCTCCATATCAGTGAATGTATTATACATCACTTTGGAACGTGGTGCAATAGGGATGACGTACCACCATTTAATGTCATGCACCATTGGTAGATAGATAACCTACTCAAATACACATAGTATAGTAATTAATTAGCATATCAAAAGTCAAGGGGTACGCGAGCTTAGATATATATGTACATGAAACACATTAGTAAAAAAATGCATACCTGCTCACATTGTTGTGGCAATACGAGCCTATCTTTCTTTGTTTGCCAGAGTCAATAGTTACATATCCACTTGCATGGCGTTTTATCGTTGCATCAGGCCCTTTTTCCACCACGTTCATTTGCCATTTGACATCCAAAACATACACAAAGAAGCGACGAAAGTCAAGCCTAAATATGTCTTGGATTATGCCACAATAATCATCCATTTTTCCATTAGCTCCCTCAAAGCTACTAATGACACCGCAATCTTGTGTATTTCTCTTTTCATCAATTCTTTGTGTTTGAAAATGCTTGCCTTCACACCATATAGCATTGAACATAGTGCACTGGACCAAAATAGAAGCAATATTTGTGTAAGCAACGTGAATAAATATTAAAAGCAAATCACTTACAACTAATGCAAAACATTAGTTCTATGTACCTTTGACATGCATCCTCGTGCATAATCCCATTCTTCCGCCATGATATGCAGCCCCTCGTCGCTCTCTGCTCTCTCCATTTCCTCATACAACCAATCAACATGGATATCATTCGGAAGTGTTGCTAGATGCTTAGGGTACGCTTCAAACACCGGTGTCGATGAAGCCTTATAAAGATGCTCTTCTTCCATATCATCGTCGTCCATACCTTTGGGATCATCCTTAAAAAGATTCCGCACCATATCATCAAGCACCTCCTCTTCCACAACTTTGTGGGGTACAGGGCTATTGTCATCCCTTTCCCACTCATCTCTGACAACAGATCCCGAAGCTCCAGCATCATCTCGTCGACGCTTTGCGTGCTCTCATCGCGCGTAGGGTACCATGTTAGGGTGTGGTACTGCATCCTGCTTCAATTAGAGTTTATATATTACAACTCTATTAATTTAATTTGGATACCATGAGTCATTTGAATACCATCAATTTACATCTACTCACCTCTAAACCTGTTTGATTCCATTCTCCATACATGGAGATGTGATTCAAGGTAATTCGACGTGCTCGTACAATGCATCCTTGACATTGATTACACATACATTTGATCCGTTGTCCCAACCACACATCGCGATTACGATGACGCATTGTCTCATCTTCCCCAGAACTGCTTGAAGAGGTTGATGACATCCTATGTACAAACCAGAAAACACAAAATCATAATATGTTTTTAATGAAAGTATAAAAATCGCGTGTATTGACGCAGCTATTTTCCAAAAATCGCGTGTATTAACGCGGGTAATTCCTGCAAAACGCGTGTATAAACGTAGCTAAAATATCATACACGCGAATATACACGCGTTTATAAACGCGACGGTATGTTTAAACTAAAAATAGCCCGCCTTCCCCAAATATAGATTTGGAACTAACATATCAACACTGCTTTCGTTTTCGCCTCTTCCAACAGTAACGAAACCTAAGTGCAAGGAGGGAGCAGAGAAGCAGCACACACGGGAGAAGGAGGGAGCAGAGAAGGAGCAGAGAAGACTCACTTTTTCAGAGGTGAGTCAGTTTGTCCTGTGCCTTGTCTCTTTCCTCAGATTTGTTTATGCTATTTACTCTTTGCTTTTTGGGTTCGTCTCCGTCCTTTTGCTTCTGTGCACACGATTGGGTGAATGATTCTGAGAGGGGCGATAATGGTCCTTTTATAAGGACACTTTGTCTTTGTCGGAGGTCGGTCCTTTTGAAAAAAAAATTTCGTAGGTCGCGTGTAGAAACGCGTGTAAAAGCGCGTGTACTCTGTCTCTGCAGAGTCTGTTCACGCGGATATGCACGCGTTTCTGGACGGGTGTATACACGCGTTTTTGCACGGGTGTATACACGAGACTGCGTTTCAAAATTCATGATTTGCAGGCAACACAACTGACTTGAATGATGATATTTGTGTGAGTCAAGAGACAGCCCATGATATACATGAAGATGTTTGTTGCAGGTTCTTTATGGATATTCTAGGTTCTTCATCCGATCCATTTGCGTTGGCTGATGGAGATGCTGAATCATTTTGGGTGCCATCCTGGTCCAGTTGAGCTTACAGAGTATATGTATGCCCATCCCCCTACTTCCCTGCGTGGTGTCTATACCCCTACCGCGAGTATCCACCAGGGCACTTCAGTGCCGTCTATTCCTCCGAGTCCGACGAGAAGGCATGCAGCTTCTCCTCTTCCACGTCCACCGAGGAGACATACCTCGTCCCAGACACACTCACGTACACCCTCACAGCCACCATCACGTGCTCCCTCATCAGAGCCACCATCACGTAGACAATCCCCCAGTCGTGACTCCACCCGCCCGCAGCAGTAGGAAGAGTGGGAGTGGAGGATGCGGCGGGTGCTTTGGTGGGGGAGGTGGGGGAGGTGGGGGAGGTAGTAGGGCACACGGTGAGAGAGGAGATAGAGGGAGAAGAGTTAGAGGAGATAGTTCGGAAGAGGAGGAGATGAGAGAGATGGAGAGAGTGGTCTGCTATGATGTGACGGATAGGGGCGGGATAGTGATGGATGCGAGGGGGAGGGAGGTAATGGAGTACATGCGTGGGGTAGTATCAAACTCATATAGAAATTGTTTTATTAAATTTAAAGATCAAAATAGCCGATTAGTTGGGGAGGTGATAGAGGCTGTACATAGTCGGTACCCCAATCCCCACATGCTACATTCTCGGATGTATGGGGAAGGACGCGAATAAGGGAGATCTTAAGTAATAAAAGATCTCACCTTAAAAAACTCGCGTACGATGACCGGCTAAATGTAGCTGCGGGTGGCTATCCTGCCGAGAAACCTGCCACTGCACACAAACGCGAGTGGAAGGAGGCAAAGAAACGAGCAGAGGGTGGCGTGAAGAGCAGGCAGCATGTGGAGGCAGGACGGATCCAGATGGAGACCATTGGACCTTTGCATTTCGGATCTGGCGGCGTCGAGTCATGGGAGGCAGAGTTCGTAAGTATCTTGCCACTTTATTTGATTGTTTACTTAATTCATTGATTCTATGATTGTTTTAATCTTACAAATTGTGTTGATTAGGATACAGCGAGACGGGTTACGGGGAGGAAGCCCACAACCCACGATACTGCGTATGCTCGTCGGCATAGCAGACGTGACATGTGGGCCATCTTCAGAGCCGAGGGACGTATTACGGACGCGCAGTTTGAGATGGCCATGAGACCATACGGTCGACAGGTACTTGAAAATTCTAAACGAATGATTTTGGTTTATTGAATTACATATATATATACTTATATACTATATATTACTTGAATAGGCACAAGCTGCTGATGATCCACCCGCCGCCACTGCAGAGGGTGGACGTGAGCACCGAGTCATCATCTGGGTCTGAGTAGTACTCAGACTTATAGTATCACATTCCATATTGAGGATGTGGTTGTATATATTTTTTTGTAAACTGAAGCCATGGGCTACTTTGAGATATGGACTCCCTTGTATACATGTATGAAATTTTGATAGTAATATTGAATTGATTGATCGATAGTATTACATTCATGTCTGTCTTGAATCGTGTATTGACAATGTATGCATTCATGTCGTTCTTGTCTTAATCTCCCTCGTGCATATGTTCTTTGTATATGGTCTAATGGGATGGTCTAATGCACAAAAGAAAAAATCTAGAGAGTGTTATTGGGTGCTGGAATGCTGGAACAGTATTCAGACACCAAATAGCACTCTCTGGATTTTTTTTTTGCTCTCTGTTCGCGTGTATAAACGCGTCAGAACTGCTAAAACTCGCGTGTATTTACGCGGATAATCTGTAAAATACGCGTGTATTAATGCATCAAAACTGACAATTACGCGTGTATAAGTGCATCTAAATTAAAGAAACGCGTGTATAGACACAGGTATCAACGCGTCTGAGACATCTGAACTGAACTGAACGCGGCTATACACTCGTGTATAAGCGCGTCTAAATTAAAGAAAGGCGTGTATAACCGCATGTATCAGCGTGTCTGTGAAAAGAACGTGGCTATACACCCGTGTATAAGCACGTCTGAGAGGTTCTATACACGCACTTTTACACGCATGTCTGTGGCCGCGATGATACACGCGCTGATACACGGGCCCGCTACTTTTTTTCACAAGTCATTTTTAGCGGCTAGGAGCGCGGGTATGAGCCCGATCCCTTGTAGTGCTCCCACTAAAATTTTATTTATTATATGCTCCTTATCTTTACAAGATTTAGGGTACCTGTGTTCCTTATGTTTGGGTTATGTCCTTGGATTAAGGGAGGTGCACATATATTTTATGTGTACTAAGCTCTAACTTAAGTAGAAGCAAGGTGGACTGAATGAAAGCACGTGAGTTAAAATAAGGTGTAGAGAAGAAATCTAATAAGGCAAGAGAGTATATCACTTTTTAGGAGTACAACTGACTTAAGAAAAAACAAGGTGGACGAAATGAAGAGACATGCATTAAAACAAGGTGTAGTAGAGAAGCAAGCTTAATTGGTGATAGAGTTTGTTCCTTTTGAGCCACCTATGGACGGATTTGTGATTAGGATGTGGTGTAAGAGCATAAGAAAACCAAGTTAGGATGACAAAATGAAGAATGAACACTTTAATCATGTAGATGTCCACTCAATCAATGATCCTTGGTGCATCTACCCTCCAATCCTTCAAGTATTTTTCTCTATCAAACAACCATTGATACACCTTGTCATGATCTTCTGCTTTCAACAACCCCCTGGGCTCTTCACATATGGCATCCTCAATATATTCTACTGCACTTCCTCCTCCATACTAGCTCACATAACCTTGTGATGGAGACAACCACTGCTCACCTCTACTCCCCTCTGACACATCTGACTCCCACTCATAATCATATACTGAAATAACACACATCGATGATCAACTCCCACCTCATAGTCATCCAATTTTCAGCCCACATTATTGGCTTCCAACTCTCCCTCTGGACAAACTGCCAAACTAGGACGATAGCCAAACCACTCATCCATATGCTGAGCATCAACATGTGGTGTGTCCACCATAAACCCATTTCCCTTCAGCCCATCATCAACACCAAACACAGCAACTTCATGCACTGCAGACTCATCATTGTCACTTCCCTGTAGTTTCTCCAGCTTCAAGATAGCCAAACCACTCATCCATATGCTGAGCATCAACATGTGGTGTGTCCACCATAAACCCATTTCCCTTCAGCCCATCAACACCAAACACAGCAACTTCAAGCACTGCAGACTCATCATTGTCACTTCCCTATAGTTTCTCTAGCTTCAAGACCATTGGCAATCCTTCAAGATTCTCCACATCTTGCACAGGCATCCCTACCAAGTCTAAGCTCCTCAAACTACCAAGCAAAGCATTTTGGTCCCCCTGACCAACAACAATAGTCTCACATGCATCCTCACCATTGACAACCGACTCATTCTCTTGGGCATGACAAGGAACACACACCTTATGATCAGCATCCGCACCTGTGAAATCTATCACACCATCATCCAAAATAGCATCCAACTCATCATCAGTCACACCATCACTCCCTTCTTGCATAACTGGCATGCAAGTAATCTTCTCCAAGGAAACCAACTCCAACAGATCATCCAATGCATTGTCAAGAACACTCTCCAGCTCACCATCCACACTCTCACAAGCTGCAATATCCAACTCATCACCCGGATCATCCATACATACTCCATCCATAGTCATTAGTAACACCTTGATCATCACTCTCTACCTTGACTGGCTGAAGTACTGGCACCTGCAAGTCATTACTCTTTTCTAAATCAAAAAGATCATCCAAGTCATATCCATACTCAAACTCATCAGGCTCCTCAGCATTAGCATCACTTTCACAATCCACAGCACCATCAATTATTCCATCCTTCTCCTCCTCATCTTCTGAAAGCTCTTTAGGGCTAATTCCAAAAACCTTATCCTTCTCCATTTCCAACAGGTTAATCTGTCCCATATCCTGCTCTACAAATGTGACCTTATGGGCTTCACAAACATTGGGCTGAATTGCTTCCTTCACCTGCATATTAGGGCCCATCACCTTATCACTATTTCCCAAAGACAATTGATATATGCCACCATTAGCTTTGGCTGGTCTCTCACATTGTGAACCGATATGACCCCACTCACCACAATTCTGGCATTGCACATCACACGGATACCCTCTCCCTCTTCCAATATCTGTTGAATCTCCTTCACAACCAGATGATGCATTAGTCTTCCTTCCCATAGCACCTATGCCTCGTCCTCTTCTTGTGGACTCTATCCAATTCAAGCTTAAAGACTTCATGAGCTCCACTGCTTCATGAACCTCCCTCTTCAAAGAATCCTCCTGTTTAGGAACAACAGCAGCTTTTCTTCCAGGATGCATACTCTCAATCTCTGGCATCTTCACAAACCTCTTTGGCTCTTCCTGCATTCCCATCTGCCTCAGACGCTTCACCTTCCACTCATTCTCTCGAGCTACTCTGATAGCCTCCTTAAAGCTATCCAGGTTCTTCAGCTCCACCTTCAGACGGAGGGTTGGCTCCAAACCAACCACAAACCACTCCCTCTTTATCATCTGTGGGGGTACTTCAGGAATCAAAGCCTCACACCATAGACTCCACAGTCTACCAAACTCTATCAGATACTGATCCACATCCTGACCGTCCTTCTGCTGAATGTTACACAACTCCTTCCACACTTCATTTGGACTCCTCATACGGGCAAACTGTGCCAAAAATGCAGCTCTGACTACACGGTACTCAGGATTCTGTTGATGAACATTCCTGTGTTCCGTAGCCATGCTTTTGCATCACCCTGCAAGCAATAAGTCAAAATCTGAGAAAGGATCTCCGGGGTTGCCCTGTCTTTCATCAAAGCTGTAAACTCCATCTTCTCCAGAAACCTGTTTGCACTCTCCTGTGTGGGAATCCCCAATACTCCAGAAAATCCTGAGCCATTTTTCCAAATCTTGCTTCACACAGTCCCTGTCTTCTTTCACAAACTAGAGGAAATCTGCTCCTCTGTGGAGGCACCAAAAAGTGATGGCACGGAAGCGGTAAAGCTATCTATGCCTTTATAGGGTGCCACACTTCCACACATGCATGGAAACACACTAGAACACCAGACCAAAGAGCATGAACAAGACTTATATTTTAGAAAGAACCTTCTTTTGTACAGAGTTGGATATCCCAGACACCAGCTTCACTCGCAATCAGCCCACTCCAGCTCTCTTGGTCGCTCCCAATCTGTTCACACTTGCTTCTCTATAGCTGACCTCTTCGTTCTCTGCTCTGCTCTTAAGCTGAAGGTCACGTTCTCCTACACCACCAGCACACTGCCAGTCTTTCAAGCAAAAAACCCAATCACCCTTCTATCTTTGTTGCCAACCGCGCCGCTGCGCCTACCACCTGCTCCTAAACTCTGCTTGCAGTCCTCAAGCTCCCCTGCGCAGTCCATGCTCCTCGCCAGGCAGCTCCTCTGGCGGACCCACACCAAAACCAACCCACCTGTGATCTTCGCCTCTCTCTACAGGTGGCTGGCGGCTCCCTTTTTTTCTGGTTGCACCCGCCCCACTAACACGACCACCTTGTCTTTGCTTGCGTCAGCACTTGCAGGCAACCCAAAGCCAAACAACAAGGCTACGCTTCCTTCTGTGCACACCTAGAGGCCGCCACTCTTACATGAATAGACTCTCTTCGTCCCTACCAGTCATCGCCGGTGAGTAAACTAGCATGTTGACGTTCTCTAGTTACCACCACCAGCTTCACTGCAAACTCCTAGGCGGCTTCTCTGCAAATCGCCAGCAACCCATCACACCGCTACCAGCCGCTACCCTTCACGGCTATTCAACGTGGCACACGAGCTCTGCCTCTACTCTGTGGCCGCCTCTCCTCTCCAGCCGACCTGCCTCCTTGCAGTCCGTCTCTCCTTGCGCTGGCAGCCACTCTGGCTCTTCACCAAGGACCCTCTTCGTCTGCAGCTGCGCTCCACTCTTGCTTAGCGTCGCTCACACCAGCCCGCTGCTCTCGGCTTCCACGTCGCTTCCCTACACACACCTCCCCAGAGCTTGCAGCTCTTTCGCTTCCCTTGGCTCTGCCCTGTGGCTACGCCAAAGAGTCCCCTCTACTCTCAAACAAAACGGCGGTCCTTCACCTTTACCTGCAGACAGCTGCCGACTTCCATGCTTCGCCAGCTTCTGGACCTTCGAGCTGGCAGCCATTCAAAGCTCCACCCAGCTGGCCATGTTATTCATTGTTTTATTTATTTTATTTATTTGGAAAATGGCCACCATAACATCTCTTTTCACACCATGTCCAAGACAACCTTGGCCCTTTTCACCTTTTTCTACCCAGTGCCCTCCACCAACTTCAATTGTAACCTCGAGTGCCCATTGTACTTGGGACGCCCACACTGAGTCAATGGGTGCTCCCATGACTTTACCGCAACACGAACAACACTCATGTACACATGTACAAGTTGAGTTTAAGGTTCCCAAAAAACTTCACACAGCGTTATGATGCAACTTGCACGGTAATTTTTGTATCTAATTGTATCTTGTATAGCAAGCATCCGTCTGAAGCTTTCACGGAAAGCTTTGACGATAAAATCCAACTTACGACTCAAAGACAACTACCTGTTTACTCTCACAAAGAATGTGTTTTACTGTTTTAGATGTAGTTTGCCTGAACTATCCTAACTTTTGACTCAGAACTCTAATTGACAAACCATTATGATAGGATCCATCAGCACTGTACCATCTAATTAAGAATGCAATTAAGAAACAATTCTAGTTACAACAACAAGTGGAGCTGTAAAATCATGTAGGGAACATATAATCAAAGAACCAATCAACCCTACACAAAACTGTTACCAAAGATCAATCTTGTAAGACATGAAATCATAATCATAAATTGAACAAGAAGACATAGATGCTTTCCTTATGATTAGAATTGCTTTGATACCAGAGAGGGAGAGAGACGAGACAAGAGACACCACATACGCTCCACAAGAATGAATCATATTAGTCACAAGTCACATATATATAGGCAAGACCTAGATTGTTGAGAGAGGGAGAGAGACGAGACAAGAGACACCACATACGCTCCAGAAGAATGAATCATATTAGTCACAAGTCACATATATATAGGCAAGACCTAGAGTGAGTTAGGGCTAGCTATATATAGCTCCAACAAATATCCCGATCACTCACTATTTGTTGTAGCATACCATGTATCTGAAACACATACATAGATGCTGAGTATCTCAGTTTTGTAGGCACAAAATGGGCAATTTTAGTCAACCGATCAACCATAACATAAATGTTGTCCCAGCCTTTCTTGATAGTAGGAAGACCGAAGAAAACTTTCATTGCAATAATGTGAGTCCATTTACCCTCCAAAATGGGTAAAGGCTGAAGTAAACCATTGGGATTTTTTGTGGTATCCTTGTTACGTTGACAAGGCATACATTTGGCAATGTACTCCTTCACATCACTCCAAAGGCCTTTCCAATGGAATCTCTTCTTAATGGCATCATAATTTTTGAACAATCCCAAGTATCCCGCCATGGAAGAAGCATGCATCTCATCCAATACCTTCTTCTTGAAAGACAAATGAGGCACAAGATACACCTTCTCCTTTGAACTAAAGGATTCCTTTTTACAATCAAATGAAGTAAGACTTCACAAGTACCAAGATATAATTTGCTCATCATTTGTGAGTCTCCTCATGCAACATGTACTCCTCTTGGATGTCTTCAATCCAATCTTTATTCACTTCCATGATGGCAAACAATGTGCACCTCCACATCGTTGAGAGTGAATCAGCCATCATAGTATCCTTCCCCTTTATTTAAGTAATTTTAAAATCATAATTTTGAAGGTTTGCTAACCACCACCTTTGCTTGAGTGAGAGATTTTGGTTGAGAAAGAAAGTACTTGAGAACCCTATGGTCACTTCATACATAAAACTTTCTTCCATACAGATAATGATGCCATTTCTTGATCACATGTAGCATAGCACCCATTTCTTGATCATAAATATGCATCTCATTCTCTTTATCATCAAGTTTGTGGCTTTCAAAAGAGATCACCCATGGTCTTGATACAACACAGCACCAATACCTCTTCCACATGCATCCTCTCTAATAGCGAAAGACTTGGTGAAATCCAAGCATAACAAAATTGGGGTGGAAGTAAGCATTCTCTTCAACTCTAATAAACTTTTATTGGTTGTTGCATCCCAAACAATACCCCCTTCTTCAACTTATCAGTCAATGGAGCCATTTGAATACTCAAACAACAATCAAGGACATCTTGGGCTTGATGTTAGTAAGGGGTATCTTGTGTGCATGCGTGTTATGGACATGATTCTCATTGGCATAGTCATGGGTGTGTGATATTGAAGAGTTGGAGTTATTGTGATGGTGTTTATTATATTCAAAACTTTGTAAAGCCATACTCTATTCTAAGGCATGATTGTTATGTGTGGGGTGTGGGTGAATGAGCTCTTTCAAGATAGTACTCATCAGCATCACATTAAGGGGGTTTTGAGTTGTTAAGTCTAAGTTCAATTTTAAGGATAGGAGGTTGAAAATAAGTTAGATTTATATCTCAATAAACATGATCAAATTGTAATAATCCAAGTGTTATATGCTATATTAAGTGTTTTGGGGTAGAAAAA
The DNA here is from genome assembly GCF_041138505.1 of Cibotium barometz. Taxonomy (NCBI): domain Eukaryota; kingdom Viridiplantae; phylum Streptophyta; class Polypodiopsida; order Cyatheales; family Cibotiaceae; genus Cibotium; species Cibotium barometz. The sequence goes on from NC_141087.1 coordinate 28,717,187, forward strand.
TATTAACACCAAGATTCTCTCACTTGTTGTGGAACCCTAGCTACAAGACATATCCACTGAAGGCTTTCCACTCAATATTGTAGGTTCTTTCCATAGTGAGTATGAGTGGTTTATTTTACCCCAACTTCCAACAGGGTTGACTAATGTTTTTATTGCTCAAGATCTTCTAGGCTAGGTCATAGATGCAAAGATTGTGGAGGAGGAGGAGGTGGATATCAATTAATTTTGATTGGATATCTTGTATCTCTTTGTAAAGAAAAAATATGTATCTTCATTGTGGTTATACCCAAAAATGGTTCATTGTATAAAGACAAGTTTCCTTTTCATATATTAAGAGGGTTTATCTTCTTTGGGATGAATATGGTGATACATTGGTTGTATATCATTCTCATGAGGTTTTTTGTGTTAGTCTAAAATAAAAATAGTGGTTTTCCTATTCCTTTTAAGTTTGTCAGTGTGGCTGCTTGGGTTGTGAGTTGGGTGTACACCTACCCAAAATCTAACATTTTACCATATCCACTTTTTTTGGATACCTAAACATTGTGAAACATTCTTAGGAAGGTTCAGTTGGTTTATCTTGTGTTGGTCATGCTTGTTTTGGGGTTTAGCAAAGAGTCTTGGGGTGTCCTTTTATATCTTCTAAGGGTGCTTGTGTTGGTCTTGCTTGTTTTGGGGTTTAGCAAAGAGTCTTAGGGTGTTCCTTTTATATCTTCTAAGGGTTGAGAGTTGTCAGAGAGGAGGATAGAGAGGAGCTATAGAGGCAAAACTTGATTGATGATCGTTACCTCACAACGTAACTACCACATCACCCAAAATAACGGTATCAAAACTTTACCAATCGATTAGATAGACATCAAAATAAGACCTAAAGGTATTAGGACATTAAGTAATTATGCATGAAATACACCCTATAATTTAAATATTCCATCTTTTACATTTGTGATGATGGTAAAAGAATCACAACATGATTTTCAATCATCTCTCGTGTGACTACTACAAGACCAAAAATTACATCACGGTTAAGAAAGATGGGTGATTTACACATCATCAGTCATGATCAAAGAATCATGTCACGACCCAAAAATCATGTCAAGGAGAAGAATCATGCCATGACTATTATTCACGTGTGACTACCACATCACCCAAAATAATGGTTTCTGAACTTTACCAATTGATCAAGTAAACCTCTAAAACAGGGTTTAAAGATATAAGGAGAATTATTTAAACAATCCTTAGACCATTTTGGAAAAAAAATAGAGAATCACGGCCTTTGATTCTTAACTCTAAAAAATCATATCGATTGTTGATACTTTCCGAATTAAAAGGATAATTGTGTAGGAGGGTTCCTAAGATATTTTTGACACCAGAGCAAGTGGTGAACACTTGAGAATACCTAGAAAAGATTCCATGATTTGTTCAAAAATCACACCCATGATTATATTGTTGAGATATCGAGCTCGTCTAGTGAGGTGGTGGCCACTGATGACCCGCCTGGGGGATAGGCCCCACACTTACACCACTGGCATGGTTGGTGAGATCTTGGGTGATATGCGGCCAGTGGGATGACAGGCTGTGTGTGACAGCCACTCTAGAGACTGGCATAGTTATAGCGCCAGCTCATTTAGTCGGGTTCACACTATAGAGAACCTGTGTATGTATTGGTTGAGTACCTTTTCATATTATGTGTACTCTTATTCTTATATATGGTGTGTTGAGTGTTGAGTAGAGAAGAAGAAGATTTTCAACCTCTCACCTTGTGTGTTCTCTATTAGGGTTTTGTGAGTGTGTGTGTGTGCTTGCAAGAGCTCAAGCTCTCTTCCCCCCTGCATCTTTTCATGGTATCAGAGCCTGGTTCCTGCTAAGGACTGAGCTGTAAGCAAGAGAACCAGAGAAAGCGGTACGAGGGTAAGAGCTTCAACTACTCTTCCCTATTGTGTTGGCGACTACACCCTTGTCGGGAGCTCTACGGGAGACACCGGCAAACGGTCTCTGATTGAGGAGCTTTCTTCGCGGGAGTAAAGCTATAGGGCAACTATACAGTTCTATCGGATTGTTCCTATCAAACTGAAATTTTTGGGCCGAAAACGCGTTTCAGGCGCGTCTGGACCTCCGTTTTTCAAAAAGCAGGCGATTTCGAGCACTGCGGTAAGTCATCGATTCTGTGCAGAACTTTGTTTTAAGAACTGCAAGAAGACAGATTGACTGTGCAGACACTGTGGGTGCTGCAAAGAGGTTTACAGTTGCCATTGGGTGTATGTATGCACATTGAAGTCACTGTTGATGACATTTGAGAGTACTACAGTACTGCTGTGCAGAAAATACAGCAGTTTGTGCAGAAAAACCAGAGTGCAGTTTCTGGTGAAATTGTGTGTTTGGCAAGATGTCAAATGATGGGATAACTCAGATTGTGGCTGAGAAGCTGGATAAGAATAACTTCCATGCTTGGAGGTTCAGGTTGACAAATTTCTTGATGGGAAAAGGCTATTGGGACTACATAGAAGGTGAGCATGAAGAGGCACCCCAGATATCGGATATAAATCCGACTGCTCTGCAGATGTGAAAGAGTTTAAAGACTGGAACCAAGGAGCCAGGAAGGTTATGTATTGGCTCTCCATTAGTATACAGGACACCATGATTGGGCACATTCAGGATGCCAAGTCCCCCAAGGAGGCGTGGGACACCTTGGTAAAGCTTTATGAAACAAATACCAAGGCACGCAAGATACAGTTGAAGAATGAACTTCATACTGTGGAGAAAAAGAGCATGTCTATGAATGACTATGCACTGAAGATAAAGGGTATTGTGGAATCCCTTCCATCTATTGGTGTGTCAGTAGATGATGATGACAAGGTGGAAGTTTGTCTACGTGGTCTCGGGCCACAATACAAGGCATTCAAGACGTCTATTCAGACTCGGGAAAACATTCCCAACTTTACAGATTTGGTGTCTATGAAGAGAAGAGCTTGGGTGAAGACCAACAGTCTTCACAAAGCAAAAACAGTTCAGAGCAACAGGCCTTCTACACGAGTTCAGGAAGAGGACGAGGTAGAGGAGGCCGTGGACGCAGTCAAGGAGGTGGCCGAATAGGTAATCAGAATTATGGCCCGCAGCAGCAACAACAACAACAGTCCCAGAATCAATAACAACAACAACATGCAGGTGGAAGAGGCAAATTCAGAGGCAGGGGGAGTCAAAGAGGCCGTGGAAATTGGCAAAGGCAATATAATGATGCACGTGAATGCTATTATTGTGGTAAGCCTGGACATGTGCAGTCAGAATGTTATAAGAAGCAGGCTGACATGCAAAATGGGAAAGTGCAGCAAAACAACTATGCATCCTCAAGTAGAAATAATGAGGATAATGAAAGGTTGTTTGTTATGCAGCATGTTGTGAATGCCATGTCTGAAAATGTTGATGCAGCACAAAAAGATAATGTATGGTATGTGGATTCAGGCGCTTCGAACCACATGACGAGTCATGGGGAGTGGTTCAAGGAGATGAAAAACCCGGAAAGACCAGGTTTTGTGGAAACAGGGGATGACACTGCTCATCCAATTGCCCACATTGGAGATGTGCCATTGTCTATGTAGGATGGCAAAGTGAAGTACCTTGTAGATGTACTTCATGTACCGAACATAACAAAGAATCTGGTTTCAGTTGGCCAGATGATTAAGGTTTGCAGGTTCGGTTTAACCCTGATGGATGTTATGTTGAAGATTTTAAAGACAAGTGCAGGTTGGTTGCAAAAGGCAACAGAGTGGGCAGAATGTTTACGTTGGATGTAGACATGCCTGGGATGAGTGCTGCGATGTTTGCAAATGGTTCAGGAGTTGTTGCAGACACAGACATATGGCATAAAAGAATTGGACATGTAAATGTGCAGAGATTAAAGTCTATGCAGACAAAAGGAATTGTGACAGGGCTACCAAAATTTAAAGTGGAAGGTATGCAGAAAATATGTGCAGCATACCAATTTGGGAAGCAAACAAAGCATGTGTTTCCACGTAACAGATATGTGAGCAAAAATGCACTAAATGTTGTGCATTCAGATGTATGGGGTCCTACGAAGACCATATCTATGGGAGGCTGCAGGTATTATGTGACTTTCATTGATGACCACACAAGGAAAGTGTGGGTATATTTCATGAAAGAGAAGAGTGAGGTGTTCACTCACTTTCAGAATTTCAGAGTTTTGGTTGAAAAGAAAACAGGGAAATATGTCAAGTGCCTAAGGTCAGATGGAGGGGGAGAATACTTCTCCAATGAGTTCTTAAAATTTTTGAAGAAGAATGGTATTCGGAGATAGTTTACATGCAGATACACTCCGCAGCAAAATGGAGTTGCTGAGCGGAAAAACAGGCACATTGCTGAGATTGCGCGAGCATTGATGGAAGAGAAGAATATGCCGCATTGCTATTGGGCTGAGGTTGTTTCTACAGCAGTATATATCATGAACAGGACTCCAACTGCAGCCATACATGATGTAACTCTAGAGGAGAGGTTTACTGGCAGAAAACCAGATTTGTCTCATCTGAAAGTCTTTGGATACATTGCATATGTGCATGTGCCAGATGAGCTGAGAACTAAGATGGATCCAAAAGCTGAAAAATGTGTGTTTATTGGATACTCCCTTGAGCAAAAGGGATACAGGTGTTATAACCCTGCTACACGTGAGCTGAGGGTAAGTAGGGATGTTGTCTTTGATGAGATGAGCAGCTAGTATGCTGCTGAAAAAGAAGCTGTTGGGGCTGATGTGAGTGGAAGTGTGGTTGCACAGAATGCAGGTCAGCAATCACAGTCCTTAAGTGGACCAGGAGAGTCATCATCTAGTGTGTCTGTTGATAGACCATGGAGTGGCAGGCTGCGTCATAATACCAGCCCTGCAAATGTGATTAGTATATCACGTAAAGGAAAAGAGAAAGTGGTTGAGTCCCTTGGTATGCCCGACATTTCTGCAGGGCATTCTCATGTTGATGGAGAGTCTAGTGGCTCAGATATGAGCCTTGATGAGGAGCTTGGGATCCCAGCTATGAGAACACCTGGTGTAAAGAAGGCTATGGAAGCCATGAATGAGAAGCTGCGAAGATCTGGGAGAGTGAGAAATCCTGTGCAGAGATTTACCTATGATGGTTATGTGGCACATCACTATGCATATATGGCAAAGGTTGTGCAGGTTGTTGAACCCACATGCATTGATGAGGCTGTTGGAAATGTGTGTTGGGAGAAAGCTATGGATGAGGAGATGGATGCACTATATGGAAATGAAACTTGGGATTTAGTGCAACTGCCTGAAGGCAAGAAAGCCATTGGATGCAAGTGGGTATACAAAGTTAAACATAACAGTGATGGAAGCATAAACAGGTACAAGGCTAGATTGGTAGCCAAAGGATATGCGCGGACATATGGGATTGATTATGAGGAAACTTTCAGCCCAGTTGCCAAGATGGCAATGGTGAGAGTTGTGATAGCAGTGGCTGCGTCAAAGCAATGGTCTTTACATCAGATGGATGTAAAGAATGCATTCTTGCATGGGGATTTGCAAGAAGAGGTGTATATGTTGCAGCCACCTGGTTATGAGGATGTGGGTCACCCCGAGTATGTTGCAGGTTGAAGAAAGCCTTGTATGGCTTAAAGCAAGCACCAAGAGCATGGTCTGACAAGATTTCTGAATATCTTGTCACTATTGGCTTTCATGTAGCCAATGCAGATTTCTCGCTGTATGTGAGACATGGTGATAGAGGAGTTGTGCTTGTTGTCATCTATGTAGATGACTTGATCATTACGGGGGACCATGATGCAGAGATCTTTGATGTAAAGATCCTGCTTAGACAAAAGTTTGAGATGAAGGATTTGGGGGAGCTCAGATATTTCTTGGGCATTGAGGTGATTAGGTCACCACATGGTATTGGATTACTGCAAAGACAGTATGGCTTGGACATGTTGTCCAAGTATGGTATGACAGGCTGTAAGCCTATTTCTGTGCCATTGGATCAGAATGGCAAGTTGAGTGCAGATTCAGGAGAGATCTTGGAGGATCCTACTATGTACAGACGCATAGTAGGAAGTTTGATCTACATGACGATCACCAGCCCAGATTTGAGCTATGCTGTTGGGTTGGTGAGTCAGTTTATGCAGGTTCCACGGAAACCGCATTTGGATGCAGTGAGACGCATACTGAGGTATGTGAAGTCTACTTTACATTGTGGACTATTCTATGAGACTGGGACAGAGATATGTGTACATGGGTACATAGATGCTGGTTGGGCTGGTAGTATCTCAGATAGACGATCTACCAGTGGATTCATGTTTTCTTTGGGGAGTGCTGCTGTGACTTGGAGCAGCAAGAAGTAGCCTATGGTTGCTCTATCGAGTACAGAGGCCGAGTGTACAGAGGAGCTGCTATGGCAGCATGTGAGGTAGCTTGGTTGAGAAAGCTACTTGCAGATTTGGGTCTATCAGTGGATAGACAAGTTGTCATTTTCTGTGACAACATTAGCAGTATACAGTTGGCCAGGAACCCAGTCTTTCATGCTCGTACGAAGCACATAGAGGTCCACTACCACTTCATCAGAGAGAAGGTCTTGGCAGGAGATCTTGACCTTGTTTATGTCAGCATAGAGGATCAAATAGCTGACATCTTCACCAAAGCATTGGGTACAGAGAAGCTCCGCAGATTCAGGGCTTTGCTTGGTGTACATGAGATGGAGTTGAGCTCGAGGGGGAGTGTTGAGATATTGAGCTCGTCTAGTGAGGCGGTGGCCACCACTGATGACCCGCCTGGGGGATAGGCCCCACACTTACACCACTGGCATGGTTGGTGAGATCTTGGGTGATATGCAGCCAGTGGGATGACAGGCTGTGTGACAGCCACTCCAGAGACTGGCATAGTTATAGCGCCAGCTCATTTAGTCGGGTTCACACTATAGAGAACCCGTGTATGTATTGGTTGAGTACCTTTTCATATTATATTATTCTTGTATATGGTGTGTTGTGAGTGTTGAGTAGAAGAAGAAGATTTTCAGCCTCTCACCTTGTGTGTTCTCTATTAGGGTTTTGTGAGTGTGTGTGTGTGCTTGCAACAGCTCAAGCTCTCTTCCCCCCTGCATCTTTTCATATATCATGTCATGATTTTGCAGACCCCTAGTATGATTTTGCAAAAAATGTAGATGCATAATTAAAAACTCCAAGTGTGAGTGCAAATCTTAAGTTTTGGCTAGTTAAAGCAATTTCATGCACTTAAGTTCGAGAAGGCTTATTGGTGACGACATCGCCCCTTACGATAGTGCATCTAATTAACTGGGATCCTCCTATTAGAGAAGCTTTGGGCCAACTTGCATGATCAACACACAAAGGTGTGTGTTTTCTTTGCATAGGCTTAACTCTTTTGAGTTATCAAGTAATAAGGAATCCATGGAAAATCTTGTTTATGTGAGGAGATGGTGGGGAAGAAGCAAAGGTGCCAAGATATCTGTATTGCGTACATCTCTTAAGATGCTAAATTTACAGTCAATTTTTGGATGGTCTAATACAAGTGTCACACTAACTCTTCAAGTAAGGATTTTTTGGAGATTACACCTAATGTTGAAATGATAAATTTTCAACTTGTATTTGACTAAATCTTAATAGTAATGATCAGATATTGCCATACTTGCAGGCTTTTGAAAGACCAGATATTGCCCCCCGGCAACGAGATGCCTCCATCTCGTGCAAATGCCAAGAAGTTATTGAAATCCACAGGCATGAATTACAATAATATTCATGCTTGTCGAATGACTGTTGCCTCTTCCGCCATGAATATGAGCATTTGCAAGAATGTCCCCATTGTGGCTCTAACAGATACAGAGAAGATGTTCAGGGGCAAGCTATCCCGGTAAAGGTTCTTAGGCACTTTCCAATCATCCCAAGAATAAAAAGCATGTTCAGGTGCAAATCTATAGCAAGCTTGATGACATGGCATGCCACAACTCGATCCATAGATGAAGTGATGCGTGTGCCTGCTGATTCACCCGCATGGAGACACATTGAAGAGAAATGGCCGGCTTTTAGGGAAGATCCTCGTAACCTCCGTCAAAGGGACGACTTGGAAGAGATAGGTTGCATGCAAGAGTTGTGGGCTCGCACTAGACCCAATGGAAAGGTGCTACTTCCAAGAGCCCCATGGGTTTTTAGTAAGATGGAGGAACAACAAGTGAAGAGGACAATTTCAGATTTTCGGACTCCTATAGGTTGTATGCATTGCTTGAAAAGTGCATTTACAAAGGATGATGATCTTAGTGGCCTCAAGAGTCATGATTGGCACAAGTTTCTACAATTTGTGCTACCCATAGCAATAAAAGATTGCCTCACTGAAGACATTAGAGCTACTATCTATAAGATTAGCACATTGGTTGTATGCATTGCTTGAAAAGTGCATTTACAAAGGATGATGATCTTAGTGGCCTCAAGAGTCATGATTGGCACAAGTTTCTACAATTTGTGCTACCCATAGCAATAAAAGATTGCCTCACTGAAGACATTAGAGCTACTATCTATAAGATTAGCACATTGGTGCGTTGGATTTCTTCAAAAAAGAGATAAAGAGAGACACTTTGGAGACAATGCGTTTAAACTCCATAGAGGCAGTCTGCATGGTAGAGAAGTTTTTCCCTACAAGTTTATTAACAATCCAGATGCATCTACTAGTTCATGTCGTAGATGAGGTTGCAGTTGCTGGAACAGTCCATTCAAGATGGATGTTCTTTTTGGAGAGGTTTATGAAGACATTAAAGGGATTTGTTCGCCAAATGGCTCGCCCAGAGGGTAGTATGTCAGAAGGGTGGCTGATACAAGAGTCCCTTGTTTACATCACTGAATATTTAAGTTCTTCAGATCGAGAGATTTCTCGACTATGGTCTCAAGAGTCTAACAGGTGAGTCATTGGTGAGGAACCTCAAGGCCAAGGCATTAAGAGAAAGATGGATAACAATTTGAGGGAAAAAATCAACAAATTTTGCATCTTGAACTCTCATGTAATGGAGAACTGGATTGAGACATATGAAGCTCTCAAGCGATAGCGACGAGTACAAGATCGTTTAAGTTTTAGAAGGAATCGCACTACAAGAAATCTCCCATATCCAGAAGGTATGCAAGCTCTTCCGGACTTTCCCACAGGTAGATGGCTAGAAGCTACAATTTTAGAAGCCAAACGTGCTGGTTTAACTATAACAGAGGAGGAGGAGGAGCTTACAAAAGGATGCGATTAGCATGTAAGTGTTTAAGTTCTACATGTCTCTCTTTTTTTTCTCTACATGTCTCATTTTTTGTTTGTCCATCAACAATCTTTATGTGCTATTTGTAGTATCACAAATATGGGGCCTTTTGTTCACATGGACGTCATTTTCGAGTAGAACGAATAGACCAAAGAAGAGCAACCTTTGATTGTGGTGTCACAGCACAGTTTGTTCAAGAAAGTCGTGCAAGTGCAAGTGATGATAACACAATTACTGGAATGCTTGATTACTTTGGAACCATTCAAGACATATTAAAGGTTGGCTTCAGAAGTTTTGAGTTGTTTATCTTTGATGTGAAGTGGTTCAAGGTAATCACAAATGGGCCACATGCAACTGTACGTAGAGACAAGAGTGACCTCATCCAAGTGGACTCCACAAAGGTGTGGACCGATCAGCAAGATACTTTTGTGTGCCCAGAGCATTGTGAGTAGGTTGTCTTTAAAGCGGATCCAAAAGATTCACGCTGGCTATTTATTGTTCAAGTCGCCCCCCACGGTAAGCAAATTTTTGAAGAATTTGAGCTACAACAGGGTGATGTGGATTCACAGGGTGGTGGGGAGCAGCAAGAACAAGTAGATATCAACAATGAAGAGGAGCAAGCAAATGAAGAGGAGCAGCTAGAGCAAGATCCAAATGAAGAGGTGCAAACCAATGAAAGCTGGAAAACATGTTGAGGAAGAAGACATAGATGATGAGGACATCCTTCATCACAAGGGACTTTTAATGATGAGGATGCTGAAATGTACATAGACATAGATCTCTTTGGGGCTACTGATCTTAATGAGGATGATAGAATAGATCATGATTTTTAAAATGATGTATCTTAATGATTATGCAAATAGTTATGACATATTTGTAATGATTTTAAGACATTGAAGGTGCAAAGTGATATGGTTTACCATTGTTGTTTAGGAAAGTTAATGTTTGTCTCATAAGGTCCTTTCATTGTTTACCATTGTTAATGTTTACCGTCATAATCACTAGTGCAGGTGCAAATTGATATGGTTTTACCATTGTTGTTTATCATTGTTAATGTTTGTCATATGGTTCTTTCATTGTTTACCGTGTAATTTTCATTTTGCACAAGTTTGTCATATGGTTTTTTGTCCAACAGGCCATGGGTGATGACTCACCGTACAATCCTGATTTCTCATTTAACCCTACACAGCAGGGCATGAGTCCCCAGCAGTTATATGGTTTTCTCTCGTCCATGACTCCAGAGCAGAGAGCCATGGCTCAAAGTTATTGGGGTTCTGGAGCAGGGACATCTGCCTCACCATTTGGCTTCACGACGCCATTTCCCACACCCATAGGTACGACAGGAGCTCCCACACCTCATACCACACAGCCTTCCACTCCTCTTACAGCTCGATCTACCACCTCTTCACATAGATGTCGCTCACGTAATAGGTCTTCAGGGGGAGGTTGTTGTGGTGGTAGTGCCACAGATGCTGTGACACCACCACCACGTGAGCATCGTCCTTCGCTCTCATCTGTTGATAGCACACCCATAGGTGCACATGACCATGACAACAGCAAGATATACACAATTAGGGATGGGGCACCAATAATGAATAGTGCACGGAAAGCAATGAAGACACGAATTCGACAATTGTGCACTATACAGTTTCATAACTCTGTCATGACTAAATGGGATCAGCAAGATAAGGAGAAGAAAAATTACATAAATACAAAGATAAAGCAGGAGTTTCAGCCATCTGACCCTATGAATGTCGTCTCTAATGAGTGGATACAATATACAGCTCGCATTTTGATGGGGCATCGTAGGTCAGAGGCGAGGGATGCATTTAGAGAGGGGAAAGAGAAACCTGTTTGGCTAGATGATAGGGAGTGGGAAGCCATTGCTGAGGAGCTCACAGAGACACCAGAGAGGTTTCAACAACAAAGAGAGGCGGCAAGGACAAGACTCCAAACAGTAGGGGCTTCTCATCTTGGGAGTGGTGGTTACGAAGCCATGTGTGTGTAGGAGTTGGCCATGAATTGTCCACCAAGTAGGCGAGAAGAGTACGCTCACAAACATGGCCTTGTGGCATTATTTGAGATGCTTGAAGAAGAAGGAGAGACCATCAATTGGGAGGCATTACCATAATGTAAGACGACCTTCAAACTATTGGTATAAGATCAAAATATTCTTGAGTATTAATGTTTAATTTAATTTCTTATTTATCTGAAAAATAAAAAAACGAGCACAGTTGTCTTTTGTACTCTATTTTAGACAAAATGGTGCACGCAGCCAGGCAACACCATTCTGTCTAAAACAATTTCTGTTGTAGCGTCGGTATATTCCTCGGTATAGGTACCGGTACACGCACCGATATAGTCGTCGGTAAATCTACCGGTATATATGACGGTACTGTCGCCGGTATATGTGCCAGTATTTTCGCCGGTATAGGCGCCGGTGTACCGTCGGTATAGGCACTAGTATAGGCACTGGTATTAATCCCCGATGCTTATACCGATGTCATCGTTCCGACGTAGATACCGGCATTTATACCGATGACATGGATTTTTTAGACCGCGTTTAATGACGTCGGCATAAGCGCCGGTATTAGGCTATCATGTAGTAGTGAAATTTTATTACCCATGGAGTGAACTTCCTTCTTTCACTCCCTTTTTACGCCTCTTATGAAGCCTCATATACCATGAATCAGGTACTTTTCTATAGCTTCTTCTAAACTCATGCCCACCACTTATAATATCTTCATTTTAAGGATAGGCTAGCTTCAATGGGGCAATTATGATTAGACACATTTCTTAAAAGATGCAAATCTTGCCATTTTTATAGAAAAATATGGACCACATCTTTATTTATCTCCTCTTCCACTAAAAGTGGGTGTCTTTAAATCTTTGAATATTATACCCTGGTCTCTAGTTTTGGGACCATCTTCATGGTTTCATTTAATCCTTTTTCTAGAGTTTTTTCCTTTCCCTCATCAATGTTAATTTTAGATAGTTCTTTTACTTCCAATCCTACCCCTCCCATCAAGGAGCTAAGAAGACACATCATTTTCTCAAGTTTATTTTCTATATTATAGTTTTTTTATTTTATTTCCTTCATTTCTAAATCCTCATAATCATCAAGGTCTAAATCTTACATATCTATTTTGTTTGGTTTTGTAATATCCTCTTCCATGTGGAAAGAGGACATTGGGTTTTCCCCCTTCTCACCAATTTCATCCTTCCCACATTGAGACGCCATGTACTATAACACTAAGCAAAATGGAAAGTTTCTTACAAAGCAAAAAAATGTAGAACAATGACCCAATTATGTGAAGAACAATTCTGTTGATTCCTCCTTGTTGATATATTTGCTTCAAAGATCTTTCAAGGTTATCTTGTACTCCACTTTCTCCTTGTAGAACTCGAAAGTATGCCCAATTTACTAGGCAAGAGGAATGCCCAATTTATTAAGCAAGAGGTATGTCCAATTTATTAGGAAAGAGGTATTCTATATGTAGAAGATTTGAGAAGTATAGGAATTAGCTTATGAAAATCAATAGAAAATAGAATAAGGAGTAGAGATTAGAGTTAGCAACAATGAATAGCTCAATGGAAACATGAAATAGAAACAACTTAGCTATGATACCAATGTAATGCTTCTTACATGATAAGCTTGAGAAATTTTAAGACTAGGACCTTGATTCTCCCCTTAACCATATCCTAAACGAACCCTAAACTCATGGTTATATTGCGTGCATTATATGCAACTTGGGAACTATGATGCAAGTATGTGTTGGTACTACTACCCAGGTTTTAATGCAACATCTGAAAGTACCTTAAGTGCCTCAGTTTCCTTCCACACACGGCAATAGTTATTTTACTTGCATGCCTTCCGCGAAGGGCTTGCACACCAATGGTAAACCTTTCAAACCTACACAACCCGATAAGGGGAATGTATGAGTACTTAAAGTACATAAACCTATTCTATCACCACAACCACCACTAGCACCTTGCATAATGTTTCAGTCAATAAAATGACTATTGAGGAGGTTCCAAAGTAAGGAGAATATGTATAGGAGCCTTGAACAACTTTGGAGGAGCTACATGACAATTGGGAGGTAACCCCAAGGTATTTCCTACGAGCTACATGAGGTAACCCCAAGGTATTTCCTACGAGTGCCACTTTTCCAAGATGCAACATAACAGTACTGAGTGGCTGAATGTCTCCATAAAACTAATGTAAACTTGCAAACAACCCAAGTTAACACTGACCTTGGGTTGAGTTGCATAAAGTACAAAATTCATCTTCTCATTAAGGACTATCCATACATGTGCACCGAAGATTTTTATACAACTACCGACCTAACCATGGGACTTTGAATGATTGGGGTGCAATCTAGGGTGGTGACAACACATGACATAGAACTTTCCTTCCAGTGGTTTATTCCCAATGTGAAATAGAACTGTAAAAACACCTAGGCATTTAACACAATTTAAGGCAACGGTAGTGATAGTGGTCAGGGGAGTAAAGTTGGTTGATTGAGAGAGTCCCATGTGTCATAGGACATTAAGTTATGATTAGCACCTGTGCCTAGTAGTGCTAGTTTTCTTGTAAAACTTATCAGTGTGATCATTTCTAACCACATAAATAGTTAGGTTTAACTTCCCAGTCTCCTCTTCTTCTAGGTCCACTACTTGAGCCATGTGTCACAAAGAATTGTTCTCATTTAAGTTTTGCTTGCCTTTCCTTGGCTTCTATTTGTGATAGCTTTTTCATTTCATTCTATTTTTGTTTTTCCATCTTTCTGAGGCAAGTTACCTTTCAGGTCTTTTACATGCGCCAATGTTTGTGTGATATTATCGGGATGATGTAAGCTTCCTTTCCTTCGAAACCTTTTGTTCTAAGGGTCTTACACGTAGTTTTCCCTTATAATGGCATTACTTCTTTGATGCTTATAGGTTTCTAGCTCGTAGAGTTGGTGGGCATGTACGTGGCTCTCAGCATGTAGTAAAGAGATGTAATTTCTTGGTCATCAACTACCGTGGCAAATCTTGTACCATAACGTAAAGTACATTGAATGCTAGGGGGAGTGCTACATTGAGTTCATCTCATTTAAAATACCATCCTTAATTTATTCACCCCCGTACTGTAGGTATGCCTACGCTTCCATCTAGTTCTATGGATCCTTCTTTGTCAGACTCATCGAGACTCCCTAGTTCCATGTGTTCCTCCATCACAATAAAATATTATTAGCTTCTAAAGTTGAATGTAATAATAAAATCTTTAAATATAGAAAATTATAATCTACATGGCACTTTAAAACATTTACTAATCCAAGAACAATACTTTTCTTTTGATTAGAGCATTAAACCTATGGGAAATGAAAATTATCCATACTTTAAGTATATAACTTATTGTTTCTTCATCCCATTATGTCATTCTTCTAGTATAATGCACAAAGAATTACTATCCCTCTAACCTATACAATGCTTAATGTAATATTATATGCATGAGAAATCCTAGCATCATAGGAGTTGCAGGTTTCTTAAAATGATTCATATGGTCTAACTCTTAAATTACATATCATTTATTAAACTTCACTTATGCTAAAAGGGTCAAGGTCACAAGTTTAGCTTTCTTTCATAGAGCCTTCCCAGTATAACATAAGGAATTATCATGATTTTTTTCAGTAGTTATGGCATGCGTTTCCAAAGTTGGATATGAATCTATGATATTGGTTGTGCGTCCATTATTGGATATGAATATATGGTATTTTTTCAACCATTGAAAATCATTTGAAGATGGTTTACATTATTTAAATATGGTTTATAGTATTAATTCAAAGGTTTCATAGTAACTACTATAATAAATAATCTTCTACCATGTTCATAGGCTTCCTATTTACCATCAAACAATGTCCAAATGTTGCAATAATTCCTCTCAATATTGTTGGTCATGTGGATACATGTCATATATGCTTAATAAACCATTTTTCCACTATACATGCCTATTAGAATATTTTTTTACTATAGATGCTTGGTAAGAGATTTTTCCACTATACACTGGTAAAAGATTTTTCCACTATAGATGCTTGGCAAAAGATTTTTCCACTATACATGCCTGGTAAAAGTTTTTTCCACTACAAATCCTAGTGTAGTGGGGGGGTCAAACGTATTAACTAATATGTAAGAAATTCTTACCCCAAATCTAGTTGTAGTTCTAGAGATGACATATGACAAACTCAAACATTATATACGATTATGATGTCAAAAGTATGTTTCAATTAGGCATATCACTTAACATTAAAAAATTTATTGTAGAAATACTACTTGTTTTAGAATTTTAGAATCTTTTCTTTACGTTATTTAAGAAGAGAGTTGTGATTCTTCTTCATGGGGGTATTAGCTTGTTTCTTTTCTTGTCTAAGATATAATATATATACATACATAAATACACATGCAAGAACACACACACACACACATATGTATGTATACACATAAATACACACGCCATATATACATACACACATATATATATGTATGTAATGTGTGTATGTATGTTGTATATATACACATACACACACATACATACATGCATATATGTGTGTGTGTATGGATAATTATGTATGTATGTATGTATATATATATTTATATATGTACATGTATGTATGTATATATATATGCATGTATGTATTTATATGTGTGTATGTATGTACACACTCACACACACACATACTTATATATGTATATTATGTTCATGCCTTAGACAAGAACAAAATCAAGCTAATACCTAGGAAGAAGAATCACCAATATCTTTCTTAATAATTTAAATAAAATATCTTGTGGTGATATATATATATATATATTTATATACATATATAACCAATATTGATGATGGTATATGTACTTAGAAAGATTTACCTAAACTAGCCTCTGTGTTGATAACAACATTGAAAAAGAACCATCGATAGAATTGTAAGTATAGGCATGTATTATTGCCAAGCTTTATATTGAAAATGATTGATTTTATCAATGTTTATACCAAATCTAATTAGATGTATGAATGCATATAACAAGATGATAATATTGAGTCTTGTTATATTATCAGCTATACCAACACTAGGGGGAAAATAAATTAGGCAAAATGAAACAAGTTGGAGGAGTTCTCCCCAACATGTCCAAGTATACCACACCCCAACATGTCTTAGTATGCCACAATCACTATTCAGTTAGAATCATGGGGAGAGCTAGTTGTAATTCAAAACCTCTAGATGGAATGAACAAGCTCTCCCTTTTTCACCAACTCGCTTATTATTGGAATGATTTATTAATTAAACATCTCTGTGATCCTAGTATATATCTAGGAAAAACATTTATAAATATTTAATTGGAGATAAATATAGTAAGGGTTATAAGAATAACTTAAAGGAAGTTACAAAGATGGCATCTTTGTGAACACAAGTAGATGAATCACTTAGCACCTTGGAGTTTATCCAAGATAGAGGGGAGAATCTTGAACTAGAATATCATTTCATGCTTTCTTTTAGAAATGTGGCATGCTCAGTGTTATTATCTTACGGGCACATTCATTTTATCGTTCGATTTTATTGAAGATAGAGGAGAAAAGTTTAAAGAAGATCATTTCTTGCTTTGGTTCACAAATGGGACACAATCATTCTCATTTTCTTAAGGGTATATTTACAAAATATATGTATGTACATATGGCATGTATATATGTATGCATGTGTGTACGTGTGTGTAAATATTATATACTTAATTATGTATTTCAAGACCCATTTTTCAAAAGGATATTTGGATCAATTATCTACAGTGTTTGATGACCTATTTACAACATCTAATGCATAAGATCATGTTTTTTCCAAAAAAAGACATAAAATGATAATGGTGCTTTTTGAGTTATGCCTTGTGTTTTCACTCGCCTACTCTACATGCACTTATGTGCACATAATGTTTTGCTTGTTGATGCCAAATGCATATAATGATGTCACAACTCAAGTCCCTTGCATATATAAGAGACCCCAAGAATGCATAAACCCTAGATCTACATGTTTGCATCCTTAAAGACTTCACTTATATGTTAAATTATTACATGTAAACCTCTAGCTGTGCTTAAGTATAGGAGAATCTCAATCCATATACTATCAAGACTCTCTCCATTACATGCATAAGACATTCCTCATAAGCATATATTCATTTTTTAAAGACTCAAATCTAGAATCGAAACATATAGTAAGCATCCTTCAATGTAGAGGCCTGACTCTATGCATAATTTATACACATGGCATACATCTTCTCACCTCGCAATGAAGCATCCATATATAACCACATCAAAACCAAAGGATCTAATAACCATGAATTTTCATCTATCTCCACCTCATCTTACTCATGTAACATGTATTCTATATTAGAGCATCCTACTATAAACAAGGCATGTGTTTCAAGTGGCATCAATGAGCAGAATGTAGGGGAGAGGGTGAGGGTGAGCAATAAAACACACACACACACACACACACACACACACACACACACGAGTAGATAAACACGTTAGAGAGATAGACATGTCTAAATTTTCCTCTATTCTCTTGTCTTATCTACAACTATAACATCAAGATAAGAGTACATACTAGGAGGGGAAGTTTTTTCCTACTATAACATATCAATGGTTTATCCATAGTGTGAACTTGACTTCATGAGCTGACACTATAACTATGCCATAAATCTAGTATACCAAAGTCACTATCGCATGTCCTATAGACCATTAGTGGCATATTACTCATAATCTCATCAACCATGTATAAGGGGGAATCTTTCATTCTAGCATGTCACCCATCTCCTCACTAGTTAAGTGCAATATCTCAACCCTCCGCCTTGAACTCAAATCTATGCATTGCACTCTCAGTAAGCTCTTGAACCTATGGAGATTCTTTACACCCAATGCCTTTATAACTTTTTTAGCTACATAGTCATCTGTGATGATATACACCAAATCCACATCACTTGCTATATAACATTCTTCCTCACAAAGTGATAATGTACCTCAATGTGATCTGGCCTAGCATGATACACTGGGATGCTCACTGATTATATGTTGCTCATGTTTTCACAATATATAACAACAATTGTATCCATGGGCTCAACCATATCTTCCATTAGCTCTTATAAACAAGTACCTCAAATACTACAATATTTGCACCCATGTACTCCACCTCTATGATTTGCTCCTTCTCCTAACACTACAATACATTGAGAGTGTAGCAGCATTTTTGGAATGAAAATATCGAGGGTTTTCATAATGCTCAGCACGATATATCGCTGCTCTGCAATGCTTTTTCGTTGCTCAATAGCACAATATCACTGCCCAGTAATGTCTATACAAGCGAATAAATGCTAATATACTATAAAAATGTCCCTTTTTGTCGCTTCTTCTTTTGCCGTCACGTAGTTTTATCTTTTTTGAATACAATAAACTTGTACTCTAAGTTTTTTTTAAACAGGTTTTTGCCTTGTCTATCACTTCTACTTTCCATAGCCTATAAGAAACAACCAAGCAAGGCTTAGACATGAGACCACACCTAGTAGGTAATAGACATAAAGAATGCCAAGATTACCTTTAATATATGTTCACCCCAATGGAAGATTCTTGCATGCCACTAAGTTCCCAACTTGTGAATCTTGTCATTTATTGCATG
Source organism: Cibotium barometz (assembly GCF_041138505.1). Taxonomy (NCBI): domain Eukaryota; kingdom Viridiplantae; phylum Streptophyta; class Polypodiopsida; order Cyatheales; family Cibotiaceae; genus Cibotium; species Cibotium barometz. The sequence continues at coordinate 28,736,127 of NC_141087.1, forward strand.
TTCATTATCTACCCATTCAATCAATGAGTCCAACTCCTTCTCTACAGACTCCCTACTATTAGGAGAATTATTTCAATGCCTTGACCTTATCTTTAACTCCTCTTGATCATGGGGTCGTGTATAGTTTTTTGTATGCATATGCAAGCTATCTTCCCAATTGCCAAAGGAAAGACCACTCTTTACCATTTGTCACATTATCTTGACTACCATTATACACAATTCAAAAGCATTCTAGTTTGGTATGGCCTCATTCCCATGGAATTAGGCCACTACCATATCCCTTTCTCATCATCACCCAAAGTTGGGCTTCAAATTCCTCTCTTTTTAAACTCCCAAATGGAAACTACTTGATGAATGGGTTAGACATTGACACACCTAGTGTGCTAATGATGTATTATTTTCAAATAGTCAAAGCATACCCAAGTTCACCCTCTAGGTCCATTTTCTTTACTAGGTCAACCTAAGAGCCTGGTGCCTTTGTTGACATCATGAAAATGTGACATCTATCAAATCTTGAGTGTACAACTAGCCTTGGAAGACCATACTTTGTAGATAGTCATATAAACTCTTTGTCTTTATGTTATGAGATTGATAGGTAACACTAAAAGGTAAGACTATGAAAGATTATTTATATGTAAAAGATTACATATAAATAATCTTTAGGGGATTTCAAATAGAAAATACCTAAGCAATGGTTAATAGGCATTAAAGTTAAAGTAAAAAGAGAAGTAGATAGTGCAGAATGGAAGCCCAAGGAAAACATGAGTAGTTAAAGAGACATAAGACAAGGAAAGGAAAATGTCGAGTCAATGAAAGGTCGGGAGGATAAAGTTGGAAGCCCAAGGGACACATGGGTAGTAAACAAGACATTAGACAAGGAAAGGGCAATGTCTAGTCAATGAAAGGTCAAGAGACTAAATTTGGAAGGTCACACACCACTTAGCCATATATAATCATGAGGTAAGGGACTGTTTGGGATATGTTTGGGTGGAGAATCAAGGTTTTGGTCTTAAAAATCCTTAAGCTTATAACTCAAGGAGAAACGCATTGGTATCAGAGCCTGAAGGAGATCTTCGAGAAGAGTAAGATGGTATTCCTATATCAATGGTGATGAAGATGCTGATAATGATGCATACCAATGTGTGTCATAAGTACAAGGAATTACTCGGTTGTAGTTTAAATATGGCTTCCACGGACCAATATGGTTCAACAGCATTGGTCTGATATACAGAGTTGGAGCTTTCAAAGGTGCTTAGGCCCATTTTAAGGTGACGATGAGCTAGATATAGTGGATCAGATCTTTAGTGCACCGGCTATCTAATATGGTGATTCATCTGTCGATCTCAAAAAGATGTAGGGAGGAAGAGAGCTTGAACTCTTGCAAGCACACACATGGTCACACAAACCATAAAACAGAATACACAAGATGAGAGGCTGAAAAATATTCTTCTTCTACTTCTCCACAAAAGGGTTCTACAAAAAAGATAAGGGAAATACAACATAAGTACTAAAGTACTATGTACATGTGGTCAACAGTAAGTGAGATGGCAAGATAAGTATGCCATAACTAGGGATTTAATATTCACGTGATCACAAGATTTTTTGTGATAATAACACATGTGAACAAGTTATTCACATGTTCTCATGTTACCATTCACAAAAATAACAGGTCACTTGCCATTTGGGAACCCCTTAAAAGCTTGGCTATACATGGGAATAAGCTATTCACATGTTCTCATGTTACCATCTTCACATAATAGCAGGTCAGTGGCCACCTAAGAAGATTTTTATGCCCGACAAAGATAAGTTTTTTAGGCCCTTGTGAAAGCTTTGTGAATATAACATGTGATCATAAGATTTTTTGTGTTATTAACATATGTTATTAACATGTTCACATGTTCTTGTTTACGTCAGTGAAATCCCTGGTCATAACTCAATGGTGGACTAGTAGTTGGTGTAGTCTAGCTGTAGATTCACTGGTAAAGATCTATTATGTTAGCATCCTATCAAACACGCCAGTGATGTAAGTGGAGGAAATGGTCACGCTAGCATATCATAAGTGTCAGGTCACGTTCAGCTTCACATTTCAATACTCCCCCTCAAGCTCAACTTCATCTCTCTAGGAATCCAAGCATAGTCTAGAATCTGCAAAGCTTCTTTGTTCCTAAGGATTGTTTGAAAATGTCAGCTGCCTACTCCTCTGAGAGCTAGCATACATGTGATCAATATCTGCTGCTAAGATTCTCTCTCTCATAAAATGATAGTGGACCTCTATATGTTTTGTTTGTGCATGAAAAGTAAGGTTACTCACCAATTGTATACTTCTAAGGTTTTCACAATAGATGAAAACCTGTTTGTCGACCTATAGCCCCAAATCAACAAGTAGCTTGTGCAACCAAGATACCTCACATATGCTGCCACAACACCCCTATAGTTTGCCTCTATACTTGACAAGGTAGCTGTTAACTGCTTCTTGTTGTTCCATGTCACAACACCACTCCTAAAAGAGAACATTAATCCATTCGCAGATCTCCTATCTCGGTGATACTACGAGCCCAATCTACATGTGTATATCCAAACACCTCCAACTCCGTACCAGCCTCATAAAAGATACCATAGTCTACTGTAGACTTCACACAGTGCAATGTGCATCTCACACCATCTAAATGTTGATTCCGAGAGGAACCTGCATAAACTAACTTTGCAACCCAAATGTATAGTTCAAATTTGGTCTAGTGATCATCATGTAGATCAAGCTACCCACACTATCTTCCTGTACATAGTGGGGTTCTCCAAAATCTCACCAAACAATTGCACTTAACTTGCCATTTGAATCTAATGGCATCGAAATTGGCTTACAACCCATACCATATTTGGATAGCATGTCCAATGCATACTTCCTTTATGACAGACATATACCCTTAGCCATCTTAATGACCTAATGCCAAGGAAGTACCTCAGCTCACCCAAATCCTTCATGTCATATTTCTTCTTGAGTAGACATTTCACACTCTCAACTTCCTCTCCAGTGTCACCCCCCACAATCATCATCCACATAGATTGTGTCATCCACATAGATTGTGATGACCCCACAAGGCCCTTATTACTCTTCTAGACATAGAGTGAATGCTCAAAACTTGCTACATGAAAACTAATGGAGATAAGATAGTGTGCTATCTTATCATGCCATGCTCTAGGTGCCTGTTTTTCAAGCCATACAAGGCTTTATGCAACTTGCATACAAAAACTAAGATAGCGCTCAAGTAGCAAGATTTACTTGAGCTTGGGACCCCAAAAAATATGTATTAACTTGGAGAACACCCCTATTAAAATCCATTTGTTGTAAAACCCATCCTTTTGATGCAGCCACCACAACAATAGCTCTCACAGTTGCCATCTTGGCAACGGGGCTGAACGTCTCCTCATAATCAATGCCATAAGTTTGAGCATAACCTTTGGCAACCAATCTTGCTTTATACTTGCTAATACTTCCATCTGAGTTACGTTTTATTTTTTACACCCACTTGCATCCAATAGCCTTCTTGTCCACAGGCAATAGTACCAATTCGCAAGTCTCATTTACATCCAGTGCAACCATTTCTTCATCTATGGATTTCTCCCAATCTAAATTCCCCATAGCTTCTTAAAAACATGTGGGTTCAACATCTTGCACAAGTTTAGCTAAATATGCATAATGATGAGCGACCATCATATGTTAACCTATCAACAACTAGTTTTTTGAATCTCCGTCACTTGCGTTGTCCATGATCTCTACCTCGCATTTTTGTAGCTTTTCTTGCCTTTCTTACACCAGGTGTTCTTATAGCTAGAATTCCAAGCTCATCATCAAGGCTCTGCTCTGAGCCACTAGACTCTCCATTATCATAAGAATGCCCTGCAGAAATGTTTGGCATACCAAGATGCTCACCAACCTATGTCTTTGCCTTTTTGTGATGTACCAACTACATTTTTAGGACTAGTATTTTGATGCAGCCATTGCCTTCTCCCATACATGCTTTCCAATAGCTTCTATATAGCATGTATGTTCCACATGCTTCACCAAAGAGGTCATATATGCGTAATGCATAAAATAGCAAAATCACGATATGTCAACCTGTCAATCGGATACCTGACCCTTTGGGATTTTTGCAATGCATGCAGATCTCTCTGAACACCTATCACTCTAGCATGTGGGGGCACATATCTATCTTACCTTACACCAAGTGTGCGTAAATCGGGTATGTTAAGTTCCTCATCCAAACTCTCTGAACTTGACAACTCATAACTTATAATTCCAATTCCTTCAACCTTCTTCTTCCCTTTATCCACAGCACTACTCCCAGTGCTCACACTCTCATGCCTCAAGCATCCTGAACCATGGATGTACAGTGCTACTCTCAGCCTCTGCTAGCCCAGAAATAGAAATAGAACTTGCTTGTGGCAAGTTCACATGCACATCAGCATCAAGAGAATCAATGAAACCCTCATCCTTTGCTTTGTACCAACTACCAAGTTCATCAAACACATCTCATGAGATAACCACTTGCCTAGTTTGTGGATTGTAACATTTGTATGCCTTGCGATCCTGTGCATATCCAACAAACACACACTTTTTTGCTTTAGGATCCAACTTCCTCCTTCTCTCATCAGGCACATGTACATAAGCTATGCAACAAAACACTTTGAGGTGTCTAATGTTTGGCCTAAAACCTGTAAGCCGCATCTCTGACGTACTTCTATGTATGGCTGCTGTGGGTGTCTTATTCAGTATATACACTATAGTGGCACATGCTTCTACCCAATAAGAGTCTGGCATGCTCTTTTCATTGAGCATCGCCTTGGCCACTTCACAAATGACTCTATTCTTCCTCTTAGTAACACCATTTTGTTGAGGTGTTTACCTGCAAGTTAACTCCCTTCTTATTCCATGCTTTCTCAAGAAATGCTCAAAGGCATGTGAGGTGTATTCACCACCTCCATCTATCCTCAAACATTTTATCCAAGAGCCATATTGCTTCTCTGCAAAAGCTTTGAAATCCATAAACTTTCCCAACACTTCACTTTTCTCTCTAAGAAAGTAAATCCAAGTCATTCTGCTGAAATCATCAATGAATGTCACATAATATAAACTGCCTTTAATGGATGGGTTTTATGCAGCAGGACCCCATACATCGCCTATGAACTATCTCAAGTGGCCTGCTACTCATGTTGCCTTCTCTAGGAAACGGCAACCTCGCCTGCTTTCCAAATTGACAGGCATTACAAACATGCATATTCCCATCATACTTGAATCTAGGCAGCCCACTAACAATGCCTCTTGCCTGCATGTTCTTTAACCTTTGTATGTTCACATGCCCAATCCTTTTATGCCACATGTCAATGTCGTGTAGTACCACATTTCAGCTTTTAGAGAACATGGCTGATTTCAACTCAGGAATCCGAGCATCCAACTTAAACAAGCTGCCTTCTTTCTTGCCTTTGGCAATGACTCTACATCCATTTTTGAAATCCCCAACGAAGCAGCCATGCTCGTTGAAACGAACCTGTAAACCTTGTTCCACCATTTGACCAACTGAGGCCAAACTTTTTGTAATAGAAGGCACATACGAGACATCTGCCACCATAGACTTTGTTTCACCATTGTGCATAACCAATGGTACACTTCCAACATGTGTGATAGCATGTTGGGTATCATCTCCTGTCTCCACATAGCCTTTCACATCCATAGGCTTCATATGCTCAAACCATTCACCATGACAAGTCATATGGTTTGATGCTCCAGAGTCCATATACCAAGTGTCATCACTTTCAGCATTTGTCATCCACAACATGTTTCAGGGCAAACAAGTGATTTGCGCTGCCATCGTTACTGCTTGATGCATAATTTCCACCATGTTGTGCATGATGTCCACCATGTTGTGCTCTACCCCCTCTCAAATCATTTTGTTTGTGGAAACAATCACGTGCCATATGACCAAATTTCCCATAGTAATGGCATTCCACATTTTGCATAGATGTTTGTTGACCTTGCCAGCGTCCTCTACCACGAGGATTACCTCTGCCTCTCTGAGGTGTATATCCACGACCACCTCTAGCACCATATGTAAGCTGAAAATTTTGTTGTGGTGACCTGTCCTGCCATCCACGACCATTACCACGGCCACGTGACACAAATCTCCCCTTGCCTCTAAAGCCTCTTTGTGTGAAGAGAAAGCCTGATTTCTGCCATTATCATCATGGCTAGTAGATGCATCATGAAAGGAGTCAGTGAGTTTGATTTCCTCAACAAGCAAGAGTGAAACCAACTCATCAAAATCTAGTAAACCTGTACTCCAAACCGAGATGGATGTATCAAAAGACTTATACTCCTTGCCAAGACCACGCAAGGTAATGTCTACCAAATCATCATCAGGCATGGGGGCATTGATTGTTACCAATGTATCTGCATACTTCTTTATCTCTTGTACATAATCATGGATGCTCCTTCTATTCCGTTTCACATTGTTATTGCAATTGAGACTTGCAAAGCACTAGTGTCAAGCAGCTTTACCAATGTATCCCATGCATCCTTGGGATTCTCAACATCATGTATATGTATGAGTATAGCATCCGAAATACATATAGACAGATAATGCAACACTTTGTATGCTCTTTCTGACCTTTGCTTATGAGCTCTAACCTGCTGCTATGTAGGTTGTCGACGTCGTTCCAGCTCTGGCTCCACACCTGTAAATAAGATTCCAAAAACCTTTTCCCTTCAGAAAGCTTTTGATCATGTACTTCCATGCCTGGAAGTTCTTCCTATCCAATTTTTCACCCACAATTTGTACTGGGTTGTTTGACATATTTGCTCAATGCAAATGCACCTTCCGCACATGTCCAAATCTATAAACGAGCCTTCCTCAGCTCAACCACACTTTAATAAGTGCTACAAATACTCCAAAGTATACAATGAACTTCACTTTTGATGTAGAAAATCAAACTGTATGCATCCAAAATGAACTGGCATACGCAGTCCCAAGGTACCCTATTTTTGTGTGCTTTCCAGGCTCCAAATTGCAATGTAGTGGTTCAATCAAGTGTGGATAACTTGCATTGACACCTAAACAATCTCAATGTTGCATATCAACACCAACCAAGGTGTGTACATATCAATTTTGTCAAACCCCCTTCTCTGTTTTGAGAAAAACCAGTAAAACCAGTAGTAGAATTGCTCTAATTTCTTCAATGCTTGTCCAAATTGAGAGACCAGGCATTCATTAGCTTAGCAATGATGTCCACTAACTCCATGTAAAAGGAATTAGACCAATTGTTTAAGATGAGAGAGTAATTAGTCGATTAATCACACTGTGTTTCACTAATGACAGTAGACAATGTGTTTAATCAGCTCATTTCTGACTCCATAGATCATAATTGCTCCAACCAATCATGTATCCTCCTTCTCAAGTGTATGTGCCAACCAATTGCTAAGTCAATTGTGGAATTTATCAAACACTACCCTTGATTTGTGGCCTCCACTTAGCAAATATGTGAAAAAACTGCTCTATTTCTCTGTAGAAGTTGTGCCGCCTATCATAGAGAGGATTTGGGTTGATTTTGTTGTTAATTGATGGCATGTGTAGATGCCTAACACTCCAAGGCATGTGTGTGACCCATCAATTGTCTTATTTTTGCCAAAAACTTGCTTTAATCTCATCCACCAAGTGATTCTTTTTCTCTGTTTTGTGAGAGCTTCAAAACCAATAATTTTTAATCACACAAATGCATCATATTTGCTCCAAATTCAGTGTAGGGATTGCACATGAGTTGCCAATACATTCAACCTTGTCACATACATGTTTCTTTGTCAGATTTGCATCTATTTTCACCATACATCACCGCTTCCAAGCTCCAATGGAAAGCTTGCAAAAAACCAAAATTTTCTTTTGCTTCGGGCAACCCTAATTTGGCTTGTTTGTGCTTGAATCACCTGCAATCCCCTCAAGGGTGTTTAGTAGTCCTTACCCGGTAGGCCAAGCTCTCAAATCTGATAGAAATCGGTGTGCTCCAAGCTTCACAGCATCAATGGCAAGCTTCATAGCTTCTTCTCCCTCTTCTCTCTCACTCACTCTCATAAACCCTAATAGAGAGAACTAGGCTCTCATACCATGATGAAAAAATAGGTAGAGGGAGAGGAGAGATACACACAGGAGCAAACCCTAATGTATATTGCAAACCCTAACCAAAGAGGGAAACCATCTCCGTTCTCACACAATGCATAAAGCCATAATCCATAATACACAAGACGACATGCTATGAGTTGTGTCCACACTCTACTAACCTTAGCTAATGTCCACACACTATGACCAGCTGGACGTGGTCATTTATGTCACACATGCTGCTCCCTAACATGCCAGCACATAGTGCAGCGGGCACACACTGACATCCAGCTTGAATCTCAACACTATGGTTGTCAAAATGCCCATAGATCTATTAAGGATGGTTGAAGAAATAGGAAGGGGGGTTTCTAGGGAGCTGGGTACTGCACTGGCACCACAAAGAGCAACACCAATCAGGCCCAACCATGTGGCAAGATTAATGTCAAAGTTTTCAGGTGATGTGGTAGTTCCATAATACAACATCTCAAAATGTTTGAATCGGTGTGCACATGTGGACCGATGAGTGACCAATAAAAAATATCTTTTGTTTTTCCCTACATTGGAAGGAAAAGCACATCAATGGTATCAAGATAATCGCCTAAGCTAGAAGATAGGATTAACTTGCATGATTTAAGAGTGTGTTTGTACCTAGGTTTGTGCAAAAAGGAGGCATAAACAAGTGGAGCCCTATTGCTCAATTGTATAACATCAAGTAAGAGCAGCATGAGTTGATGCAAGACTACATCTGTCATCTAAAGAACCTAGACTCTAGGTGTAAACCTAGAGAAAGGTTGATAGATGAGCAATTGCTACCATGCACAAAGAGGACTGCGGGGTAATACTAAACTGCACAATTATTTGCTATTGGCCAAACCAACATTTCTCGATGATTGTTGCAAGCTAGACATCAAGTTTGAGGATAACATGCTTGAGTTACTACAACTTGATGATACCAAATTTGTTACTACAGCAATTCTGTCACATGCGTGTAGGACTCAATAAGAATGACCACCTCATAGAGACACAGAAAGAATATGACTCTAGATGAGTTAAACACTACACTCCTAGATAAGAGAAAGTTAAAGGAGGTAAAGTCAACTCCCACAGACAACCATTTATACCCTTGATTAGGGTTGGTGTGGTGTGTCATATGTCGGTAAAATCATATGAGCCCTTAGTGTTCTAAGACCTCTCTCATTGATATATTGCATGCATTATATGCAGCTTGGGAACTATGATGCAAGTATGTGTTGGTACTACTACCCACGTTTTAATGCAACATATGAAAGTACCTTAAGTGCCTCAGTTTCCTTCCACACGGCAATAGTTAGTTTTACTTGCATGTCTTACGCGAAGGGCTTGCACACCAAGGGTAAACCTTTCAAACCTACACAACCAGACAAGGGGAATGTATGAGTACTTAAAGTACCTATACCACTACCTATTCTATACCGGACAAGGGGAATGTATGAGTACTTAAAGTACCTATACCACTACCTATTCTATCACCACAACCACCACTAGCACCTTGCATAATGTTTCAGTCAATAAAATGACTATTGAGGAGGTTCCAAAGTAAGGAGAATATGTACAGGAGCCTCGAACAACTTTGGAGGAGCTACATGACAATTGGCAGGTAACCCCAAGGTATTTCCTATGAGTTTCCAAGATGCAACATAATAGAAGGGCAAAGAGATTAGTACCCCAACAAGGAGAGCCCTGTTGCTACAATGCTACCACTCTCAAGGACTCCACTAAGTGGCTAAATGTCTCCATAAAATTAATGTTAATAACTTGCAAACAACCCAAGTAAACACTGACCGTTGTATAGAATTCATCATCTCATTAAGGACTATCCATACATGTGCACCGAAGATTCTTATACAACTACCAACCTAACCATGGGACTTTGAATGATTGGGGCGCAATCTAGGGTGGTGACAACACATGACATAGAACTTTCCTTCCAGTGGTTTATTCCCAATGTGAAATAGAACTGTAAAAACACCTAGGCATTTAACACAATTTATAGCAATGGTAGTGATAGTGGTCAGGGGAGTAAAGTTTGTTGATTGAGAGAGTCCCATGTGTCATAGGACATTAAGTTATGATTAGCACCTATGCCTAGTCGTGCTAGTTTTGTTGTAAAACTTGTCAGTGTGATCATTTCTAACCACATAAATAGTTAGGTTTAACTTCCTAGTCCTCTTCTTCTAGGTCCACTACCTGAGCCATGTTTACAAAGATTTGTTCTCCTTTAAGTTTTGCTTGCCTTTCCTTGGCTTCTCTTTGTGCTAGCTTTTTCATTTCATTCTATTTTTGTTTTTTCATCTTTCTCAGGCGAGTTACCTTCTTTCATGTCTTTTACATGCGCCAATGTTTGTCTGATATTATCGGGATGATGTAAGCTTCCTTTCCTTTGAAACCTTTTGTCCTAAGGGTCTTACGCATAGATTTCCCCCATAATGGACATACTTCTTTGATGCTTGTAGGTTTCTAGCTCGTAGCATTGGTGGACATGTACGTGGCTCTCAGCATGTAGTAGAGAGATGTAATTTCTTGCTCGTCAACTGTCGTGGAAAATCTGGTTTCTAGTTCGTAGCGTTGGTGGACATGTACGTGGCTCTTAGCATGTAGTAGAGAGATGTAATTTCTTGCTCTGTCGTGGAAAATCTTGTACCTATTAATTTTGGAAGTATATCCATGGTAGCAAGAATGTGTATCCAATTTTTAGAGTCTTCTGTCTTTAGTACAGAAGCAAATTCCATGATATCCCTTTCATCTTCCAACGTTAAATCTTAAACGAGAAGAATTACCTCCTCTTTGGAAGCCACAAGATGTAAATTTGGAGGAGGAAGAAGGGCGTTGCTGAAATGGACGTCTCCGGACAGCAATAGCTATCTCTGATTCTGTGTACTCTTGGTGGGCAATCATGACCGTTAAGGGCAGAATGTATATACTGACGAGCAACCTTATTCATGATGAATCCAGTGTACATGAAAAATTTTCCATTGTTCAAAAAAAGGACCTTCGATAATAATAATAACATTCTAAAGTGGATCAATAGGTTGAGGAGGGCATGCAAGAATACCAAGAACAATATCTGCTAATTCATCTCCTTCCAAAATTAATAGCATCTTGTATTTCCAACCAGGAAATCCTTGGCCTTGGAAAAGAGGAACAAAACACTGTCCAGAAGGAAATCCATTAACAAGTTTGGTGTTTGCCATGTCGGGTTGTGAGAACACGTACAAAATAAGATCGCAAAACTTGCATACCATGTACAAGATATGAGAAACGTAGCCAAAAATAGGCATGCACTAGACGATGAGCATAAAGTGATCGTGTAAAGAATAGAACGTGAACGAAAATTAGAACTCTGAAAGTGGAGACCCGTGTTGTCTCATGCACGTAAGCAAACCTAGAGGTCCATAAAAGACGAAAATAATAAAAAAAAAGCACCACGTTAAGAAAAAGCACCGCGTTATGACGCAACTTGCATAGCAATTTTTGTATCTAATTGTAGCTTGTACAGCAAGCATCCGTCTAAAGCTTTCACGAAAAGCTTTGACGATCAAATCCTGCTTATGACTCAGAGACAACTACCTGTTTGCTCTCACAAAGAACCTGTTTTACTATTTTAGATGTAGTTTGCCTGAACTGTCGTAACTTTTGACTCAAAACTCTGATTTTGACATACCGTTTTGATAGGATTGACCAGCAATGTACAATCTACGCACCAGCACACAGTTTTGATTTTAAGAACACGATTAAGAAACAATTTTAATTATAACAAGTGGAGCTATAAAATCATGTAGGCAACATATAGTCAAAGAACCAATCAACCCTACACAAAACTATTACCAAAGATCAATCTTGTAAGACATGATATAATAATGATAAATTGAACAAGAAGACGTAGATGCTTCCCTTATGATTAATTATGTGCACTAAACATTAATATCCTATCTAAACATAATGTGCACTAAACATTAATAGTCATCTAAACACAATGTACACTAAGCTATGTGATGGCTAAATGTAGGTTCTAACTTAAGAGGTTAGAATGGTTACCCCTCATATGTCTGTGTTGTTGGAAATCATGGATCTAGGGCTAGGCTAGCCTATGGAGGCTCAAACATAATGCTAAACATGATTATAAACAAATGACAAAAGAAATACAAAGCAACACAAGATGCACTTACTTGACCAAGAGATTGTGTACTTGAGAATGAGTTGTTGTGTTACATTACATTGAAATGACCCTTTATATAGGTCTAAGTACCATATGGGCTTTGCCTTTGCATGTGGGATAACTCCTAGCCTTCACCACATTCATCCACATCCCTTTGACCTTGTCTATGATATGACATAGATCACTTTTTCTAACACCCTTCCTTGATCATGGCATATCATAATGCCCTTCCTTGCTTCTAACATTACATGAAAAAAAGCTTAACTCATAAGGAGTATAGCTCTACAGTACATAAAAGAAATTAGCATCGCTCTCATAGGGAGCATAGCTTCTACATTGCGAAAAGAAAATAGCATGACATGAAAACATGAAAACATTCCTCTCCCATACCCCATCATCATCATAGCATCATCATCATCATATCCATGGGCATCATCATCATCATTTGTTGGTCATGGAGACCCAACTCCCCATCAATCCCCCCTTGAGGGCGACATGGCCTACTGAGAGATATTGTGGGCATCATAAAAATAACACATAACCTACATCATCGGTGGTTAGAGGTGTCCATACATTTGGGTAAGAGAGGGCATAATTCATTCGTCATTATGACATGTGAGCCATGACATAATAATCAACATAGACAGCATCTTGTTCATCTTCATTGACATCTTCGTCTTTGTCTCCATCCATTTTTGCATCTCTGTCTGCATCTTCATCTGCATCTTCATTCTGCATAGCATCTTCTTCGTCCTGACATTGCACATAGACTGGACGTGCGTGCATTCCCATCCTTGAGGTATCTTCATAATGCATGTGGGCATTCCATGGTGACATCCACATAGTACCGAGAATTTTCCAAAAAAGTAAAAGAACACTCTTTCTTAAGTACCATATGAACAACCTCTTAAAGGTTTTTCAAACCTTAGTCTCAAAATAAAGAATGAGAATTCTTTATTTCAAATGAAAACGGCCAGATTTTATTCCCTACGCTGATTTCGGATCTGGTCAACTGCGCTTCGCTTGCTTCGCTTCAAGCACTCCCTCTTTCGGCTGTTGTGTAATCTTCTTTGGGTGCTGATCATCACTTACCTCACTGCCGTCAGCGTCTTGCGTTGTTCTTTGCTGAAAGTTCGTGGACGGCCTTTCTGTAGACGCAGTGGTGGTGGTGGTGATGATGCAGGCGCACTGCTGTTGTGGGTTTAGTATGGAGATTGGGACACTGACGGCAAAGTGATGATGGCCCTCTCAGGGGGGTGCGCTGTAACTTCCATGGGCAGCCTTGCTGGCTAGTTGCCACGTGTCAAGAGGGAATGGAGGCACCTTTGGCTGAGGCTACTGACTATTGCTGAGGAGGGAGGTCCCTCTAGCCTCTCTCTCTTTGTCTCTACGTGTTGGCGATGGAATGCTTGCAGCCTACAACACCTAAGGAAACCCTAATGATGCAAAAACTAATGCAATAATTTTGTTATTCCTTCTTCTCAATGGCACTTCCTTTTGCGGGCACCATATTGAAGAGAAATGGCAAAACAACTAAACTAAGCTAAGCCATAGCCTGTCAGGCTCTGATACCATGTTGGAAATCATGGATCTAGGGCTAGGCTAGCCTATGGAGGCTCAAACATAATGCTAAACATGATTATAAACAAATGACAAAAGCAATACAAAGCAACACAAGATGCACTTACTTGACCAAGAGATTGTGTACTTGAGAATGAGTTGTTGTGTTACATTACATTGAAATGACCCTTTATATAGGTCCAAGTACCATATGGGCTTTGCCTTTGCATGTGGGATAACTCCTAGCCTTCACCACATTCATCCACATCCCTTTGACCTTGTCTATGATATGACATAGATCACTTTTTCTAACATGTGTGTAGGTTGTACCTAGTCTAGGTGGAATCTCTTATATTCTAGAAACTCCTTGATTTAGGGAGGTCGAGAAATCATGGGAGTTGGGTTAGTACCATATTAATGTTTACACCCTCATTACTTTGAGAGTAGCTTTGTGAGACGTATTAATGTTTACACGCTCATAAATTTGATCGTAGCTTTGTGGTCATCTTAAGATAAATGATTCATTTATTGAAACCCTTGTATATTTCTTAATATTTTAGAGTAGCTAGTCTCATTGCTTTGACTAGAGTAGCTTTGTGGTAATAGAGAACTAAGTGATTACTTTATCGAAACACTTGTATCTTGCTTAATCATCTTATTAATGTTATTCATACTTTGTATGCTTAATGTAGATCCCTTTATATACCTCTTCATTTGTCTAAAACCTAATTTGTTAAGTGGGAGCCATTTGGATGGATTGGATTGTTTATTTTCATGGGCTTATGCATGCATAAGAAACAAGTGACAAATTGATGGCATTGTCCAAAAACATGGTAGGAAATTAATGCCAAGATCCATGAACCCTTTTTTTGTATCTCGGTGATGAACATTTTAGGTAAATATTTGTAAAAGAAATAAGTACCTATTTTCTTTTAATATTTTTATCAATTATTCAAGCAATAATATCATATCCATAACATTTATAGTGAATCACTAGTTTATAGTAGTTTATATCCATAACATTTATAGTGAATCACTAGTTTATAAGTAGTCTAATACCCTTTTATGACCTCAACAAATTCAAAACACTAAATGTATAGCTTTCAAAGGTATCCTAGAAGGTAGAGATACTTCACATGAGAAAAATTGTTTCGTTCAATGTTATGATGTGCATAAGTTTTCCATAATTATAAAATAGGGATATGATTTTTAAAATTTGAAAACTATTATGAGGTGTTCATCAAAAGGGTTTGCCACTTCATATATAGGTTATGGGATTGCTCCTATCAAGTCTCAAAACCATTTCACAAAGTTTGAACCTTGTATTTGATGGTCAACTATACCTTTGTAAATTATACCTTTGTCAACTTTTCATGGCCATATTTACAAACAACAATGTCCCATGTCACATACCATATAGTGGGTGCTCAATAACTTAAACAAAAAATAAAAGTAAGATGAAACCTATTGTGGAGTTAATTTTTGCTAGCCTTTTTTTTAAATTTAAATTTAAGGTTTATTTATGATCGTTCTCACGTGTGTTCATCTCTCAAAGGTCTTATTCGATGACCCAGTACGTAACAAGCTTGTTCTCACGACATGAACCAATAACCTTGAAAAATAGCTATATTGCAATTCCACATGACATTTCAGTTTGTAAGTGCCTAACTAATTTTTTTAAATTATACAAAATATTGATCATAAGTGATTTTGTTATTATTTGACTCAATGACCAAAAAAATATATAAAAAGGTGTTAAAATTTATTGAAAATTTTATATTACATATATATTAAGTATATTGATGTTTGAAACATGTAGGGAACTTTGACATTTAATGAAGATGGTAGTTTAATGCCAATCTCCCAACCCAATGTAGAGGTAATTTCTTTTCTCTTTTTAAAATATGCAATCATCTATAGTGTTTTCTTGTGTGTGTGTGTGTGTGTGTGTTTGCAAGTGCATGCACGCGATTTATAACCCTACATGTGGTGATTTGCACATGCATTAGGAAATTTTCACCTAATTAATTTAAAATCAAATTCTCAACATAAATCTCAATCACTATCAATGTATCCCTATGGGGTATAATAATTATGGCTCTAATAATCATAAGGAAGACTAGAAGACTTGTGAGTGATAGTTAGGCACATATAGGTAAAAGATTAGACCTACTAGACTTAGGAGCTACTTAGATGCCCTAGATAATCAATTGTCATTTTCCTACTTACCTAGAAATGTATGCACAAAAAAAATAATGATTAATATGGGTAGATAAATATATGGCATGAGCTAAAATATCAATCCAAGTAGTTTTTTTTCATCTCACTACACTTTTTGTGTAGCATGCAATTGGTCAACCATTGTAACATGCACCAAAACCTTCTTTAAACTCATCAAGTCATGTAATAAACTTTACTTAAGATAGACGATCAGAGAGAAAGAAGATGAGATATGACACTAGATTGGGTCCCAATTCCTTAGCCCACTTAAGCCCCCCCACACCTACAAGTAGGAGTATTTGCTTATATCTCTTTGGAGAACTTATACAATGATAATGAATGATGACTAAGGACAAATGCAAGGACAAGGAATGCTAAATACAAGTTGAACCATATGCTAAAATAATAACACTATAGAAGACTCTCTAAAACCACTTATGAAAATATACTTGATGAGGACCATACACATATGTTGGTAGAAGATGAGAGGATATTCTATGATATCGTGGAATGAAGTACAGAGTGCTTGGGGCTATTTGTATGATCCAATCACCCAAGGGATCTCAAGCATACATGTTCTCTTGAACAATTTTGAATGAATGAAGTGATTTATGAAGTGGGTTACGAGCTACTTATATATGATTTATTTGCTACTAGTCGATGGAGAAAAAGGGTTGTGAACCTATTCTAAAGCTAGTGAAGACTATCTATATGTTGGCCTACATATACTGATTATAATAAAGGGTAAGTCATTCAAACTTTTGATTGATTCAAGCAGTACTCATTCATTTGTTTTCCCTCGATGCTTGCATCAGCAGCTAGTCTTAGAATAGAAATCAGGAAAACCTATGCAAGTTGAATTGGCCAGTGGGGAAGATCCTTTTCACTCACCATGAGAAAGATCATATTCAGTTTAATCTAGATGGGAATATAACTGATTGTCAGTTCAGAGTCCTACCTTTGGGAGTTTTCGACGGGATCCTTGGAATGGATTGGATCCACAAAAGTTAAGCCAACATTCACTGTCATAATGGAACCATTTCCTTTCGTGACCATGGAATCAAAGTTCAAGGAACCAAAATTTTAGGATCCCCAGGTCTGCAATTAGTAAAAGCTTCTAGGTTATTGAAAGGACTTAGAAAGAAGTAGCTCATTTACGTTGTCAAAATGAATCCGGTAGACACAAAGTTAAAAACTTAAGAACCAGAATGCTAGTCAGTGAAGCCATTGAACTCAAGGAACAGCTTAGGCAGCTATTAGAACAAGGGTTTGTAAGACCCAGTGTTTCACCTTGGGGAGCGCCAGTTCTCTTTCAAAAAAAGAAAGATGGAACACTAAGACTCTATGTGGATTATAGAGGTCTCAATCAGCTAACAATTAAGAATAAGTATCCTATTCCCAGAATTGATGAGCTTCTAGACGACAGGCTAAGTGGAGCCCAGATCTTCACAAAGATAGATCTCAAATCAGGGTATTACCAAATCAGGATTAATGAGCAAGATATCCCAAAGACAGCCATCAATACTCGTTATGGGCACTATGAATTTACAGTCATGCCGTTTGATTGACAAATGCCCCAGCTACATTCAATCGCCTAATGCAAGACATTCTCAGAGAATACTTGAAAGATTTTGTTCTTGTTTTCTTTGATGATATTCTGATTTACTCAAAGAATGCAAATGACCACCATGAAGCTCAACATCCAAAAAGTTTTTGAGATTCTAAGGAAGCACCAACTCTTTGTAAAAAAGAGCAAATGCACTTTTTCTGCGGACCATGTTGAATACTTGGGATTTTTGGTATCCAAAGACAGAATTTCTCCAGACTCTGCAAAAGTCCAAGCAGTCATAGATTGTTGGCCTGAACCAAAGATAGTGAAAGACGTCAAGGGATTCTTGGGATTAATTGGTTGGTATAGAATTTTTATACCTTAATATGCTCTTATAGCTTGCCCCTTGACTAATCTTCTCAAGAAGAATATCCGGTTCCAATGGTTTGCAATGTGTCAGAGCACTTTGATAAGCTGAAGACTGCCTAGGTAACCAATCCCGTTTTGAAGTTGCTAGATTTCTCTCTACCCTTTGAGGTAGTAACTAATGCTAGTGGTTTTGCCCTGGAAGTCAATATTAGATAAAATGGAAAAAATCCCTCAAAATGGGAATATATTTAAAAAATTTATTTTGGCCATAACTTGAACATGCCAACTCCAAATTTGTCGGACAAAGTAGATCGAGATTCTACTTTTCAAGCTCTTTCCAATGATATGTCACATGAATATGTTTTGACAAACTTTTGGATGAGTTTACCATACCCCCACTTTTTTCATGGGAATGGAATTTTTCCCACTTTATCCAATATTGACTTCTGGGAGGTGCCCTCATGCATGAAGATCATGCAGTGGCCTATGAATCCCGAAAACTTAGAACACATGAGAGAAATTATGCTGTCCATGACTTGGAGCTACTTTCAGTAGTCTATGCCTTGAAGTTGTGTGTGTGGAGACATTTCCTACTACTGGTCAAAGTTTCACTTTGATGATGACAGATCATCAGAGCTCTCAACATGCACCAAAGAAGGTGGATGTAGACCTTGTAAGAAATCAAGTACCGCCCAGGCAAAGAAAATGTCGTAGCAGATGCCCTCAGCAAAAAAGCCTCCTTGTTTGTAATCACAGTGCTGTTAAATCCATTGATTAATGAAGCAAGAGAGAAGATCATGCAAGATAGATTATTTGGTCCTATTGCTACCCTACTTACGCAGGAAAGAAAAACTCCTTAGGAGTTGAACCGAGTTCAAGGGTACAGCATGGATAATGGAATTATGTATTATAATAGCAGGCTATGCAGTCCCAATGATGAGGAAACTAAGCATCAAATTCTGAATGAAGCCCATGACACCCTTATTATAGGACATCCAAGTCTCATCAAGACCTACATATCTGTAAAGAAAAGCTTCTTTTGGCCTGGACTAAAAAAGGATGTACTTAATCATGTACGTCAATGCCTGGTATGTCAAAAAGTCAAAGCAGAGAGAGTAAAAATGTCTGGGTAGTAGTTACATCCATTAGACATCCCCCAGATGAAGTGAAAATCTATTAGTATGGATTTTATTACTCAACTACCTTCACTCCAATCAGGTTGTTACAACTCCATCTTCGTGGTAGTTGATAGATTAACCAAAGTTGCCCAGATAATTCCAGTAAAAGAAACCTACACTCCACTGGATGTGGCCAGAGTGTTCCTTAAGGAAATCTTCAAATTGCATGGCCTACCCACCAGGAGAATAGTAAGTGATTGAGATCCCAAGTTCACTACAAGATTTTGGACTGCATTTTTTGAAGCAGTAGGAACTTTTTTGGATCTTAGCTGTAAGATTCCTCCCCAGCCTCTCAAAATGTCCAACATCTTCTCCTTGTAATCAATTCCCTCTTCAGAAATATAAGAGATCTCGTCTCTGTCTGTTTTAACATAGAGAGAGAAAATATTATAGAGAGAGAATATTCATATTATGAATATTTTTGGATAGAAAAATAACTCATCTTATTAAAATAAGTTCCCCTGAAAGAGAAATTCAAAAAGAACTTTCCAATGTGTAATTGGAATTAATTGAAAATAGGTATGAAGGACCTTAGCCGAAGGGTCTAGATTTTCAGAAATTTTTGGATTATGGTCCAATTAAGGTTTCTATGGACCAATAAGATCAATCCATGTGTGGGGAGGAGATAAATCTAATTTTGTAAAAGATGATACCCAGAAATGAGTAAATGCTCACATAAGATGAAAAGTTAAAAATGTACAAGGTTTATTAGTAAAAAACTATGAGTAATATTAAAAATATGAGATATTTTGGGTATCCAAAAATGAGTAAATACTCATATAAGATGAAGAGTTGAAAATGTACAAGGTTTATTAGTAAAAAACTATGAGCAATATTAAAAATATGAGATATTTTGGGTATAATGATTTCATTTTGACACATATGTAAGGAAGGGGAGTCCATTAAAGGAGGTGCATATTTCACATGCTTGAATGAGTTTTAAACTCATAAATAATGTAATATTTTATCTCTTCTCTCTCCGAATTCAAGTCTAGTTGCAAAAAGTTAGCTCAATTAACCTAAAAATAGTCAAAAATTGACCAAACTGAGTTGGAAAATTCTAGAATCAGTTTGTTTGGTTAGGAGCTCACTTTTTCCTATAAATAGAGGCCTTCCCCTTTGTTGAAACTCAACAATGTTTAATGCATTGTTACTCTACTCCACCCAAGCCAAGAACTATGAATTTATTAATAATTCATTAGTTTTTGACATTTCCCTCTTCCAAAGATTGGTTGGCCACTCTTGTTCAAACAAGAGTTGAACCCTCAAACCATCAAGCCAAAGGAAAGCTTTCAAAGTCATTAGTAAGTTGGTGATTCTTCTTTTTGCAGTTATTTTATGGTTTTACGGCTTCAAATGGTTTTTATGCTTTATGTCTTCTCTAAAAATGTTAGACCTCATTACAAAAGGCATTCCCCTCTCTTCTCTAACAAAACCAACCATTCTCTATCCTAGGTGAATGGTTAATTGATTAATGTTAAGTTTTTTTAATATAATGATTATTTTATTATAAAAGTGTTACTTTTAGCATAATTGAATTTCATGCATAGAGGTATGCATAAAAGATGAATATTTTATTGTAAAAGTGTTACTTTTAGCATAACTGAATTTCATGCATAGAGGTATGCATAAAAGATGAATATTTTATTATAAAAGTGTTACTTTTAGCATAATTGAATTTCATGCATAGAGGTATGCATAAAAGATAAATATTTTATTATAGAAGTGTTACTTTTAGCATAATTGAATTTCATGCATAGAGGTATGCATAAAAGATAAATATTTTAATATAAAAGTGTTGCTTTTAGCATAATTAAATTTTATACATAGAGGTATGCATAAAAGATGAATATTTTATTATAAAAGTGTTACTTTTAGCATAATTGAATTTCATGCATAGAGGTATGCATAAAAGATGAATATTTTATTATAAAAGTGTTACTTTTAGCATAATTGAATTTTATGCATAGAGGTATTAAAAAAATGATTATTTTATTATAAAACTGTAAAGAAAAAATGATTATTTTATTATAAAAATGTTACTTTTATCATATTGAATTTTGTGCATAGAGATGAAAAAATAATTAAATTATTATTTTATTATAAAATATTACCAAAGAAATGATTATTTTATTGTAAAAGTGTTACTTTTATCACATTTAAAATTCTTGCATAGAGGTATGCATAAAAGGTGATTATTATATTGTAAAAATGTTACTTTTATCATAATTGGATTTCATGCATAGAGGTATGCATAAAAGATATTTTCATACTAAAAGTGTGATTTTCATCATAAATGGATTTTATGCATAAATTAGATGCATAAGAGAAATTCTTTTATTCTAAAAGTGTAATTCTACTAAATTGAATTTATGCATAAGAAGATGCATAAAAGATTGATTTTAATTCAAAAGTGTCATTCTCATCTAAATTGAATTTATGCATAAGAAGATGCATAAAAGATTGATTTTAATTCAAAAGTATCATTCTCATCTAAATTGAATTTATGCATAAAATATTGATTTTAATTCAAAAGTGTCATTCTCATCTAAATTGAATTTATGCATAAGAAGATGCATAAAAGATTGAATTTTAATTCAAAGTGTCATTCTCATTTAAAATGAATTTATGCATAGGAAGATGCATAAAAGATTGATTTATATTTCGAAAGTGTTAGTCTCCTTAAATGAAATTTATGCATAATTAGATGCGTAAAGAAATCTTATATCAAATATAAGAATTTCCTTGTATTCTATAAATAGATATGGGAAGGGATAGGATGTGATAAGAGATGTATGAGATGTGATAAGATGTGATAAGATGCATATGAGATGAGTTAGGATGTGATAAGATGAGTTAGGATGTGATAAGAGGTGTATGAGATGTGATAAGATACTTATGGGATGAGTTAGGATGTGATAAGATGAGTCAAGATGTGATAAGATGTGTATGGGATGAGGTAAGAAGTGTGAGATATATATGAGATGAGTTAGGATGTGATAAGATGAGTTAGGATGTGATAAGAGGTGTATGAGATATGATAAGATGTGATAAGATGCATATGAGATGAGTTAGGATGTGATAAGATAAGTTAAGATGTGATAAGATGTGTATGGGGGGTGAGATAAGAAGTGTATGTGATGAGATAAGATGTATATGGGTTGTGATAGGGCGAGAATGGATGTGATGTAAAAGAATAGATGTGAAGGCGTATGGGGTTTGGTGCATGTTACAATGGTTGACCAATTGCATGTTACACAAAAAGTGTAGCGAGATGAAAACAAAACTACTTGGATTGATATTTTAGCTCATGCCATTTATTTATTTACCCATATTAATCAACATTTTCTTTGTGCATGCATTTCTAGGTAAGTAGGAACATGAAAATTGATAGTCTA
The DNA here is from genome assembly GCF_041138505.1 of Cibotium barometz. Taxonomy (NCBI): domain Eukaryota; kingdom Viridiplantae; phylum Streptophyta; class Polypodiopsida; order Cyatheales; family Cibotiaceae; genus Cibotium; species Cibotium barometz. The sequence goes on from NC_141087.1 coordinate 28,758,734, forward strand.
GGGCATCTAAGTAGTTCCTTAGTCTAGTGGGTCTAAATTTATAGCTATATGTGCCTAGGTATCCCTCACAAGTCTTCTAGTCTTCTAGTCTTCCTTATGATTATTGTAGCCATAATAATTATACCCCATAGGGATACATTGATAGTGATTGAGATTTATGCTGAGAATTAGATTTTAAATTAATTAGGTGAAAAATTCATAATGCATGTGCAAAGCACCACATGTAAGCTAAATCAAGTGCATGCAAACACACACACACACACACACACAAACACAAGAAAACACTTTATAGATGATTGCATATTTTAAAAAGAGAAATGAAATTACCTCTAAATTGGGTTGGGAGATTGGCATTAAACTACCATCTTCATTAAATGTCAAAGTTCCCTACATGTTTCAAACATCAATATACTTAATATATATGTACTATAAAAATTTCAATAAATTTTAACCCCTTTTTATATATGTTTTTGGTCATTGAGTCAAAGAATAACAAAATCACTTACGATGAATATTTTTATGATAAAAAAAATCTCTTATCCACTTACAAATTGAAATGTCTCATGTGGAATTGCAATACTGTTATTTGTCAAGGTTATTTGTTCATCCTGAGGTGGAACAAGCTTGTTACTTATTGGGTCATTGAATAAGACCTTTCAGAGATGAACACACGTGAGAACGATCATAAATAAACCTTAAATTTAAAGTTTAAAAAAGCCTAGCAAAAATTAACTTCACAATAGGTTTCATCTTACTTTTATTTTTTCTTTAAGTTATTTAGCACCCACTATATGGTATGTGACATGGGACACGGTTGTTTGTAAAACGAAGATGGCCATGAAAAGTTGACAATGGTATAATTTACAAGAAGACTAACAAGTGCTGATATACATGGCTTAGTGAAGGTACAAAGATATGCTTAGTCCATGTAGTAATAAGTAATAAAAATGGCCTTCAAATTTCATATAAGTGATTGATGAGAAGCTCTTAGGTGAGCTAGCTAGCATGTCAGTAAGGTGAGAAGCTTGCTAGCATGTCAATAAGTTGTTTACACATGCTTAATATTATGAGATGCAAACTAAGGAAGCTAAAATATGTAGCTTCATGAAGACCAAAGTATAGCCACAAACATAAAAGCTAGGATAAAAAAGCTAAAAAGTGTGGATTTTTCTCTTGGAGAGGTAAGCCTTAATCCAATTAAGCCAAGGTTACTGTGTATACCTGCGACACCAAGGTCCATACCCACCACAAGTATGCACGATATTTTAGTAAGAGCACCACAGTCACAGGGTATGCACCACATTTTAGTAGGGCCACATGTATAAAATGCAGTAGTGTCTTTAGCCAGCTAAGCGTGCAAAATACATGTTTAAAAAGATATGGTGTTATGGGAGCATAAGCCACAAAGGATGTGCATTAGCAATATGATTTAGAGTGTAGTGTATTTTTCAAAAGTGAGTTTTGAAAATTACCTATAATATTAAGAATTGAAAACTAGATTTTGAAAGGTTATATTTATAGATACCTTGAAATTATGAAGTATTTACTCATTAATACCTCCAATTCTAAGATATCAAGGTTGTTTTTTCCATTTGGGTGGAAAACAAAATGTTCACTATGCACCTCGGGATTGCTAGTACAATAAACACACTAACGAGTAGAATAAAATGTGAGCAAGCAGCATGCAGAAAGCTCGCATTCAATAGTATTCGATAAGCAACAAAAAAAGTGGGAAAGGAGCATACGTGGCACCGGACAACATCAAAGTTACAAAATAGCAAGTAAAAAAAGTGGAATGGTGGCCACATAAAACTACCAATCATCAGCTCATTATCTGGAGTTGTGATGATTAGCTCAACAAAACCACCTCCATATTTTGTGTCAAATTTTCTCCTTCGTCTCACAAGCATGGAACACCTACTTCATAAAAAGCTTACATCCTTATCAACAATGATGTCCTCTCACTACAAGAGGATGAGGCAAATTATTCTAGTAAAAATTTGGACCATTGCATTAATTTGCCTCCCATATTCATGAATATGTTCCTTGTGCATGCATTTTACCTAGGCCCATGACAAAGGAAAATCCAATCCATCTATCCATCTAGGTGAATCCCTACTCTCATGAATATGTTCCTTGTGCATGCATTTCTAGGTACCTAGGCCCATGACAAATGACAATGCAATCCATCTATCCATATAAGTGAATCCCTACTCTTGTGAATGAGATAGCCTAATTTTTAAAGTTCTACATGCCTAGCTTCCACACCCTAGTCTTCCTACTCCTGATCTTCCTATTTGCTTTATCCTTTCTTGTTTGTTGAACCGTAGAAGGATATGCCTCATTTGTGGATCGTTTGGTAGAACATAAATTAATTTAGGTCTTTGTTAAGCATCATATTTAAACCTACGTAAGTTTAAACAGTAACTCATAATGTAGGTGAAAACCTCGTGAATGTACTAAAGTTGGTTTTACATATACATATACATATATATATATATATACTTATTTATCAATATTTAGTCATCCTTACATCCAAACTTTATATGCTACAACATTTTCCACTGACCTAGTTGTTTTCATCTACAATTTTTATTTTTTATGCTATTCTCTTCTCATTTGTTTCTTTGGTTCTCTCTCTCTCTCTCTCTCTCTCTCTCTCTCTCTCTCACACACACACACAAGCTAGAAGTTTAAAAGAGACTCTCTCTCTCTCTCTCTCTCTCTCTCTCTCTCATGCACACTCTCATAAAATCAAAATTGCTTCTCTCTCGCACTTGTTGAAACATTTCATTTATAAATCTATAGGCGTATTTGGGTTTTTTTCTTTTTAATAAAAATTTTATTTATCCACCACCTTCATCTTGCTCCACTATCTTTTTGTCAACACTTGTGAACCCGAGAGAGAAGGAGCTTGCCAGAGGGATGGTGACTGTTTTATCTGTTCAGGAGTTGCCTGATATATGTCCTGTGGTGAATGTGTGGTACAAAGGGAAGAATCTGGGAGAGGCATACATAGATGGTGGTGCACAAATTTGTGTAATCACACTAGCAACTGTGGAGAGGCTTGGTCTTAATTTTACTGAAGCGTCTAGTTTTCGTATTCGATTGGCCAATCACCAGAAGGTCAAATGTTAAGGTATGATTAAAGAGTTAGAACTGTAGGCTTTTGATGTAAAGGTGCTTGTGGACTGTCATGTTATGCCTACAGGAATGGGTGCATTCCCCATCATTTTGGGAAGACCATGGTTGAGAGCAGTGAAGGCTGTTCAAGATTGGAGGAAAGGGGTCATTACTCTGTATGAAAGGAGAGGGGATAAAAAGTAGTTTAATATGGATAATCAGAAGCTTGTTCATGATGAAAGGGAAAGTGAAGTTGATTTGAGTGTTGATAACATGACCAGTAGCACCACTACTAGTGAGGGAACGGAGGACACTTCATCCAGTTGAGGAGGATGCTGAGATGGATGCCCTGGTTATTGATGAGGAAGTGCTTGGTGATGAGGTTGCTCAAAAAGAAGAGGCCATACAGGAAGAATGCGAGGAGGTACAAGTGAATCATGAGCAAAGGTATGCATGTGATGTGAAAGAGTATGTTTTAAAGTCTTTGGATGATGAACCTTTGTGGGATGAGTGGGATATAGAAAGTCTGTAGGATGATGAACCCGAGTTGGAGTTAGATGATCAGATGTGCATTAATGTTAAGAAAGCCACAAGTAGAATTGATGCTATGAAAGAGGAGCAATGCCAGAAGTCTATGAATGATATTGATGCTATGGATGAGATTATGGATGCTGTGATAGATGAATTTCTTATTGGCCTTGATAAAGATGAGCATACAGGAACTGAGGTGGATGCTTTGACAATGGTGCCTTTTGAAGGGGAGTTTGTTTTGCCTGTGGTGGTTGGCTTTGATGGTGATATTTCTTATGTTGATGGATAAGAAAATGTAATGGCACAGCAGGTCTTTCTTGATGAAGCTTTCATCAGCTATTACCCTCAGCAAGAGTTGCTTCACTGGTTCTCCAATATTGGTGTTGATCACATCAGTGATTTTATGCTTGAAATGACACAGGATGGTATGTATGTCAGAAGCTTTGTTTCCAAAAGTTCTGATGTTATGTTGTGGGATGTGGGATGGCAAATTATGTCTAGGGAAGATGACAGTGTTTCTTGGATCACATGGAATAGGGATGTTTCGGTTACCTTGTATGATGCTCAAAGAATTGATGGAGGGAAACGTGGTCATATGCTTTCTGCTGATCATGAATGATTCAGCAGGCTAGGGGTTGGGCAAAGTATGTCAGGTGAAAATCTGAGAAGTGTTTTGGGTCTGTGTACATATGGGATGCGTGGTGTGTGAATAAACTTTGCCCTGAAATGCCCTGGCAAGTGTGGTGTGTGCGGGTGGTTTTGCAGAGTGAGCTGGTACATGCGTGTCGTTTTTTTGGAGCAGATGCTGGAGATTTGGAAGTTTTTTATTACAGCAGTGTGGTGTGCGGGTGGTTGTTGCTAAATGCAGGGCACCGACTCATTCGGTCGAGAGGCCGCCTTCGGAGTATGGGCAATGATCGTATTTTGGTAAGTGATGATGCAGTTGATTGAAGACGGTGGGAAGTTCTGGTTTTGGAAGGTTGTGGGCGCAGTTTGTTCAGGAAAAGTACAAGGAAAGGAGGAGCCATTGTAGTGTGGTGGCCATCAATGAGCTTTAAAAATAAATAAAAAATATAATACAAGTGGACAACTTGGGAATAGCCACGTGGAAGCCTTCCTAGCTACCAGCGCACCATCTAGAAGGTGGTGGCGAAGACACAAAGGAGTGAGATGGCCGCCTCAAAAAAATGGCCGTCGGGTAGAGTGAGGAGACTGCCTTGCAGAGGCGCTGTAGGCAGACGAGCGTGAAGAGGTTAAGTAGCCGCCTGGTGCTCGAAGGTCGCTCTGGAGTGCAGCTGCAGATGCGAAGAAGGCATGGTGCCGCCAAGGGTACGAGGGGTCGCTCCCTGGTGATTCAGCGGAGAGCTGAAGGCAGTCGTAGGGGTAGCAGCCACCTTGGGTTAAAGGGGTGCCACCTCATTGTAGATGTGCTGGATGCCTTGCTGGGTGCTTGTGCAGACAGGCGCAGAGGGTAGGGGTCGCCCTGGTGATACTAGTGAGCAAGGTGGGAGAGCGTGAAGAGTGTGGCCGTCTCTCTGGTGAAAAAGGCTGGCGGGTAAGCATGCAGCCGGGCTGCGGATTCTGCAGACACGGACCAAAGGAAAGGAAGTTGCCGCCTGGTGAGATATGAAAGCTGGCAAGTATGTGAAGAGGGCTTCGACGTTGGTACAGAGGAAGTTGACGAGCTGGTGTGGGCCGCGTGGGTGATGCCTCTAGTCATAAGAAGCTGGCAGCCTTGTGAAGATAAGGGTCGCGCTGGAGTGATCGAGAAGAGACAGAGAGAGGAGCTGGAGTGTGAAGAGCGAGAGGAGCTGACGAGCTACAGAGAGTGAGAGCTGCTGAAGTTGAGGGTTAGCTGGTGGGGTGCCCTCTAAAGAGAGAAGTGGCTAGTTTTGTGTGGGCGAAGCAGAGAGTGGATGCTGAGCGCAGTGTAGAGTTGGAGGCCGTCTCAAGTGTCACTGGCACATAAAGCAGCTGCAGAGGTGGCTGGTAGTGCTGAAGACAGGTGAGGGGGGCCGGTACCATAAGGGTCGAGGGGGCTGATGGCAGTGACAAAGAGTAGCCGGGTTGCAGAGGAAGTGAAGGAGGGTTAGCTAGTGGGGCACCCTCTGAAGAGAAGCAGAGACCGGGAGACAGAGGCTTGGTTGTCAGACGCAAGGGTGAATTCCCTTGGCAGTAAATCCGGCCAGAGTCCTGGTTTTTGGTGTAATTGCTGAGTTTATACAGTGTGGTTGGTGCAGTGTATGTTTTTGCTGAATGATCATCTGTTTATGTTGGTTTTGAGCTATCTTTTTGGTGTGGGTGGTTGGTGAATAGTGAGAAGTGTTCTAGCCGATGGTGGCTGGTGGTGCCTCTGTTGTGTTTGTATTTCCAAGTTTGGGAGGTGAAGGGCTATAGAGGCAGTGGTTATTTTTTCTTTTTTCACCTCACACTCACGTGCATTGGTGTATTGTGGGCCTTATTCATACAATTAGGCTTTTTGGTTTTTTTGAAAGCCTTCATTCACATACTTCTATGTATTGTGAGCCTTGTTCACACACAAGCATTAGCACATTATGGGCTTTATTCGCACATTGTGGGCTTTATTCGCACATTTGGGTGCATAGTGTTCTTTTCATGCACATTGTTACTTAGTTTGGGTGCAATCACACATGGCGTGAGTTCATTGTTGTTGGAGCTATATATAGCTAGCCATAACTCACTCTAGGTCTTACCTATATATATGTGACTTGTGACTAATATGATTCATTCTTGTGGAGCGTATGTGGTGTCTCTTGTCTCGTCTCTCCCCCTCTCTCAACATAGTATCAGAGCGATTCTAATCATAAGGGAAGTATCTACATCTTCTTGTTCAATTTATGATTATGATTTCATGTCTTACAAGATTGATCTTTGGTAACAGTTTTGTGTAGGGTTGATTGGTTCTTTGATTATATGTTGCCTACATGAATTTATAGCTCCACTTGTTGTAATTAGAATTATTTCTTAATTAAATGGTATAGTGCTGGTGAATCCTATCAAATCTTTCCGTGAAAGCTTTAGACCGATGCTTGCTGTACAAGCAACAAATTAGATACAAAACTTGCCGTGCAAGTTGTTTGAAAAAGAGATCATTAAAAATCCAACCGTTAGATTTGCAATTTTAACTAACCACCACATTCTACTAATGTCTCAATATCTATCCACTCTTTTGATCTACAAGATTGAGGATTTTAAGTGGTAGCTATTGTGGGTACAAAAAGTGGCATATATTATAACACTTTAAAAACCTTGAAATATTTAAAGAAAATAGACAAATATCTTAAAATTTTCTTGAAAAATCAAGTTAAGCTCCATATTATGTGAAGATCTAAGGTACAAAGTGGGAATCTCATATGAGTTTATATGTAAAAGATATTAGCATTTTATGGAATTAGTTCAAATTTGGGACAGGGTGTATACATTGACTTTGTACCTAAGAAAATGAGGACTTTTGACTATCTAATGCTTAATCAAATTATGCAACTATATTTCCAACTTTGAATATGATGTTCCAACAAAAGAACTTGAACCAAAATTCCTTCATTTACTAGGAGAGATTAGCCACTAAAAGTAAACAAATGCCTGTTTTTTTACTGTTTACAGGGTGCCTGAGTGGACAAAACTGGGCACCCTAATCTTGCAACCACCCGGATGTAGATATGGATGTATGTATGTATGTGGATGTATGAATGAGGATGTGAAAATGGATGTATGTATGTAGATGTGGTTGTATGGATGTGAATGTGAATGAAGATGTGGATGTGGATGTATGGATGTAGATTCGGATGTAGATGTATGTATGTGAATGTGGATGTATGAATGTGGATGTGAAAATAGATGTATGCATGTAGATGCGTATGTATGAATGTGAAATTGGATGTATGTATAATGTGGATGTATGAATGAGGATGTGAAAATAGATGTATGCATGTAGATGCGTATGTATGAATGTGAAATTGGATGTATGATGTGGACATACGAACATGGATATGTATGTAGAATAATGAATGTGAATGTGTATGTGAAATAATGTGTAGTCTATATGAGTGAATGGATGAGAATGAGTACACATTGAATGGAATAGGGAATAAGTAATGTGGTCCGAGAGTGGATAATGTAGAAAGACGAGAGTTCGTTATAGAAACTGTATTTTGTGACTATTTGTAAATGACTGTTTTATGTCAAGAATGATGGGGAAGCATTTTGACCGTCTTGAGGATTAAGGTCATGAAGACTGAACTGATAAAGTTGCAACTGCTGACGGAGAGTCAATGGAGGACGTCTCGCGTAGCAAGGTCGACCGAGGTCTTGACCAGCCTCGGTTCGATTTAAATGGTGAGCTTCCGGTATGTACGGTGGATTAGGGACCAAGGAAGTGGCCTATGAGTGAAGCGCTAGGAACACCATATTGGGGAATATGGGAATTTCCCACAAGTTTGGGACACGTGGTCAAAAGTTTGGATTAACCATAACTTGAACACCACTTATCCAAAATGAGCACTTTATAGCTCTTTAGATTCCATTTTTCAAGCACTTTCCAACGATAGGTCATATGATAGGGTTTTGAGAAACTTACAAACATGTTATCCATGTCCCCTTTTTTAAGTATTCATAAATGGAAATTGGGAAATTCCCAAATTCACTAATATGGTGTTTAGGTCACTTGCGAAGGATCCTAGAGGGTGCTGACCATACGGTGCTCGGGCTCTGGGTCACCGAAGATACCCACACGTGCGTCGAGGAAGATATTGGAACAAGGAGAAGAGTTGTTTTCTGAAACCGGGCATGGATCTGGTTGATTGACCTTGCTGGTCCTCAACGGATGAGTCCATGGCTCTTTTATATGGATTTGTGGGTTGATCTTGCTGATCTTCCATGGAGATTCCATTCTGTTATATGAATATATTGTCGGTTACTATGAGCTAGGAACTATGGAAAAGGCCCTTGAGTGAACAGGTGGTGAGCGTTCTGGTTGCCAATGATGCCATAAGTACACTGATGAATGAATGATGGGAAATAAGGATTCAACCAGAGATTTTGAGAATTGTCATCAAAGCGACATAATGGTTTCATTAAAGGATTGTTTGAAAGTTAGTTGATACTGAGAAAAAGGCAATTTCATATTGGGTGTGTAAGTGGTGTGACTAGTTTTATGTTTGCATGAACTTCCGGCTAGGGGACCTGGGAACTCTTTTCCCTGGTACCCGGGACAAAACCTAACCAAATTCCTAATTGGATCCCATCTCTACAGTGGTTGGGAGGTTGGCTAACCCATGGGACTGGATGGGGTTAGGCTGGACTGATGGATCCGTAAATCAAGACTCAATTTCTGTTATTACGATAGATGAAGTAAATCCCGGATAGTAATTGTTCTATGGATAGAAATCAACGGCTGTGCCTCTTGATGGGGAAAAAAGCGTTGATCCCAATGATCCAAGTCCAAGTTTTGTCCTTGATTGACCAAGTACCTTTAAAGGTGCAGTCGGATCAGTTTGATCAGTAATGGTCTTGACTACGTTAGAGTAAAAAGTTATTCTGGTGGAATCGCGCGTGCTTTCCGGATAAAGGAAGTTTTTCCGAGTTCGGTTTTGGAAAAACCAACGGATTAGTCTTTTGTCCGGATATCCGTGGACGAGGCCCCGAGTGTGGGACCCTGGCCCGCGCAAGAAAGGCTACTTCCACTGCTAGCACCCCGAATCCATTGCGCGGTGGAAACAGGGATCTCACAGTTGGTATTAGAGCAAAATTGAAAGCTAATAAAGATAATTAAATTCTTATCTGAAATTAGTAATAAGAATTCAGAAACAGTATTTTCATAATGTATTGTCATTCTGTAAGCTTCTTTATTGAAGAAATTTTAATCAAAGAAATTATTTTTTATAGATGGAAGTTTCCCATTTATCTGGTATTCCCGACCTCACCCAGTCTCAAGATATGATTGCATTTGCCTTCGAGCATCTCATCTCTTCCGCTTCAACTCGAACAAGCTGAGCAAGACTCGCACGCCATTTCGAGGAATTATATTTTCCTAACCTAGTGGAGAGACAACAGCATAAGTGGTTTGCAGGGCTATATATCCACGCCTCTTGTAACCAGCATGCAATGCTGAGGCAGAACCTCTCATTGGCCATGATTTTGATAAAGCTGAAAATGACGCGTGGTGTCATTCTATATCTTTCAACGCCTCAAAATTTCAGACTTGCTTGCCGAGTTTATAGACTCTTTAGTCGATTTATCCCTAAGGAGAAAATAATAGCTCCATTCGCAATTAGAGAAATTATGTAACAGGGCATGACTATGGCCCAGTACCGTCGTCTTATGCGTCTCTTGATGAGATTTTGAATTTTGGAGCCAAGCCACTCTATGTACTTATTGCAACTTGTATATAAATATACAAATTTTTTTTTATATGGACGATCAAATAAAGAAAAATCTGTTTATCAGACTTATGTCATAGATCTCCAATAAGATTAACTGAGGAGCCAATTATGTCAAAAGTTATCAAGATGCACAAAAAGGTTGTAATTGTGTGATATAATTCATACAAATTATTAATTCAAATTGAAATTCGTAAATTAGTAATTTGGTCTTTAATTGAAAGTACCGCAATTGTATGGAACCCTGACTTGCTTGAGGCCTAGACATGATGGTATTTACCTTATAGTTTCGAGTATCATGACTATCCGTATATACCGAGGGTATAACTGCAGCTCTTTATCGGTAGTATATACGAGTAAATCCAAGACTAAAATTATAAGCATTAATGCTATCCAGACGATGAAATCGAATGTGATTGATATGATTTTTAATTCTGTTTGAGAACTGATGAGTTGATTTGGATTCTGATTGAAAAATGATGATCCCTGATAATGGATTGAAATGTAATAAACTGAGCGAAACCACAATGTGGATGATTGGGACGAGTCCCTTTGATGATATTCATAACTAGAATGATGATAATGAATTTAACAAATCACTATGAGATTAGTGGATTTGTGTTGTCAAATTGCTACTGTTAACACTTGTCATGGTAGATCAAGTTAAGGGATGACAAATTGATAACTTAACTGAAATTCCCGTCGAGGAATGTTCAGAAAGAAATTTTTCGGTCTAATGGACCATTATCGTAGGAATGATATGATCTAAATGAAATTGTTATGTAATGATGAGTTCTATTTAAGGGATAATCATCCTCGTATTCTGTTGGGTTGACTAGAATATAAGGAACCCCAGAATAAATTGGATCTTAAGAAAAAGAGTTATCCTCTACTTTGCGAGATAAGGACATCTCGCACTTTTTAAGTGGGGTAGAATGTAAGATTTCTCCTCCAGCCTTCGAGGTATACAGGAGTAAGAATATCCCTTTTTGATCTTATAATTTTTCCCTCTCTAAAATAAAAGAAAGATTCTGTTTAAAAAAGGAAGACTCTTTTCCCTAGAATACTTCTTAGGAGTCACGCATGTTTTAAGGATTCAGAACCATGAGTTCAGAAGTGAAAATCGGTGTTTTGGATACCAAGGTTTTGGTTTTCATTCGAGTATGGCCTAAAAGAATTCCTTTATCTCTTGGAAAGTATAAGAAGTTATCCCCCAGATATTGTGAGCCTTATATCTGAATTCAATGAAAGTAGGTGACTTAACCTACAAGCTTCTTTTACCTCCTCATCTCAAAGTTCTTAATGTATTTCATAGAAATATGTGCCAAACCCAAATCATGGAAAGACAGTAAAACTTCAGTGACAAGATACCGTTGGCTTCTAAGTTACGCTAACTCCTTCCTTTATATAAGTCGTAACTTTTACCTGTAATCTTACTTCCATCGATCTCCCTTGTTCTTAATCTGCTTCATGGCTTGGCAACAGGAATTAGTTTTATCCATGATGATTTCTCACCTTCAAGACGCAAGCGAGTCTGTGAAGAAAGATTTTATAGAACAGTATGAGCGCTCACTTTTTTCTCACTTGGAAACTTCTGTAGCTCAGACCAAATGGCGAACCTATCAAGACATAACTAGGGTAACACCCTGGGGTCAGCAGCACTTTTGTAACAATGTCCGCTTGGCCATGGTTATTGAAGCCTTGGGTTTGGGTCCCCGATACTACTGTGTCATGAGATCAAGACATCTTGGGTTTTCTGAGCGGGTCTTCTTACTGGCGTGTTTTCTTCCTCATCAGAAGATATGCCTTTACCCCGTTTTTGGCTTACCTCTCAGAGGTCCTTTTGTTAGATCACCTCATACCACTGAGATAGGTGCGGCAATAACCAACAGAATTATTCCCATAGATGAGTTACCTTATACATGCGCAGCTTGTGAGTGCTGCTTTTGTGATCATATGATGGACGGGCTTATGGAAGTGTAAAGAGTTCTTCTATCTTTACTGTATATGTTCCAAGAATAAATAAAGTTTAAATCTTGTTCTTGTCTTGAATCTTACTCTCCTTGAGACTTTTTTTTTGGGTGGTTAATCTTAATTAAATTTTTCTCTAAGTCTCATATTCGTGCATCTTGTGAAATTATCCCAAGTTTGCGAGATGAGGACATCTCGCGTTTGTCAAGTGGGAGAGAATATAAGATTCCTCCCCAGCCTCTCAAAATGTCCAGCATCTTCCCCTCAGAAATATAAAAGACTTGTTTCTAATTGTTTTAACTTAGAGAGAGAAAATATTCTAGAGAGAGAATATTCAAATTTTTAATATTTTTGGATAGAAAATTATCTCATCTTATTAAAATAAGTTCCCCTGAAACAGAAATTCAAAAAGAACTTTCCAATGTGCAATTGGAATTAATTGGAAATGGGTACAAGGTTTATTAGTAAAAAACTATGAGCAATATTAAAAATATGAGATATTTTGGGTATCCAAAAATGAGTAAATGCTCACATAAGATGAAGAGTTGAAAATGTACAAGGTTTATTAGTAAAAAACTATGAGCAATATTAAAAATATGAGATATTTTGGGTATAATGATTTCATTTTGACACATATGTAAGGAAGGGGAGTTCTTTAAAGGAGGTGCATATTTCACATAAGATGAAGAGTTGAAAATGTACAAGGTTTATTGGTAAAAAACTATGAGCAATATTAAAAATATGAGATATTTTGAGTATAATGATTCCATTTTGACACATATGTAAGGAAGGGGAGTTCTTTAAAGGAGGTGCATATTTCACATGCTTGAATGAGTTTTAAACTCATAAAAATTGAGATATTTCATCTCTCCTCATTCAAGTCTAGTTCCAAAAAGTTAGCTTAACTGACCTAAAAATGGTCAAATATTGACCAAACTGATTTAGAAAATTCTAGAATCAGTTTGTTTGGTTAGGAGCTCAATTTTTCCTATAAATAGAAGCCTCCCCCTTGTTGAAAAATATATAGTGTTTATGCATCGTTACTCTACTCCACCTAAGCCAAGAACTATGAATTCATTAATAATTCACTAGTTTTTGGAGCTTCCGCCTTTCTTCAATCACCATTGGTGGATCCATCAACATACTTAACCAATTGATTGGTTGGGGGCCTCTACTGTGAACAAAGAATCAAGCAATTTGTAAGGTAATTAGTGAATTTTGATCATTTTCTATAATTTCTCAATGTTTCTCTCTTCTTAACCCCTCTCAAGCTTGAGAAGCTTAATTGGAATGGATTTTTGAATGTTATTGAAGTTAATTGATGAATGATAGTGAATAGTTACATAATTTGATGAATGCTATTGAAGTTAATTGATTAATGATAGTTAAGAATTACATAAATTTCCATTTATGCTTAATTCTAATGATTTTTATGTAATTTCTCTCTCTCACTCAAGAAATGGTCATACTCATGACCCATTCTCAATCCAAATGAAGCTTTTCATAAAGCTTTTCCTTAATCCAAGATTAATCTATGCTTGAGGTCAAATTAATGGCTTTTTTCTATGTTTTTAGTTTATGTATTTCATGAATATTGATGATTCAATCCATTATTGGGTTAATAATCCAATTAGGGATCATTCTAATCATTTTCTTAATGATAAGCTTTATCCTTCAAAATAAATTGAGATTTATCAGTCATAGTAACGGAGCTAAGGTAAAATTTTTATAAAAATTACACATAAAATAATTTTATTCAAAGCATGAAAAGAGAACTTCCTACCATATTCTAGGAATTATCATCCTAGATTAATTGAGAGAATTTTATTGTAATCATGGAGAAATTTATTTTTACGTTATGCATAATTGATGATTATTTTATTGTAAAAGTGTTACTTTTATCATAATTGGATTTCATGCATAGAGGTATGCATAAAAGAATTATTATTTTAATATAAAAGTGTTTCTTTTATCATATTTGGATTTCATGCATAGAGGTATGCATAAAAGAATTATTATTTTATTATAAAAGTGTTACTTTTATCATATTTGGACTTCATGCATAGAGGTATGAATAAAAGAATTATTATTTTATTATAAAAGTGTTTCTTTTATCATATTTGGATTTCATGCATAGAGGTATGCATAAAAGTTGATTATTTTACTATAAAAGTGTTACTTTTATCATATTTAGATTTCATGCATAGAGGTATGCATAAAAGTTGATTATTTTATTATAAAAGTATTACTTTTATCATATTTGAATTTCATGCATAGAGGTATGCATAAAAGTTGATTATTATATTATAAAAGTGTTACTTTTATCATATTTGGACTTCATGCATAGAGGTATGCATAAAATTTGATTATTTTATTATAAAAGTGTGACTTTTATCATATTTGGATTTCATGCAGAGGTATGCATAAAAGTTGATTATTTTATTATAAAAGTGTGACTTTTATCATATTTGGATTTCATGCATAGGGGTATGCATAAAAGTTGATTATCTTATTATAAAAGTGTGACTTTTATCATATTTGGATTTCATGCATAGAGGTATGCATAAAAGTTGATTATTTTATTATAAAAGTGTGACTTTTATCATATTTGGATTTCATGCATAGAGGTATGCATAAAAGTTGATTAATTTTTTATAAAAGTGTGACTTTTATCATATTTGGATTTCATGCATAGAGGTATGCATAAAAGTTGATTATTTTATTGTAAAAGTGTTACTTTTATCATATTGCATTTCATGTATAGAGGTATGCATAAAAGATATTCTTTTTATACTAAAAGTGTGATTTTCATCATAAATGGATTTCATGCATAACTTAGATGCATAAGAGAAATTCTTTTATTCTAAATGTGTAATTCCTACCAAATTGAATTTATGCATAAGAAGATGCATAAAAGATTGATTTTTAAATTCAAAGTGTCATTCTCATCTAAATTGAATTTATGCAGAGGAAGATGCATAAAAGAATGGAATTTCAATTCAAAAGTGTTATTCCCATCCCAATTGAATTTATGCATAGGAAGATGCATAAAAGATGGATTTTTAATTCAAAAGTGTCAATTCTCATCTAAATTGAGTTTATGCATAGGAAGATGCATAAGAGATGGAATTTTAATTCAAAAGTGTCATTTTCATTTAAAATGAATTTATGCATAGGAAGATGCATAAAAGATTGATTTTTAAATGAGATGTGATAATATGTGAGAAGATGCATATGGGAAGTGATAAGATGCATATGTGAGAAGATGCATATGTGATAAGATGCATATGTGAGAAGATGCATATGTGATAGGATGTGATAAGAGGTGTATGAGATGTGATAAGATGTGATAAGATGCATATGGGAAGTGATAGGATGTGATAAGAGGTGTATGAGATGTGATAAGAGGTGTATGAGATGTGAAAAGAGGTGTATGAGATGTGAAAAGATGTGATAGGATATGATAAGAGGTGTATGAGATGAGTTAGAATGTGTTAAGATGAGTTAGGATGTGTTAAGATGTGTATGGGACGAGGTAGAGAGTGTATCTGATGGGATAAGATGTACATGGGATGTGTTAGGGTGAGAATGGATGTAGTATGGATGTATGGATGTAGATACAGATGTATGTATGTATGTGGATGTGGATGTATGAATGTAGATACGGATGTATGTGGATGTGGATGTATGGATGTAGATACGGATGTATGTGCATGTGGATGTATGAATGAGGATGTGAAAATGGATGTATGTATGTAGATGTGGATGTATGGATGTGAATGTGAATGAAGATGTGGATGTGGATGTATGGATGTAGATGTATGTATGTGAATGTGGATGTATGAATGTGGATGTGAAAATAGATGTATGCATGTAGATGCGTATGTATGAATGTGAAATTGGATGTATGTATAATGTGGATGTATGAATGAGGATGTGAAAATAGATGTATACATGTAGATGCGTATGTATGAATGTGAAATTGGATGTATGATGTGGACGTACGAACATGGATATGTATGTAGAATAATGAATGTGAATGTGTATGTGAAATAATGTGCAGTCTATATGAGTGAATGGATGAGAATGAGTACACATTGAATGGAATAGGGAATAAGTAATGTGGTCCGAGAGTGGATAATGTGGAAAGACGAGAGTTCGTTATAGAAACTGTATTTTGTGACTATTTGTAAATGACTGTTTTATGTCAAGAATACTGGGGAAGCATTTTGACCATCTTGAGGATTAAGGTCATGAAGACCGAACTGATAAAGTTATAACTGCTGACAGAGAGTCAATGGAGGACGTCTCGCATAGCAAGGTCGACCGAGGTCTTGACCAGCCTCGGTTCGATTTAAATGGTGAGCTTTCGGTACGGTGGATTAGGGACCAAGGAAGCGGCCTCTGAGTGAAGCGCTAAGTCACCTGCGAAGGATCCTAGAGGGTGCTGACCATACGGTGCTCGGGCTCTGGGTCGCCGAAGATACCCACACGTGCGTCGAGGAAGATATTAGAACAAGGAGAAGAGTTGTTTTATGAAACCGGGCATGGATCTGGTTGATTGACCTTGCTGGTCCTCAACGGATGAGTCCATGGCTCTTTTATATGGATCTGTGGGTTGATCTTGCTGATCTTCCATGGAGATTCCATTCTGTTATATGAATATATTGCCGGTTACTATGAGCTAGGAACTATGGAAAAGACCCCTAAGTGAACAGGTGGTGAGCGTTCTGGTTGCCAATGATGCCATAAGTACACTGATGATGGGAAATAAGGATTCAACCAGAGACTTTGAGGATTGTCATCAGAGCGACATAATGGTTTCATTAAAGGATTGTTTGAAAGTTAGTTGATGCTGAGAAAAAAGAAATTTCATATTGGGTGTGTAAGTGGTGTGACTAGTTTTATGTTTGCATGAACTTCTGGCTAGGGGGCCTGGGAACTCTTTTCCCTGGTACCCGAGACAAAACCTAACCAAATTCCTAATTGGATCCTATCTCTACAGTGCTTAGGAGGTTGGCTAACCCATGGGACTGGATGGGGTTAGGCTGGATTGATGGATCCGTAAATCAAGACTCAATTTCTGTTATTATGATAGATGAAGTAAATCCCGGATAGTAATTATTCTATGGATAGGAATCAACGGCTGTGCCTCTTGATGGGAAAAAAAGCGTTGATCTCAATGATCCAAGTGCAAGTTTCGTCCTTGATTGACCAAGTACCTTTAAAGGTGCAGTCGAATCAGTTTGATCAGTAATGGTCTTGACTACATTAGAGTAAAAAATTATCTTGGTGGAATCGCCCGTGCTTTCCGGATAAAGGAAGTTTTTCTGGGTTCGGTTTTGGAAAAACCGACGGATTAGTCTTTTGTTCGGATATCCGTGGATGAGGCCCCGAGTGTGGGACCCTGGCCCACACAAGAAAGGCTACTTCCACTGCTAGCACCCCGAATCCGTTGCGCGGTGGAAACAGGGATCTCACACATAGCTTATGTACATGTGCCTGATGAAAGAAGAAGGAAGTTGGATCCTAAGGCAGAGAAATGTTTATTTGTTGGATATGCATAGGATCGAAAGGCATACAAATGTTATAACCCACAAACTAGACAAGTGGTCATCTCACGAGATGCGGTGTTTGATGAGCTTGCTAGTTGGTACAAAGCAAAAGATGAGGGTGTCATTGAGTCACTTGAGGCTGATGTACATGTGAACTTGCCCACCACAAGCAAGTTCTAGTTCTACTTCTATGTCTGGGCCAGTAGCAGAAGCTGAGAGTAGCAGTGTACGTCCATGGTCAGGACGTTTGAGGCATGAGAGTGTGAGCACTGGGAGTAGTGCTATGGATAAAGGCAAGAAGAAAGTCGAAGGAATTGGAATCACAGGTTATGAGTCATCTAGTTCTGAGAGTTTGGATGAGGAGCTTGGCATACCTGTTTTACGCACACCTGGTGCTAGGCAAGACAGATGTGTGCCACCACATGCTAGAGTTACAGGTGTACAGAGTGACCCGCAGGAGATCCCAGAGAGTCAGATATCCTGTTGACAGATTGACATATCGAGATTTTGCTATGCACTATGCATATATGACATCTATGGTGAAGCATGTGGAACCTACATGCTATACAGAGGCTATTGGAGAGCATGTATGGGAGAAAGCAATGGATGTTGAGATGGACGCATTGGTCCATAATGATACATGGGACTTGGTTGCACTACCAAAGGACAAGAATGTTATTGGCTGTACATGGGTTTACAAAGTGAAGTGCAAATCCGATGGTTCTATTGAGAGACATAAAGCAAGATTGGTAGCAAAGGGTTATGCACAGATCCAAGGATTGGACTATGATGAGACCTTTAGTCCAGTGGCTAAGATGGGCACAGTGAGAGCAGTCATTGCTATGGCTGCAGCTAATGGCTGGGAAATGCATCAGATGGATGTCAAAAATGCATTTCTGAATGGAGAACTACAAGAGGAAGTGTATATGGCACAGCCAAAAGGGTATGTACACCCTAGATATCCCACTCACATATGCAGATTGAAAAAGGCATTGTATGGTCTGAAGCAAGCACCTCGTGCTTGGAGTGATAAGATGAGCAGATATCTTATCTCACTTGGTTTTCAGATTTCTACAGCAGATTCTTCACTCTATGTGAAGAAGACATAGCATGGGATTGTTTTACTCGTCATCTGTGGATGACTTGATTATCACAGGTGATCATGGTGCAGATGTGATGCATGTCAAGAAAGCTTTGAGTGGGCAATTTGACATGAAAGATCTTGGTGAGTTGAGATACTTCCTTGGAATTGAAGTGGTCAAGGATCATGCAGGTACATGGTTAGTACGGTGCCAATATGCATTGGATATGTTGGCAAAGTATGGTATGACAGGGTGTAAGCCTATGAGTACACCATTGGAGCAAAATGTGAGGTTGCAGGCTGATTATGGCGAGGAATTGGATGATCCTTCTATGTACAAGAAGATGGTTGGTAGTCTCATATACATGACTATCACACGCCCGGATTTGAGTTATGCTGTGGGGCTAGTGAGTCAGATTATGCAGAGCCCCAGAAAGCCTCATTTGGATGCAGTGAGACGCATCATGAGATATGTGAAGACCACAGCACATTATGGTTTACTTTATGAGAGTGGTAAAAGCTTGGACATACATGGCTACACAGATGCTGATTGGGCAGGTAGCGCATATGACAGGAGGTCTACTAGTGGATATGCTTTTACACTTGGAAGTGCCGTGGTGAGTAGGAGTAGCAAGAAGAAACATACAGTTGCTTTATCCAGTACAGAGGCTGAGTGGTACAGGGGTGCAGTCATTGCTACTTGTGAGGCAGTATGGTTAAAGGGTCTGTTGGCAGATTTATGTGAACCTATTAATGACGAAGTTGTCATTCATTGTGACAACATGAGCAGTATACAGTTGGCCAAGAATCCAATGTTTCATGCGAGGACCAAACACATAGAGGTCCATTATCACTTTGTCAGAGAAAAGGTGCTCGATGGTACAGTTGATCTTCAGTATGTGAAGACTGATGAGCAGGTGGCAGACATCTTTACAAAGCCACTTAGCAGGGAGAAGTTTGAGTACTTCCGGACTATGTTGGGAGTACATGGGATAAGCTTGATGGGGGAGTGTTGAGAGTCTTGATATCCCAAGCTCATCTACATCTTCATCAGCAGTACATCATGAGCTTGAGAGAGGCTGTTGAGATTCAAGCTCGATGTCAGTGTGAGCCAGCTATGCTATGTGCTGGCAGATTAGGTAGGAACATGTGTGAGACATAAATGACCGCGTGTCCCGCTGGTCATAGTGTGTGGACATTAGCTAGGGTTAGATGTGTGTGGACACAACTCATAGTGTGTTGTGTGGATTATGGATTATGGCATTATGCTTTGTGTGAGAGTGGAGATGGCTTCCCTCTATGGTTAGGGTTTGCAATATACATTAGGGTTTGCTCCTCTGTGTGTGTCTCCTCCCCCTCTACCGTTCTTTCAACATCTTATCTCTTGTGGTCGTCCTTGTCTATGGTGTGCAGATTTTGTGATTTTATCTTATACTTCTTCTCGCAGATAGATATAGCTATGACTGTTCTCGTCACAATGGTTTTCCTTCTGGCCAACGTTCTATTCCTTCTTTTCAAGGCCAAGGGTTTCCCGGTTGGAAAGCAAAGATGTTGTTAATTCTGGAAGGCAATGAGCTCTCAAATGTTGTTATTGGCGATTCTCTATGTCCGTCTTAGCCTACTATTCCGGATTCTGACAACATTCTTATCATGGAAGGCCCTGTTTTTGATGCATGGCGTCTTGCTTATATGGATTGGCAGAGGCATGATAAAGCAGCTCGTCGGTACAATCTTTCTGCTCTTAGTGATTCTCTCATGCTTGATGTGTATGACTTTCCTACTTCCCATGAGGTATGGGAGTATCTTATAGCAAATTTTTAGAAAAAGTCTCTTAGAGAAACACTTTATTTGAGAGGTTTGCTTTCAAAGTTATAGTATGAAGTTGGTACTGCTATGACGGGGCATATTGATTCTTTCAAATCTTTTATTAATCAACTTGCTGCTACTACGGGTGATCCTGTTCCACAAAGCAACTTATTCTCGGGGGGGTCACTTGTATAAATATGTAAGTATCACGTGGGTTCAACAGAAGGATTTTTTAAATATTTAAAACTTACAGAAATATATTTACAGAGGGGATTTATTTATTGTATTTTAAAAAAAAATTACAAATTTGAATAGGAAAGGATACATTATATTCACTAAAAAATTCACAGATAAGGGACTTTTTAAATAGGCCTTGAACGCACGTGATATAGAGGATTTACATATAGTGACCCCCCCGAGAACTTATTACAATTTTTCTTGATACGATAAAGGATCCGTCTTATGACAACATTGTTACCATTCTTTCTAACAAGGACGGTCTTGATTTTGACCAAACTTGCATATCTTTGATTGAGTATTCTCAACGTCAACCATGACGTAGCGTTGGTCATGATGCAGCTATGTTTTCACAACAAGAGGATCCTGAGACACAATAGTTGGAACGGGCCTTTTATGTGCGAAGACGTCCTTTTCAACGAGGCAACCACAGAGGTGGTCGTGGTGGTGGTAGTTTCTCTCGTCTCAAATTTCCTAACAAGCATTGTTCTAACTGCAATAGGAATGGTCATACTGAAGATGACTGTTGGGCACGTCAGTAGAACACAACATTACCACAAAACAACCACGTTTATCTAGAGATTCTTCTTCTTGTGATTATTGTGGAAAATCTGATCATCCCTCTTCCACGTGCTTTAAGCGTCAATTTGATGTAGATCGAAATTGAGCATATGCAACCGAGCATCATGATAATGTTGTGCCTGAAACAAGTTGTGTTTTATGTTCAGTTTCCCCAGACAGAATACTTCATGTATGTGATGGTTCACTTTTCATTATTGATTCTGGTGCTATAGGAAATATGATATATGAATCTAAGTGGCTACATAACTATCATTCTTTACCTGTTAAGCATGTTGTTTATCTTGCTGATGATACAACTTGTCAAGTCAAGGGCATTGGAGATTTATATCTTGGCACCTTATCTTCTTCAACTCGAGTTTTACGAGGGGTTTTACATGTCCCAGAACTTCAACGTTATCTTCTTTCAGTTGCAAGACTTGTTGATCTTGGTTTGTTTGTTGGATTCGACCACACCAAATGCCGCATTGAGAAAGATGGACAGATTATTGCAACTGCTTCTCGTAATGGTAATTTGTTTGAGCTCTCTCTTAATGATGCTGTAGCAAATGTTGTCACTGCTCCAGGTGATCATGATTGCAAGATATGGCATCATCGCTTTGTTCATGCTGATTTCTCAAAGCTTCTTGATCTTCATCGTTAAGGTCTTGTACGTGGCATGGATCTTAAAGCTCATCCTCATATGGGAATCTATGAGTTTTGTGCTCTTGGCAAACACAATCGTAAACCCTTTCCTCTCTCGAATTCAGTTCATTCTCATGATTTGTTGGATCTTGTTCATACTCACATTTGTGGACCTTTGCCTCCATCGAGAACACAACATCGTTATTTTATTACGTTTATTGATGATTACTCATGGTATACAGTTGTTTTCTTGCTTCGACAAAAATCTGAGGCGTTATCTGTTTTTAAGCAATTTCACAAGGCTGCCGAACTTCAAATTGGTCGTTGCCTCAAGAAACTTTGCAGTGATAATGGTAGAGAATATGTGTCTCGTGAGTTTGAGAGTTACTGTATGAACCATGGTATTCATCATGAACATACTATTCCATATTCACCTCAACAGAACGGCGTTGCTGAACGTAAGAATCACACTATTATCAATGCTATATGATGTATGCTGATTCATTCTGGGTTATCTCGTGTTTTCTGGAGTGAAGCTCTCTTGACAGTAGTCTTTGGAATCATCTTCCTACTACTGCTCCTGGTAAAATACCCATCACAGCATGGACAGGTGAAATACCTTTTGTATCTCATTTTCGAACCTTTGGATGTATTGCTTATATTCATGTTCCTAAAGAAACACGAGCAAAGCTTGATGCTCCTGGGCTTAAAGTTATTTTTATTGGGTATTCTGACACTTCCAAAGGCTACAAATTCTATGACCCATCCTCCAAGAAAGTGCTTGTGAATCGTGATGCTATTTTCAATGAACAGCTTATGGGCGGTACATGGTCCATGGATGATTCTGATGATACTAAATCTTTGCTTCAAGCTTTTCCATTCTTGTGTGATGATGAATCTTCTTCTATAGAGCAACTTTCCTCTTCACAACCATCTAAAGAGCAACTTTCCTCTTCACAACCATTGATTCCGAATGCTGTCATTGATGATGTTGACATTTTTATTGATCTGCTTATTGATTTTGAGCATGGTTCTTGTCATGTTTATGATGAAGATTTTGATGCTAATGTTTTCTCTACTTCTGAAGATCGTGCCACGTACAGTGATGCTATATGTTCTCCACAAAAGGATCAATGGCAAGAGGCTATGGAAGCAGAGTACGATTCTCTTATCTCTAAAGGTACATGGATACTCACTGAGCTGCCTCCTGGCCATACTGCCATTAAGTGTAAGTGGGTATATAAGACAAAATTTAAAGCAGATGGATCCTTTGACAAATTCAAGTCACGTTTAGTTGCCAGAGGTTATTCTCAAGTTGGTGGCGTTGATTATCATGAAACCTTTTCACCAGTTGTTCGCATTACTAGTATTCGGGTTTTGTTGGCATTTGCTGTTCAATTTGACTTAGAAATTCATCAGATGGACGTGCGCACAGCTTTCTTGAATGGAGATTTGAATGAAGAAATTTACATGGAGCAGCCAGAAGGATTTGTTATTGCAGGTAAGGAAGGTCTTGTTGCTCGTCTTCATAGGGCTTTATATGGTCTTAAACAAGTTTCACGGGCCTCGTACATGAAGTTTGATCTTTTTCTTACCTCCCATGGCTTTCTCTCTTGCTCTTCTGATCCCAACTTATTTACCAAACACCAAAAATTATGGTAGTTTTGTAATCCTTGCCCTTTATGTGGATGATACAATCCTTGTTTCCAATGATTTGGGATTTCTACACCAAATTAAGCAATTGTTATCTTTGGCATTTGATATGGTGGATCTTGGAGAGCTTCACTCGTGTCTCGGCATTCAGATTCAAAGGGATCACAGCAAAGGTATTTTATTACTTCGACAGACAAAGTTTATTGAAGATACTATTAAGAAGTTCGGTTTGGAATCTGCACATTTAGCAACTACTCCTTGTCTTGCGAGTTCCATGAAAAACACTTCTGATGGTGGTGGCCAGCTTGTTACAAATTACCCATTTTCTAATTTGGTTGGATGTCTTCAAGTTGTTGGTTTGAACACTCGTCCTGACATTTTGTTTATTGCTAACTATCTCGGGCAACATCTTGCATGTCCTTCTCTTAAGCATTGGTCTTCAGCAAAGCGCGTGTTGAAATACTTGAAAGGCACTACAGATTATGGTTTGGTTCAACGACAATTCACATCCGACTCCATTCCATCTCTTTCTCTTTTGGGTTACACACAGATGGAGATTGGGCCAGCTCACATTTATCTATGCGATCTACTAGTGGCAATTGTTTCTTCATTAATGGTTGTCTTATTTCTTGGACCAGCAACCAAGAAACAACGTTGTGTTGTAGTTTCTACAACCAAATCTGAATATGTTGTGGCATCACTTGCAGCTCGTGAACTCATTTAGCTTCGACAAGTGTTGATAGATATTGGCCATTCTCCTCTTTCTAGTACAACTCTTGCGATGTGATAATCAGAGTGCTATTAGTCTTGCAAAAGACTATGTCCAACATAACAAGTCAAAACATATTGCTATGCATTACCATTATGTTCGATATGAGGTATGCAAAGGCACTATCATGATTGAACATTGTCCAAGTGACCAGATGATTGCAGATATTCTTACCAAAGGTCTCAATGCGTCACGCTTCATTCTCTTGCGCTCAGAGTTTGGAGTTGCCTCGGGCTCACTCTTTCTAGATTAGGCTCCTTACGGTAGCTTTGTACATATATCGTTGTAATCTTCTAGACACCATGCACTTTGCACATTTCACAATTGCACACTATGACCTCTTGGTCCTTTTGTATATTTGTACATAGATGCACAATGCACTTTCACATCATTACTTCTAGTTCATATTTTCACATTTGTATAGGGGCTTGGGTTTTTCCCTTGTACTCCCCAAGGGTTTTTTCATCCATAGCTAGAGACCCTTGTTTGAGTGGGGGTGTTGGAGCTCTATATATGGTTCACTCTACCTAACTTGGTCCCACCTATATATATGTATCTTGTCCTCAATCTTTGGGAGCGTATATGATGTGTCCCTTGTCTCATCTCTTTCTCTCTACATTTCAACAGTCCTAATGCTTTTCATTCCTACTCTTCTACTCATTTTCCCCTCTAATCTCTGGACATTCATCTCTTCCCTCAACTAGCCCCCACAAATTTTTCCTCATGAGCAGATACATGGTTTTTGTCTGCCATGTGTAAAACTCCTCCCCATTAAATCTGGCTATTTCTTGTGCTGTACTCATGGTGATGTGAAGGGGGTCTTACCTCTTGATCCAATCTCAAGATTCAATGGTAGTGTCTACCCTTTTACAACTCAATCTGGTGTTTAAGAGATTTTTTCAACAAATTTAGCAGCATAAAATCACCAGAAACTACATTAAATCACCAGAAATGACATTAAATCAAGGGTAACCAATTTGTACGGGATGGTTGGAGTATCAAACCAACTCCGAATTGCAATTTGAAGTTATAGGGATCTGTATTAGATACCTAATGGTTAATTTGAATCCTCAATTACACTAAAATATAGTGATTAGCATTGATTAATCATTGATTAGCAAATTAATCCACTGTATTGTGTGCAAAAAAATAGAGTATGCAGGGAGTGCAAATCTAGTGCCTTAGACTTCAAATCAGCTCAAATGCTTTCAAAGACATCAATAGAAATGAGTCTAGTAGAGGATAAAGCCAAGAAACACAATATTTGACCAATATTGAATGCTTAATCTATGTTTTACCAAAGCCACCTCTGCAGATTTGATGAAGAGCTTGGATCTCACTATAGACTTGATCAAATTGAATTCTGACTTCACCAGCTTGTAGAGCATGCTTGAAAACCCTCGGGGTTAAGAGGAATTAGGCTGATTTGATTTGATGAAGTGAAGATCTCAATTTTTCTCAGGAAAAACCTGCGCTGGAAAAAAACATAAATCCTCCTAGATGCGCTAGCCGTTTGCGCTTGTGATTGGCTTGGCTCGAGCTCCTATGGGTTAGCTATCTTGGGCTAGAAGGGTTTGGGCAATGGTTGAGTGTGCAAGGAGAGGGAGCTCCTCCACTGGTTGGGGGTACAGAGGTGAGTTGAAAAATAACTTAAAATTTGATTAATTTCTAATTATCTATAGTCCTAATTAACTAGCTAATGGGCTCATAAACTTGATGGATTCTAGGCATGGCTCTGATACCATGTTGAAATTAGAGCAATGTGATGAGCTATGGTGGATCAAATACTAGAATCAACATCATTAACAAAGTGATTAGCAAATAATTAAGGCATGGATAATAAAAAACCAGCAAATTATCATAAAGCCAATGCCTCAATTTATAGAGTTTACATCCAAGCATCTAATCCCACAGATTTCTTCTTGATTCACTCCACCTCTCCTAGAATATCTCCACCTCTTTTGCTTGATTCTCTCCACCTCTTCACTTTTCCTAGAATATCTCCGAGAATATCTCCACACTTCCTAAAACACCATATTGGGGAATATGGGAATTTCCCACAAGTTTGGGACACGTGGTCAAAAGTTTGGATTAACCATAACTTGAACACCACTAATCCAAAATGAGCGCTTTATAGCTCTTTAGATTCCATTTTTCAAGCGCTTTCCAACGATAGGTCATATGATAGGGTTTTGAGAAACTTACAAACATGTTATCCATGTCTCCTTTTTTAAGTATTCAAAAATGGAAATTGGAAAATTCCCAAATTCACTAATATGGTGTTCTAAATCTTCTCATGCTATCCTTTATTCTCTCCCAATAGATTCTTCTCACCTTTTCACAGGTTCTTTCACATTTACACATTCTCATTTATAGCCTCTAACCAAGGGCTTGTTCCCGCACACACCCTATTCACTTGTATATTTCAACATAAGTGTGGGGCCTATCCCCCAAGCGGGTCATCAGTGTGTCCACTGCCTCACTAGATGAGCTCGATATCTGAACACTCCCCCTCCAGCTCAACTCCATCTCATGTACACCAAGCAAAGCCTTGAATCTGCGGAGCTTCTCTGTACCCAATGCTTTGGTGAAGATGTTAGCGACCTGATCCTGTGTGGTGCTGACATAAACAAGGTCAACGTCTCCTACCAAAACCTTCTCTCTGACAAAACGGTAGCGGACCTCTATATGCTTTGTGCAAGCATGAAAAACTGGGTTCCTGGCCAAATTTATACTGCTAATGTTGCCACAGAAGATAACAACTTGTCTATCCACCGATAGATCCAAATCTGCAAGTAGTCTCTCAACTAGCTACCTCACATAGCAGCACCTCTGTACTCCACCTCTATACTGGATAGAGCAGTCCTAGGCTGCTTCGTGCTACTCCAAGTCACAGAAGCAGCACTCCCAGAGAAAACATGAAGCCACTAGTACATCTTCTATCTGAGATGCTATCAGTCCAATCAGCATAAAATATG
Organism: Cibotium barometz; assembly: GCF_041138505.1. NCBI lineage: Eukaryota > Viridiplantae > Streptophyta > Polypodiopsida > Cyatheales > Cibotiaceae > Cibotium > Cibotium barometz. The sequence goes on from NC_141087.1 coordinate 28,786,039, forward strand.
TGTACCCATGTACACATATCTCTGTCCGAGTTTCAAAAAACAGTCCACAATGCACAATAGACCTCACATACCTCAGTATGTGTCTCAATGCATCCAAATGTAGCTTCTGAGGAACTTGCATAAACTGACTCGCCAGCCCAATAGCATAGCTCTAAAATCTAGCATGGTGATCGTCATGTAGATCAAGCTTCCTACTATGTGCCTATACATAGTAGAATCCTCCAAAATCTCTCTTGAATCTACACTCAACTTGCCATTTGATCCAATGGCATTGAGATAGGCTTACAGCCTGTCATACCATACTTCAACATGTCTAAGCCATAATCCAATACCATTTGGTAACCTAATCACCTCAATGCCCAAGAAATATCTGAGCTTCCCCAGATATTTCATCTTAAACTTCTGTCTAAGCAAGATATTTACATCAAACATCTCTGCATCATGGTCCCCTGTAATGATCAAGTCATCTACATAGATGACAACAAGCACAACCCCTCTATCACTGTGTCTCACATACACTGAGAAATCTGCATTGGCTACATGAAAGCCAATAGTGAGAAGATATTCAGAAATCTTTTTCATGCGTAAGCTTGTAAAATATCTCTCTCTTCCCTTTGTCCTCTCTCTATGTTCTTTATGATTGACATTTAATAGTAAAAGTCATTATGCATTGGCAATTTCTTGTTTTTTGAATGGTGATAATCCATGTGGATGATTGGGATTGAAGATTTACACATTTTGGGATCAAGTTTTTTGGCATTAGAAAAGGGGGATAATTTTTCTCTTTCTATTTTTTCTCAAAGTCTTTGAAAGTTTAAAAGAGAGAGAGAGAGAGAGAATTAATTTTTGTATGTATGCTATGGATAAATCACAACCACCCCCAAGGATGGTTTCTGATGGTGGGTGACGAGTTGGTTCACCCTTTAAATGATGGGTTCAATAAATAATGCATATTTTTTTACAATTTACTTTTTTTTTTCATGGTCACTCAAAATAAGTTGAGTATTTTACAACCAAAAAACCTAAAATATAAGCCTATTAAAATGTAACTTTTTCCCTCCTTTTAGCGTTGTGACTCTATTTTTTGGCTCTTGAGTTTCAATAACATAAACTCCATCATTATGAATCTGTGGTTTTTCTTCTAGTTTCTCACCTTTAAAAATTTGTTTTATTACAAAGGAGAAACTTGGACTACAAACAACTGCGTTAGATCCTTTGGATCTGCTTTAAAGATGACTTGCTCAAGGCCAATTGGATTCCTCTGGTCGTTCCAAAATTTTGTAGAGTCAACTTGGACAAAGCCACTCTTGTCCTTCCTTACAGTTGCAATTTGTCCATTTTTTATGACCTTGAACCACTTCACATGAAAAATAAACATGTGAAAGAAACCTTCATGATGTTTTGAATAGTTCCACAATAATCAAGCATGCTAACTTCTACATTCACATCACTTGTACTTGATTGGCTTTCTTGCACAAAGTTAGCTTTGACGTCAGTGTCAAAAGCTGTTCTTTTTACAATCGATTCGCTCCACCCAAAAATGATGCCCATTTTATCAAAGTGCACCATATTTACGATACTGTAAAAGCACAACAAGAATCAGCATGCAAGGTGATGTATGATAAATAATTTCTTTTAAAAAATTTAATGAGATAGTAATCAAGGAGAATGATTACTTACATGCCAATCACAACGTTTTACAAGCACCTCCTCCTCCTCAATGATAGTCTCACCATTATACTTTTATTGTGTTATTGTTTCATCAAGCCAAGTACTCGAAGGAAAGGCATGTAGTTGTGCCGCAAGCTGCGAAGAGTATGGTAGGATTCATGTTGTTCGACTTCTTCTAAAATTTTGTCAGGCTACGATATGTTGTGACTTCACCTCTTGATATCTTTCAATCCATTTAACCATTGCATTTGAGTTAAAAGATGCAAAATTTATTGATATTATCTGGGAAGGCATTGTCCATTTCCCTTACAAGACCATTTCCTTGTGGCTCTTTCCCAACTACTCTATCATCTTCAAGATGGCTCCATAGTCGAGGGATCTCTGGTTGATATGTATCGAGAAATTCTTTTACTACATGAATAAGATATTATTGTACAAGCCAACATTTAGCCATACTATCCTCTAGCCAAGCTCATTGCTGCACAAATCCCTTTAAAGATTTCACAAATCTCTCTAGAAAAAACATCCACCGACTAGGGAGAGTCCTTATGCAACTGCAATCTCATCACAATGATGTGAACTAAGAGGTGCAACTGAATGGTCAATATGCTTGCTCGTAGAAACTTTTTTACCATGCACACGCTTTCAAGGAGTTTAAATGTGTCGCCTCTAAGGTATCTTGCCTTATTTCTTTGGTGGAGATCCAACGCACTAATGTAATAATCTTGTATATGGTAGCTCTTATTTCTTTGGTGAGGCATCCCTTTATTACAATTGGAAGTAGAAATTGTAGAAATTTATGCTAATCATGTGACTTTAAGCCACTCAGCTTATCATATTTTTTGAATGCATCCTTTAGGCTATGCATAGATCCAATTGGGGTGCAAAACTCCATAATGGTCCTCTTTACTTTTTTTTCCTCCAATTTATTTAAGACCCAGGGTGGACCACCTTCCCATCAAGTTGTGGTTGTAGCCACAATTCTTCCATATGACCTGCAACCACCAAATCATCCTTTTGTCCCTTACTTTATTTGGCCCCACTTATGGTTTTTCAAAGCACCTTAGCTACATTTTTGAAGATGTGCATTGGGTCCAGAAGATGGTTTATTAGAGGATTTTCTCTTCATCCCCGGCGGGGGTGCAAAATTTTCATTATCCCTCCATATTTTCTTCTAGTCATTTGTCTTTAAACATGGAGGTGGTCTACCTAGATTTTCCTCTTACATTTTGTGTTTCTCAGGGAGATATCGCACATGACCCTAGTACATTGTCTTTTGAAGTGAAGTAGAGTAACAAGTATCCAATGCAGTCCATATAAGGGGCATGCATTGTATCCACACTAAAACAGAATGAGAGTTTAGTAGCAAAACTAGCATTGCTTTTATAACTAGCAGGATACGGAGATGTCAGGCCCATTTCATTGTTAAACATGCTATTATTTTTGCTACAACTGGATCGCTGCTTTAGCAGTCAAAATAGTAGCATTTTTTGTTGTTGTGTAGTGTAATATCACTGCTAGGCAAAAATATAACATTGTGTAGCATTGAAATATCACTGCTATTTTTGTTGTTGATGAGCAATGAATGTACTGTTGCATAGTAAAAAAAAGTTGGGAAAATTTGGGGAGTCTGCACAGAACTCCCCAGTCTCTGCCCCGCAGCTCTTTTTTTTCTAATATAGACACAGTAAAAGTAACACAACTTCATGTCCTACGCATTGTCATGTAAAAGTCTAATGTAAAACTTGATAAATAGAAAAACAAAGACAATTGTAATTCATGGTTTTAGGAATGTGAAAATTCAATTTTAATACTTGGTAGAATTACATAAGTGTATAATTCCAAAAAGCGCATATACAAGATAACGGGTAATGAAAATCTATGGAGCTAGGGGCTACATTGAGGAGGTCTACATCTCATGCATTGTGATTATTATTGTTCCTTGAAGCTCCCACCCCTTCGCTTCTCACATTTCCATTGCTTCTTGCTTGGACATTTGCACCACCGTTTCTAGTTACACGATCGTAAAACATAATAAAACTAAACACAAGTGAAAATGAGTTTTGCACAAACAAAGAAGTTAAGGGTTTAGGAATGTACAAGCATGTTCTCTTGTAATAACAATATATCCTTTGTCTTGCACCCTTTTAGATAGACCTTCAAAACCTTGTTGTAATGCAAAAACATATTCATCTTGCGTAGGGGGTGGTGTCCACTACTTCAAGCTATAGACATACAAACAAATGATCATTTTAGGAAGTTGTTATTTAAGATAACCTTCTTTAATTAAAAGGTAAGATACAATTTGATGCTAATATATACTTACAAATATTGTTGGGATATCAACGACTCCTTCACATGTAACATTGCACCGCAAGTTAAGAAAGAACATAAATACTTAAAACTCTTATGCATATGGCTAATGCATAAGGGTATTGCCATGCCTAGGAAGGTATCGGCATGCATAGGAAGCTACTAGCATCATGCATAGGAAGCTACCGACAGGCATAGGTAGCTACCAGCATGCAATGGAAGCTAACGGCATGCCTAGGTAGCTACTAGCATGCCTAGGTAGTTACCGACATGCCTAGGTATGTACTGGCATGGATTGGAAGCTATGTGCATGCCTTGGAAGCTACCGGTGTGCATAGGTAGCTATTGACATTCCTTGGAAGCTACCGACATGCATTGGTAGCTATCGGCATGCCTAGGTAGATACTGGCCTACATTGGAAGCTATTGACATAAAGCTTATGCATATGGCTTAGGAATATGGCCATCTCTTCAGAGAAGTATAGCTCTCTAAACGGTATCCATAGATCATGGAAAAAAAAACCCTAATCTAAAAAACCTAAACTTATAAACCCTATAACATGTAATAGAATAAGAGAAGAAACATACAAGAAAGAGATCTCTTACCTTGTGAGACTTGTATGCATTGAAAACCTAAAAAATCAAACCAAAATAGGGGAAAAAAAGTAGTAATAAAAACTCTAATCTTAAAAGTCCTAAAACTTTAAAACCATATAAACATGTAACAGCATGAAAGAAGAAACACACAAGAAAGAGATCTCTTGTGAGACTTGTATGTGTTGAAAACCTACAAAATTAAACGAAGTCAAAGAAAAAAAGTATTAAGAAAATTCAAGATTTCTTATCATATGAAGATTTAATGGTGGAAAGTTCTTAATTAGGAAAAAAGAAGAAGGGAAAATACTCATAATGGTTAAGCTTCAATAAAAAGGGAAAAAGAAGAAAATAAAAACTTAAAAGAGAGGAAAGAGAAAGGAATTACTCACAAGAAAGCTTTCATGGAAAGCTTGCTTGCATAGAAGATAAATGAAAAGAGTAGACATACCTTGCTGTCTTGAGCTTGAGGAGGATAGGGTAGGAGAGGAAAAAGTGATACATAAGGAATAAACTTGCATTCAGAGTATAAGTTTGTTGTATTAAAAAGATAAAACTACGCAGCGGCAAAAGAAGTGATAAAAAAATATTTTTAAAGTATAGCAACATTCTTTTGTTGCTATACACGCTGCTAGAAAGCAAAATTTCATTGCTGAGCAGCGACACTTCACTACTAGGCAACGACATTTCGTTGTAAAAAGAGCTGCGCAACATCATGAAAATCCTTGAATATTTCTTTTGAAAATGCTGCTAAAAAATGCTAGTGTGCTGTCAATGTATTGTAGTGCCAGATGTATTAAAGCCTTCAAATTGACAAAAAAGGTGATCAGAGCAACAACATGGAACAATATGTGCAAAACCTCACAAGTTTAATTAATTAAGTAACAATGCGAAGAAAATTGTTGAAGTATGTCTCAAAACTTACCCGAGCATTCTCTGTGGCCTAGCCAATCATGCATAGTCCGCATTCGCATAGTTGTAACTCTTTGCCCATAGCACTTGGACATGTCATGAACCTGAATTCCATCCCAACTTGTTTGAAGCTCCTCTGCCAATGGGGCCAAGTATACATCCGTGTCCTTTAATTTGTGCTTCCCAGGAACTATCAATGATAGTAAGAGGTGTCCCGTCTTTATTGCTAGCCATGGTGGAAGTTTATAATTTAGAAGGCAAATAGTCCATGTGCTCCATGATGAACTTCGTAGAACAAATGAATTCACACCATCCATTTCTAGCCCTAGACGAATATTATGAGGATATTTCTTAAAAATAGGCCACTTCTCCCCAATGTGTCTCCATGCGAGCGAATCATCTAGGGACACACATGACATTATCTGTGAATCTAGTAGACCGATGCCATGCCAATGCTTGAAGGCTCCATGTCGCAAGATTGACAAACACCTCAATGGATGCCACGCTAGTGTTTGGAGGCTCCAGGTTGCAAGTATATTGGGGTGCCACGATGTCATTGTCTGTCATTTGCACTGCATTGGGATGTTTTTAATCTGGGCTAATGGGGGTCTCTTATCTAGAGAAGACCAAATTTTTCGGTCAATGTAATCTTAAATGTCAAGCGTAGCAAACCAAAAGGCAAAGAATTAAATTCAAAGTTTGTGAAAAATTATAGGAACCAATAATTGCGCCAGTATCAGTTATGGTATACTTGCGTATAGTTATCATAAATTATTTTAATATGATACTAATGTTTATATGATATCAATAATGATGCAGATACCAACGCTCGTAAAAATTATAGAACTATGCCACGCAATTGTTATTTCTGTTTCTTAAAGTTTTGGATTGGATTTAGAGGTGAAGACTCCTTACCCCCTTCTTGTTTTTTATGTTTCCCCCTTATTATTGCCATGGATTTACTAATGTGTGTGTGTGTGTGTGTGTGTTTCTATGTGTTTGTTTTGTTTTGTAGGTTTTTTTTCTTTTATTCCTTCTCTCACTGCCAGATATGGACTGTAGACCCTTGTTGCTTATGTTCTTTTTTCTCCTTTTTTTACTTGTATATAAGAGGTCCTGAGATGGAGAGGTGGGTAGATAAAGCTTGTGTGTATAGGCTTTTTTCTTTGTATAGAGTTTAAATCTCATGCATAGAGCTTATGAATAAAGCGCATGCATAGAGCATATGCATAGATCTTGCATAGGCTTCTTGCAAGATCAATGCATAAGCTCCATGCAAGCTTATAAGAAAACTATGCATAGAGCTTTCATAGGCTTCTTGCAAGCTCTATGTATAAGCTTCAAGCTTGCATAAAGCTTTTGCATAGAGCTTGCATAGGCTTCTTACAATGGCTCTATGTATAAGCTTCAAGCTTGCATAAAGCTTTTGCATAGAGCTTGCATAGGATTCTTACAATGGCTATGCATAGGCTTCTTTGCAAGCTTGGATGAAGCTTATGCATAGAGCTTGCATAGGCTTCTTGAAATCTCTATGCATAGTCTTCTTAAAATCTTGCATGGAGCTTATGCATAGAGCTTGCATAGGCTTCTTTCAAGATCTATTCATATCCTTTCAATCTCTTCCTTAGGTTTACCTCTATGCATAGCCTTGCAAGCTCTTGCTTAGGTTTACCTCTATGCAAGCTAAGGCTTACCTCTATAAAAGCTCTATGAATGCTTCTTGCATTAAGCTAGATGCATAGAGCTTAATGCATGCATGCTTCCTGCATTTAGCTCTATGCATAAAGCATAATGCATGCATAGAGCTTGATCCATACATGCTTCTTGCATCTAGATCTATGTATGCTTCTTGCTTCTAGATCTATGAATGCTTCTTGTATATAGCTTAATGCATGCATGATTCTTGCATGTAGTTCTATCCATGCTTCTTGCATATATCTTAATGCATGCATGCTTCTTGCACCTAGATCTATGCATAGAGATTAATACACACATAGATCTCTATGCATCTAGATCTATGCATAGATCTTAAAGAGTTCATTAAGCTCAATGCACTTAGATCTTTGCATAGAGCTTACTACATGCATTAAGCTATATGCATAAAGCTTAATGCATGCATTTAAGCTCTATTATGCATCTAGCTCTATGCAAGCATGATATACACATTCTAACAAACTCTAACTTTTTGTATGTTTGTAGGATCATGGCCGATACCCTGGGAGGTCACAACCCTTTTTGGACATGTTGCAGCACACCTCTGCCATGCCTATACCACAGGCTCTAAGCCCAAAGTAGTTTTTTGAGTTCATCTCATAGGCTACCCTTGAGTAGAGAACTGTGGCACAAGAGTACTTTGGGGGCAAGGGGAGCGCTAGACCATTCAATCCATCCACCACCAATGCAGCTCCATCAATCCCGAATCCCTTGCTTACACTGGCACGTACTCCTATCCGTAGCTTGTTGATTACATGTAGATGTAGTTGTGGTGGGGGTGGTTGTGGTGGTTGTTCTAGGAGTGGAAAGGCAGATGCAATGTCTCCTACACGTCTACGCGCACCCATCTACTCAGCTAGTACACCACGGACACCTAATAGGACTCCTTACGCTCCTCACATGGCATCCGTAGAGAAGGAGTATCATGTGTGCATATCAGAGCCATGGTCATGTATGACGTAGGGAAGGAGATAAAAGGGCACATCCACCAGATCCTAAAGATTCAATTTGCACATGAAGTGATAAATAAGTGGGATGCCTTGGATAAAGAGAAGAAAAAATTCATGATTGAGCAAATCAAGAGCGAGTACACTCAGGTGATGTAGTGCCAAATTAATGGATCAACAATTTCATGGTTAAAACCATGGCATTGCTTGGATTTGAGGTATGAGATGCTGACGAGAGAAGCTAAAACCTACTTGGTTGATGAGGAGGAGTGGCGGATGATCCAGGCCGCATATAGAGATACGCGTGATAGGAACAACCAGTAGGGGGCAACTGCACAGGGGCTCAAATGGAGAGTGTTGTCTCTTCATACCTTGGTAGTGGAGGATACGAGTCCTTATGCGAGTGTTTGTAGGTTGTTTTTCAAATCTCTTTTATTCATTGTCTATAATGTGCATTGATTGCATCCTCTAAACCTTCAGTTGGTTGGTTGATTGATGTAGAGGAGCATGGTAGGTTATCCTCCATTTTCGCAGGAGGAAAGATATGGCTACAAGTTTGGCACACAAACGCTTCTTGAGCAATTGGAGTCCAAGGTTACACATATCAATTGCGAAGCCGCAGCATGTGGCAAGAATCCTACTATTGCTTGCATGCATATGCTCATTTGTACTGTCATGTTTGCATTGAATGCTAATTTTTTCTTATGTATGCATTGATATAGGATATGCCTCATCCCTTACTGGCGAGATGAGTAGTGTGGTGCTAGCCTCTTAAGTCTACATAAGTTTTGTACACATGATTTTTGGCATTTTGTTATCCATGATTTGGATCAACACTTTTATAGAAATGATATTACTTTTTTACACGTATTTTATGTTGCTATTTTAACATGTACATATGATGGTCTAGCACATACAAAGTGTTGTTATTCATGCCTTGGATCATCAGTGGCATGTAATTACAAATAATGTAATCATCTTTTCGAGTTAATACAAAATGTAGGTTTTCTCTCAGTTCTTAGTACAATTGGACAAGTACTCTTACCAACAACAGGCCAACTGCAATATCTGCAAGAAGCAACACAGCTGCACCATTCTACCCAAAACAAATTCCTACATAGGATGCCAGTATTTGCATTGGTATGCTAGTATTATCAATGCTGAAACTACACATTTATCGACATGTATACGAATGCCAACACCGATGCCAATACAACTTCTTATGTGCTGGGGGTATACCAATGATGAAACTATACATTTATCAACATGTATACGAATGCCAACACCGATGCCAATACAACTTCTCATGTACTGGGGGTTTACTAGCACACATATCGGCATGCTATTTACCATGCCTTCTTCAGGCCTTGGTAAACCATCATTCCCTTGTAGTGTTTGTGTAGTTATTGGGTGCCATTTAACCACACTCATCGAGTCATACATCACAATACAATGGCATTTCATATTTATGATCTGAGGTACTTGCATACACTTTGTCTATCCTTTATTAAAATAGCGTCATCTTAGATATTTAAAGTTGATTATAATTTTAGTGTGTAGGAGCTTATAACAATATCCACATGTGAAATAAAAGAAGAATATGTAGAGACAAATTTTGTTTTGGCAAATATTGAATGCTACTATGCAGCAATGTGGTTACCCACATGTCTGCAGATTTCCATGGTTTTATGTGGCAGATGAGGCAAGAGCTAATTGGAATGTAGTTAGAACTATTTCTAATGGGGGTACAAAGAATATAATGGATAATTGAGAGTGATCTTGTTTGTTCCATTGGAAATAAAGCTTACATAAACACATAAAGAAGTATGTTAAAATTGAATATAAAAATAAACACCTTGCTATTTGTGAAAGATGTTGTAGATTGTGTACCACTAAGAAAGAGGTAGGAAAAAAAGTCAACAAATATGAGCATGGTGGTGAGAAGCCCATGTACATGAAAACAATATCCCATGAATGGATATAAGGTTGAGTTGGTGGGAAGGTGCGGATTGCTCATGGGGGGGATCTAATGTATGCGATACAAGTCATGACCATTCTTTGATTACATTAAATTTGCATTTATTTTATGCTAACATTTTTTAAATTTTCCATAGGTTGCAAAGATTCTATTAAAAATTCATGCATTGGAAGGACTAATCTGGCCGAGATCATGCATGTAAGTTGACTTGCTAGAGCGGGTTACAAGAGTAACATTACTTTATATGATGCATGTGTATCAAATATGGCAAATGAATTGATACAAAGTGCAAAGTAACATGCATATATGATGAGGAAGCATGTTGGGTTCCTAGTTTGGAAACCTTGATAAATAGAGCATCGTCAAGGACCACACCCACACCACCTCAAGTTGCACAAATAGTGCACAAAGCAATTTGCAGCAGGGACACCAATGTTTGAAGGTGAATGGCCACTTCATGGCGGTGAAGACAAAGAAAATTTGCAAAGACAGAGACAAAAGTTGACATGAATTGGTCTAGACAATAGCTAACATCGACCAAGATACATGAAAGGAAATAGAGAATGTAAGCAAAGAGGACAACAAAGGAAAATTAGTTTTCAATCTCTCCAACTCAATCACAAGCTTCAAACCATGGGAGGATTGAATTTGCATTTATTTTATGCTAATATTTTATAAATTTTCTATAGGTTGCAAAGATTACATTAGAAAGGCATGCATTCGAAGTACTAATGTGGCCCAGATCATGCATGTAAGTTGACTCACTGGAGCGGGTTACAAGAGTAAGATTACTTTATATGTTGCATGTTTATCAAATATGGCAAATGAACTACTACAAAGTGCAAAGTAACATGCATATATGATGAGAAAGCATGTTCAGTATGGTCCTAGTTTAGAAACCTTGATAAATAGAGCATCGTCAAGGACCACACCCACACCACCTCAAGTTGCACAAATAGTGCACAAAGCACTTTGCAGGGACACCAATGCTTGAAGGTGAACGGCCGCTTGATGGTGGTGGAGACAAAGAGAATTTGCAAAGAAAGAGACAAAAGTTGACACGAATTGGTCTGGACAATAGCTAACATCGACCAGGATACATGATAGAAAATAGAGAATGTAAGCAAAGAGGACAACAAAGGAACATTAGTTTTCAATCTCTCCAATTGAATCACAAGCTGCAAATCATGGGACAATTTCATTATAAAAACTTAAAAGAGAGAGTGCAAGAGAGAGGCCAACCAATGTTAAAGACAAAGTTCACAAAACTTGGCGGGAAATTTGATGAACCCCACTTAGCTACAAGCTTAGCTACAAGGTGAAATGTTTTGACCTATTATATGGCAATGTAAAATGTAGTAGATACATTCAAAATGTAGTAGATACATTTAAAATTGTGCAAGAGGGGTACAAACTCCTTACTTCCTCTCTGAAAAGGTGTCACCTAGGAGGAGGAGGTAAAAAATCACAAATGATGTGGTTTTGTACATCACTCATACATGGCATGTGGATAATAATATCACGCATGTTCAAGAACTCCTGTCTATCTAGAAGGTGGAGGAAGGAACAAACATCACATCAAAAGAACTAAGTAATGTAGGTGGTTTTAGGATGAAAAAACATGGGATGGTTTTAAGAAAGCTACTTCAAAACTAAGTGATACATGAGGGAGTAGAATTAGGAGCAAATGAGGTACAAGTAGATTCCACATTAGGGCCAAAAACGGCTAGAAAAGGGCTGTTTGTTAATCCAAGGATTAAGAAATTGTCCAATTGTGAATTGACACGTATACAAAAGTATGGCATTCTTGTCTCCTCCAAATGTCTTCTTAACGGTTCTATTTTAGTGGCGAACGGCTAAAACGGCTAAATTTAGATGTTTACGATGGCTAACATTAAAGTTTGGGTCCAAAATAGTGACATCTTGTTCCATTTTTTATTTCAAAAAATCAAGCATTAAGATACGAAATCCTCTTTTCAGGCCTTGAAAACAACACTATTAATGACAAAACATCAGACGTCTACTTTCCGCCTTCCTTTCATTTTGGCATATGGTTTATTCTTTCTTCTTTGCACTTTCAAAAGATTCACTATTCAAAAGATTCACTATTCAAAAGATTTACTATTTTTCTCTTCTCTGTGAGCTTCTATGGCGTCCTCACGTCGTCCTTCTCATAATATAACTTCTTGTGATTTTCATAACACGAGAGAAGATGGTGTTTGGAAACCCATGTCTTTTCGTGTGAATGATTGGGTAACAATGCTTCCCTCTTGCAAAGGTGCCCACAGGGTGAAAAGAACCAAGCGAAATGAAGTGAAATCCCATTGGAAAGGTCGTGTTCTTGCATTCAAAGTGACCGACAATGGCTGGCTTGCAAAAGTTCAACATGTCTACATGGCCAAAGACATGGTGTTGAACTTGGGATTCTCCATTCTTACTGTAATTCAACAAACCTTTATCTATTTGACACAACACAATATTTCTCTTTCTGATATATTTGTTGTTTGTTTCATTTCAGTTATCTTTCCGTCAACAGCTGTGGAGTGGCAGCCTGTTGAGAGCTTAAGTGGCACATTCAAGGCAATTCACAAGGGGATTGCAGATGTCATGTACGCAGACAAACCACCTTCATTTTACAAATCAGTGGATATATTTGTGTATTTTGCAGAATACAGGGTTCCATCAAGAGAAGGTGTTCATGGAGAATTGTATGACATACCTATTCCCACAATAATGTCACTAGAATGGGAAGTTCCTGATCCAAATACCATAACAAGCTTCAAATCCAAAATCAAAGATGATATTCTTAAAGCAATGTCTCCTGGAAGGATTTCAAGAAGGATTAAACTTCAATGGTTCTTGCCTATACATGTCTTTGTGGCATGTTTCAAAACAATGCAATTGGAGAGGACAAGAACGATGTGGCTTAATAGAAGACTATCTCTGACTGATCTGGACACTGTACTTGGAGAAGGATGGAATACCAAGGAAACTTTTCATATGGGGGACAATATCAGTTGTAGAGTAAGCCCAAATTCTTTGTCCATCTCATACCAACTGTGTCGCCAATCCTTAGTTTTGGGCTATGACTATAGGAGATGGAAAAGCAAGCTTGGTAGTTGGGTCCCTTTGGACTCTGAAGAGAATTGTCCAGAGTTTGAATTTAACATCATAGTCCATCCATTCATAGATCCTAGGAAACTCATAGTAACATCAAACTGGCGACTACAACATGTTAGAGAGTCGCTTGAGTTTCTGGATGAAATATCACTTGAATATAGATTCAAAATAGATGATATTGTTATCCGTACAAGGATGGAGAGTGTAACCTCATGCATCACATGTCTCCCCCCAAAAAAAGTTATATTTGAGCCACTTGCAAGGGCAAGTTTGTATAGTTGAAAATGATAATGTAATCAATATATTCTGCTAGATTTCGTCTCGTCTTCTTCACAAAATTGGTTAACAAATTGTTCGCGACAAAAAACAAGGTTTAACAGATTGATATCAAATTATTGATACAGAATTTTACAGAAAATTTACCCAAAAAGGGTGTGTTCATATGGACAAAATGAACAAAACAAAATCCAAAATGTGGAATCACTCTGCAAAATCAACTTTCCTTTTGGCATGAGATGACCGTGCATCTTTAGAGAATCTTTCTCTCTTCTGTTTGCTTCGATCAAATTTTGCTGATTGAGGTTCAAATTCTGGAGTTTTCAGCACTTGAGGTGTTGGAGAGGAAGACTTTAGAGTGGATTCCCCTAATGGTGGTAAGTTGGGCTCCTCTTTGAGACCTTCACGTGTTGGCGAGGGAGATCTGGCAGTGGGGTCTGGTTTTGGAGAAGATTCTTTGGAGGTTGGCCTTGGAGACTTGGCAGTCTTCTTGGGGAACATGAACAAGAAATTAAATGGAGAGCCAACATTTGCCCTCTTACTACCTTTGTTGGACAAACGACGCTTCTGAATTTTAAATTTCACTGGTGAGTGAAAAGGAAGACCTTTAGCAGCACTCCTCTCTTTGACAGGGGTCTTCTCTTTGATAGGTGTCTTCTCTTGAGCTGGAGAAGAGCTCTTCTCTTTGGTAGGAGGACTAGGGATCTTCTCTTTGATAGGTGTCTTCCCTTGAGCTGGTGAAGAGCTCATCTCTTTGGCAGGAGGGCTAGGGGTCTTCTCTTTAGCAAGTGGGCTAGGGCTCTTCTCTTTAACAGGAGGGGTAGGGATCTTCTCTATAGCCTGAGGGATCTTTAATTTAGAATGGCTCTTCTCTTTAGAATGGCTCTTTTTCCCCTTGGAAGACTTGCTCTTGGAAGGGCTCTTCTTTCTCTTCTTCTTCTCTTTGGCAGAGGTCTTTTCCTTCTTGAATGAGTCATCCTTGTCTTTGCTTTCCTTCTTCTCCCTTTTCCTTTTCTTTGAAGTTGTATCCTTGGCTCCAGGTGGAAAGGGAGAATCAGGATCATATGGATTGATGGATCTGCTCAAAACCATGGACACTGCCTTCTCCCTTACCCAACTTACCCAAGAATCTGAATACTCATGCAACTAAGACAAAAGAAAATAAGAAAGTAAGAAAACAGGTCACTCAATGTATTCACTAAATCAATCAATGGTTTTTATTCAAGAACTTACAGGAAGTGTTGTCATTCTGAATCTTGACTCAAGAAATCTCCAAGCATTAGCAAGAACCATCCATCCACAGGATGTTGAGTCTTTCTGCAAGGGAACTTCCTGATTGAAGTACTTAAAATCTTCAAGTTTGTAGTCTACATAGGTAGAGGCTAGAAAACTCAAGATAAGTTTGGCAGCACTGCAAACATAAAATTTTGAGGGTCAACCAAATAATTGAAATCATGCAAGAAATTTGAGGGTCAACACATGGCAAAATTGATTCTTACATTTTACTTCTCCCATGGATGGATGCCAAAGAGTTCATAAAGATCACATCTCTATCCAATAGATTGATAATAATAAGACTCCAATGGCCTCTGTGATAATATGAGTACTGAAATTAGTAATGAATACTGTCATGTCTATAATAGGCAAAAGGTAATTGAGAATGAGTCTTACACTTAAACATAAGGGTACACAATGTAATTGCAGGTAAGCATATCAAAGTTTTTGAGAAAACTTGCAAGATCCCCTTGTCTATTGAAAAGGCACTGTGTAACAAGGGGATCAAGAATTGTCACTTGCACAGCCATTGATTCATGAAGATCCCTCATAAGACATCTGGATACACAAACAAAACATGTCAACAAAATATGGTTCCTGGGAAATTCATCAAGAAAACAAAAGCAAATCCCTACAAACCTCAGGCAGATGAAGAGGACTGTGTCAGATATCTCAATATTAGGATTCACAAGCATGCTTGTGTCCTCAGGGGCAATGTCACAATACAACTCATCTTCTCCAGGCATGGACACATCTACTATCATTTGACCTGTCACATTCTTATAAAGCTCTGAATTGGATGAATGGAGAATCTCAGCTTGCTGAGAAAGAAGTGCATCCTCTGAAATTTTCTCTTGCTCTCTCTCTTTTTCAACTTCTTCTTTGATATCCTGAGCTTTTCTTGTATCATAAGGATGAGAAATATCTTCAATAACAACAGACTGCTTGGGTTGCCTTGCTGGAGGGATATTAAGAATTTCAAAAGCTCTCATATCTTGACTTGGAATAGGCTCCAAAGCTTTGTCAAACTTATATCTAAGTCTGGACACCAGCACAAAATCTTTGCTCATAAGAGTGATCCTATGAGCAAATGCAGCAGCAATGTAGCCATCATTCATAAAGTCGATTAAAAAATCTTCAACAGCCTATTGAAGACACATGAGGGCCTGGGTTTCCCATCGAACTTTCTGAAGATATGTGTTTCTCATTTTACCAACCAACCTTTCTGATATGTCCCTGACAACCCGTGTAAATGGCAGTCGAGGGATGAGGAGACTTGTAGATTTCTGTGCTGCTCTTATCTCTCTTAAGGACCTCACTTGATAATTCAATCTCTTTCTTGCTGTCGCCCTCGCACGAGGCTTTGGAAGGGGCTTTTCCTGTTCGGAAGGTCCTGGCTTGTCTTCAGCTTTTTCAGTCTCCAATGGTGGGTAAACTTTCCTTGCAGTCTGCTTCGTCCTTGCCATTGAAGCTAGAAAAGGAGACCAGATCAAGCAATTTGTATTACAGGACAAAAAAATGAAGTAGCCCGAACGAAGCGATATAGGGATTCCAAAGATTATGGAAGGTGATAATCGCTTGATTCGGGCACGAAATAAAAAAAAGAAAAATCCCGAACGAAGCGATGATGAGAATCCGAGAGGTTCGGATGTGTGTTATCGCTTGATGCGGGCAGGATTTAATGAAAAATTGAAGACCCGAACGAAGCGATGAGGAGAATCCTAGAGGTTCGGATGTATGTTATCGCTTGATGCGGGCAGGATTTAATAAAAATTTGAAGACCCGAACGAAGCGATGAGGGAAATCCTAGTGAATCGGATGTGTGTAATCGCTTGATGCGGGCAGGAACGAAGCGATGCGGAGAATGCAAGGATCTCGGATGTTCGTTATCGCTTGATTCGGGTAGGGAATTGAGAAAACGCTTGATATGGGAAAAGTGGGGTTGAGAAACAAAAGGTAGCCTGGGTTCGCTTGATACAGTGAACGGAGAAAAAAATGAATATTTTTAACAATATTAAGTTTTTATACCTCGGATATGTCGTACAAAGTACCGTTGAGTACACGTGGTATGTAATCATTATTGCCACGTGGCATAAACGGTCACTATTTAATGTCTTTTAGTCACGCAGTTTTAAAATTTTTCCCCAGTTTTGGACCACTCATTTGCGTCAGATCAAGCTGTGCACCGTTTTCTCTTCCAAACCCTATTTTGCAAAAACCAAAATTAATTTGGAGACCTTGGAATTGTCAAATCCCGCACCAAGCGATAGAGTCATTCCAATTCTTTTGGACCTTTCATTTTCGCTTGGTTCTGGCACATCAGAAATTTTCAGGCATTTTTCTCAATATCTCAATGAGTAAAGGTGTTGCGGGTCGACATGAGCTTGTTGAAGAAAGCCCAAGTGAGAAACTCTTGAATGCTATTTTGCAAGATGGTCATGATATGAAGGTATACTTTGATGCAGTGGAGATTTTCAATCCAAGGTTTTCTCTTTCAGATGTTTTGTTGAATCTCAAGGACATTCTTGAAGATGAGTACAACCAATTTGAAATGTCAATTCAAGCTCATTGTTTTCGTATCGGAGACCATGATTTTTGCCAACACCAAATGAAGGACACATAGGTCAAAGTAGTCATGGAGATACATTAATTGAACCTTAGATGCATACAATTATCATGTGGTGATAGAGGACTCTAAAAAGGCAAGAGTGACTTATGATGTGCACATCAACATGGAGCCCTCATGCACTTGTCCTGATTTTCAAAGAATGAGAGTGTGCATCAAAACCTTACTCTGCATGATGCAAGCATATAGACTGTATATTCTTACATTCACTACTCCTTCACAAGCATGAGAAGATGTTTGTCCATCAACCATCTCTTTTATTTATGGATGTATCAGCCTTGAAATGCCCTAGATGTTATGTGGTGTGGTGCCCCCCTTTTTGAAAGTGGAATCATCCTAAATAAAGTATCGCAATGCTAACCATTTTGTGATCAAGACCCTTTTGAAGGTTATGATATCAATGGTCCTCTCTTCTAATTCCACTACAAGTACCCCCCTTTTGGAGCTCTTGTTCTTTTCTTCTTATTCCATTACATGTACCCCCCACATGTGGTAAATGTGGGATAGGTGTTGATTCTCTGGGTGAAGTAAAGAGAGAGTACATGCTCCAAGCCTTTCTGAAATCCCAACATGTGGGATAAATATAGTGAATCCCAAGTGCCACGTTTCCTTAAGAAAGAGACCTTCATTCCCCACTAAAACCCTATGTAAAAAATTAAGCTTCAATACTTATTTCAAGACATAATAACATTAAAAAGTCACTAATGTTTATTTTGAGAATGCCAAAATTTGTCATCTATAGGCAAAGTGCATGTGTAGATTACTTGATTTAAACTTCTCCTTCCCTTCTTCCAGGTGTAATGAAGTAGATTTAATTGCACATGCACATGGGGGATGGGACCTAGGCACTTGGGCTTAGGGTCAAGCTATAGTGGTTTTGAAGAAAAAGTGTACAAGCTTTACAATTTCAAGGTAGAAATTCATTTACAATTTCAAGTGCAGAAATTTAGAAAGTTTGTTTGTTAACACTGTGTTTGCAAATATAGCCCTGCTAGGAATTGAACCTAGTCCATTAGTGTGAGCTATTGTGCCCCATACACCATAGGGTTCTCCTAACTTGTATACAATGTTTCTTGAGTGTGAAGATCTCCAAGCAATAGTGGAGGGTTTGGTTAAGAAGGTAAAAAGTTTGTAGCTTGGATCTTGAGATCATCAAGCGTTGAGTTTCTAGCTCTGCAAAACATTATCATGCATAATACAATGCAAGATTTGTGCTAGTCATTTCAACAAATATAAATCAAGTGGAGGATGCAAATGATGTGATACAAAATTGAACTCAAGAAGGACCTGCTCTATAAGAAGAGCAACTTTGTGATGACAAAAGAGATAGCATGTTCTCTACATAGTGCACATTTGATATGTCCCACATTACAAAGAAGATTGGAATAGGCCACTTACGCCACTGATGATATGACCACCTTGGTTACAATTTAGGTCTCACTCCTGCGCATCAAGATTGTCATGTGTATTAACACCTTAGCAACTCAAGCAGATAGCTAAGCAACTCAAGCAAGAGACAACAAGCAATAGACTAAAGGATCTAGTCCCAACAAACTATTGTTGCCATGGATATTGTCCATACTCTCAAGCACTAAGACTAATGTGGCTATGGTGGGGCTAAGCCTCAGCATTGTATTCACTCAGCCCTCTGACTTCTACATGCAAAATAGGAAGAAGTTTGAATGCCATCATCGAGCTTTAGCATAGCAAGGCCATCATAAACCTCTCAACGTTCTTTTGTGAGCAGTTGATCCAGTGTGGAAAGTAACTGTCTGCTTCATCCAACTTAGTGCATTTTTCATACTCAAAATTGACCTCTCATACAGCTGTGGTTGGTGTAAATGTTGTGTTTCTAGCTATTTTGACATTCGTGTAAATGATGGCAAGGTAAACACGTGGTAAGCTTTAGATAGAGCAACATATGAAATTGTGAGAGGTCATATCTAGTAATTGTGAGGGGAGGAAGCTCACAAGAGGTGATATGCTTAACTCCAAAGGACAAGGATATTTTGCACCGAGAAGTGACAAGAGGGCGTCCATTGAAATAGACCACGGATGGCGATTCAAAATCTGTTACTCTGACTCGGACTCCATGCTCTCAGTATCTATGGAGAATCACATTGGGTGAAGAGTCAAAATTCTTTGAAGTGATAATGGTGGTGAATATATTTCCAACTTATTTCATAATCATTACATCAACCATGGCATCCGCCCTATGAGTATACCATTCCATATGCTCCCCAACATAATGGAGTTGTAGAGTGAAAGAATCGTACAATTTTGAATGCAATGAGATGCATGCTTATTCATTCTTGATTATCATGCTCTTTTTGGGCAGAAACAGTATTGATGACACCCATTTTTGTTCAAAATCATATTTCAACTACTGCACCTTCTGGTAAGATTCCAGTCACAGCTTGGACAGGCCAAACTCCTTCTATTGCACATTTCAAAGTCTTTGGGTGTATTGCTTATATTCATGTCCCAAAAGAGACATGGCACAAGCTAGAACCTTCAAGTTTGAAGGTTATTTTTATTGGTTATTCTGTAACTCAAAGTGTTACAAGTTTTACGATCCAAGTTCTCAAAAGGTAATTATTAGTCGAGATGCTATGTTCAATGAGCAATTGATGGGAGGTTCGTGGTCCACAAATGATACAAAAACATTATTCACTTCTTTTCCTTTTCTACTTTTGGACAATGATTTGCATGATGACAACACTCTTTTGATGGATATTGGAGACAAGTCTATTGATGTTCATCCTACGGTTTCAAAGGAGATTGCTATAGATCTTGATATCTATGTTGATCTTCCTATTTTGAACTTGAGCACGGTGCAAATCATGTATATGATGATGATCTTGAAACCTTTAATCACATATTGGCTGTTTGTAAAGATCCTTCAACCTATGCAGAAGCTATGTGCTCTCCACAAAAGGAACAATGGAAGGAAGCCATGGAAGCTGAATATGAGTCTTTGATCTCGAAAGGTACATGGGTTCTTACCAATCTACCTTCTGATTGTAATCCTATCAACAAATGTAAGTCGGTTTACAAGACTAAAACAAAGGCAGATGGATCCTTTGATAAGTTCAAAGCTCGTTTAGTTTGCAAAGGGATACTTACAAATTGCAGGGATTGCCTATCATGACACTTTTTCACCCGTAGTTCGTAGTACAAGCATTCGAGTACTACTCGATTTTGCAACTTAGTTTGATTTGGAAATACATCAAATGGATGTTAAGATGGGTTTTCTTAATGGAGGAGTAAAGGAGGAAATATATGTGGAGCAACCTGAAGGATTTACAATTCCCAGAAAGGAACATCTTGTATGCCAAATTCCACCGTGCTTTGTATGGACTAAAACATGCTTCATGATGATGGTACATCAATATTAATCAATTTCTCACATCTTGGGGGTTTGTTTTTGCTTCTCTGATCCAAATCTTTATATCAAGCGCAATGTGGATAACCATTTTGTGATATTGGCCCTTTATGTTAATGTGTGTCTAATAATCTATCTTTCATGTAACAAGTAAAAAAGGTTTTATCCTCAGCCTTTGATATGGTGGATCTTGGCAACATCCATTCATGCCTTGTTATTCAAGTTCAAAAAGGTATCGTTCACAATGGTATTTTGCTTCTTCATCAAACAGAGTTTATCCAAGATATTGTTCAAAAGTTTGGATTGGCTACTTTACATTCGGCAAACACTCCTTGTGTTGCAAGCTCTAGTAGGAGTACCTCTGCAAATATTGAGGCTGAATCATTAGCTTTAAATCAACCCTATGCTAGTCTTGTTGGCTATCTTCAATTTGTGGGCATGAGCACTCATCCTGATATTTTGTTTCCAGTAAATCTGTTAGGACAATACTTGTCCTCTCCATCTAAACGTGTTTTTGAAATACTTGAAGGGCACTATAGATTTCGGACTTGTATATTGCCATCAAGAAGACATATCCTCATCAACTTCTCTTAATCTTTTGCATTATTCTGATGCTAATTGGGCAAGCTCTAGCTTTTCCATGCAATCCACCAGTGGTAATTGCTTCTTTTACAATGGTTGTTTGGTATCTTGGGCTAGTAAGAAACAACGATGTATTGCAGTTTCTACTACCGAGTCTGAATATGTAGCTGCATCTTTAGCAGCTCGTGAATTGGTTTGGTTTCAACAATTGCTTGCTAATATTGGTCATTCTCCTTCCTCAAGCACTCCTCTTAGATGTGACAACCAAAGTGCTATTAGTCTAGCCAAGGACTACGTGCAACATAGCAGGTCCAAGCATATTGCAGTAGTTCATTATGACTATGTTCGACATGAATTAAGGAAAGGAGAAATAATGGTAGAACATTGTCCAATTGATCAAATGATTGCAAACATTCTCACCAAAGGACTCCATGAAGCTCGGTTTACACTTTTGCGATCAGAACTTGGAGTTGCGGGTGGCGGACTCTCTTTTTGGCGATTAGCACATCTCATGTCATGTCAATTTTGTCTAGAATTGTACATAGCCCATAGACTTTAGGACACTTCACACATTACTTCACATCATGCACATTTATCCTTTGTACTTTGTATATAGAAGCACATTGCACATGGACTTTAAGGTGGCATTGTACATTTATATGTAAGAGCTTGGGTTTTTCCCTTGTGCTCCCAAGGGTTTTTTTTACTTGCAGCTGGAGACCTTTATTTGAGTGGGGGTGTTGGAGCTATATATAGCTAGCCCTAACTCACTCTAGGTCTCACCTATATATATGTGACTTGTCACTAATATGATTCATTCTTGTGGAGCATATGTGGTGTCTCTTGTCTCATTTCTCTCCCTCTCTCAATAGTCTCTCTCTCCCTCTCTTTCACACACATCCCAAGCCCCTCATGTTCTAAACTTGCATTAACCTAGTGTGCTAAATTTTTCATATTTCTTGACACCCATATCTTTCTCTCTCTCTCATACACACACCCCATGCTGCTCACTCACACATTAAACTAGTCTCTCTCTTTTTCAAACACATCCCAAGCCCCTAGTGAGGAATTTTTGTCCAACACACACTTACACAATTTTGGCCATGTATACAAACCACAAATTCCCAAATGTAAGGGTTTGTAGTATACAAAATTGGAATGCAAAGACACATGTAAGCGCAATATTGTGTAGTTCTTCACGTGTTTGTGGGGTGGGGAGGTGGTGAACCCAAGGCTTTGAACTAGCCTCTATGGCTCAAGTCCATTGATGTCACCAATCTTTTAAATCTTTATTATATTTCAAATTTCTTTTATATTTCAAATTTTTGGACCTTTGGGACTGGAGGTTTACCTTATCAATTGGTAAAGTTCAAAAACCATTATTTTGGGTGATGTGGTAGTCACATGTGAATAGTCATGGCATGATTCTTCTCCGTGACATGAATTTTGGGCTGTAACATGATTCTTTGATCATGACTGATGATGTGTAAATCACCCATCTTTCTTAACCGTGATGTGATTTTTGGTCACCGAGCAGTCACACGAGAAATGATTTTTTGGTCTCACTGAGCAGTCACACGAGAGATGATCAAAAATCATGTTGTGATTTTTTTACAATCATTACAAATGTATAAGATGGAATATTTAAAATATAGAGTGTATTTCATGCATAATTCCTTAATGTCCTAATACCTCTAGATCCTATTTTGACATCTATCGAATCGATTGGTAAAGTTTTGATACCGCTATTTTGGGTGATGTAGTAGTTACGTTGTGAGGTGACGAGCATCAATCAAGTTTTGTCTCTATAGCTCCTCTCTGTCAACTCTCAACCCTTAGAAGATATAAAAGGAACACCCTAAGACTCTTTGCTAAACCCCAAAACAAGCATGACCAACACAAGAACCCTTAGAAGATATAAAAGGAACAGCCCAAGACTCTTTGCTAAACCCCAAAACAAGCATGAACAACACAAGATAAACAAACATAACCTTCCTTAGAATGTTTCACAATGTTTAGGTATCCCAAAAAGGTGGACATGGTAAAATGTTGAATTTTGGGTAGCCCAATTCACAAGCAGCCACACTGACAAACTTATTGCTCCTCGCCTATTTGCATCCTTATATACAAACATACACTCGCGGGGTCACTCATAAACATGTATGTGTAGCATGTGGGTTCAAGAGAAGGGATTTTTAAAATCCTTTTTTACCGCATTTCTTACATGCAAAAAAGGGTACGTTTTATTCATAAAAAATTCACAGATAAGGGATTTCTAAAATAGGCCTTGTACGTGATAGAGAGGGTTTAATATAGTGAACCCCCCAACTACATACATATGTATGTTTGCATGTACACACACTCATATATATGTGTTTGTGCATGTATTACATGTAGAAATATATACACACACACACACACGTGTGTGTGTGTGTGCGTGTGTGCGTGTGTGTGTATTTAGTACATTTTGAAAAAAAAGACACCACATATATCATAAAAAGCAAAAAATGCTTGCTTATGTGTATCAGGAAGAGAAACACTATAGAGATCACCGTCATAGAGCATCAATTAGAGAGCATAATGGAACAAGCAAGACCAAATGATAGATTATGGTATTACTTATTTGATTATGCTCTCTCATTGATATATAACATAAAAAAGAAGACACCACATATAAAACAAAAAATAAAAAAGTATTGCTTATAGATATCAATGAGAGAAAATCCATAGAGATCACCATCACAGAGCATCAATGCGATATCAATGAGAGAAAATCCATAAAGATACCATCATAGAGATCACCATCACAGAGGATCAATGCGATATCATCAATGAGAGAGCATAATCAAACAAGCAAGACTTCATGATAGATTATTACTACAAACAAAGATGAAATCAAGCAAGCAGCAAAAGTCAAAGAGGTCCCACTTCATTATGTTGAGGATTTCTCAATGAGATTGGTCTCTTCCAACCCTCCTCTTTTATCATTTCACCAATCAAGGGATTTGATTACTATCCAGGTCCATTCCTTCTTTGTGTAAATGCTTTGTGTCTCGGGGGGTGCACTACTAGAAAACCCTGGGTATCATGTGACTTCAAGAGGAAAATCCCTTAACTAAAATTTTTCCCCTAATAAAACAATCCCTCTTTACTTATGAACTAACAGATTTTTTTTCTAAAGTTGAACTAAAAAACCCCTCCTGATGATAAATTTGGCTCCCTAAAGCTCACGCTCCCCCCTCCTGCTCGTGTTACTGCCTGCACGCCCTCCCCCCCTTCCCGCCCATGCGTCTGCTCCCCCTCGTGTGCCCTCGCGTTTGTTCCCCCTCCCCCCGCCTGGTTTGCTTGCGCGCAGCGCTGTAGCGCCCGCCGCCTCCCCCTACTCCTCTCCCTCGTGCCCCTCTCCCTTCTTCAATGCCCCCCCCCCCCTTTGCCAGCCGCCGTCGCCCTCTCGTTCCCCCCCACCCCCCCCTTTTCACGTTGCCTCTGCCCCCCCTTGGGGTCTTTTTTGTCTTCACCGCATTACCCCCCTCCCCTGCTTTCTGTTTTTTCCGTCCACTGGGTTTTTTTTTCTTGCCTTCCGCCTTCCCCCTCCACCCTTTGTGTGCAGCTCGGTTCTTGAAGGGCTCTCCGCATTCGCTCCACCTTTGACATAGCTTTAGACTATGATGGAGGCTCCTCCCGCCCCACCTCCGAGGGACTCTCCCACAGCCCACTCGCCCGCACTCACCTGCTGAGGATACCACCATTAGGCTTTCTCTTTCACCAGAAGAGGAAGCGAGCCTCATCGGAGAGGTGGAACACCTCCAGGCACATTCCACCATCTGCCGTATAGCCGGCACTCGCCCTAGCAGAGGGGAGATCCGTGATCTTCTCTGCCTTCTTGCAGATGTGGGCAAGATCATGGACGTTCAGCTCTACTACTGGGCCGTGGACACTACGAGATCGAGTTCAAGATAGCCCAGAGCATGGCCAAGGTCCTAGCCATGAGTCCCCTTGACATCACGGGTGCTCGGGCATTCTTCAGACCTTGGCAGCATGGATTTGACCCAGCAGCGGCCGAGCAGGGAGAGCGCCTTTTCCATGTTATAATTTGCTTCCCTGGACTCCACCGTGAGTACCTTCCGCTCCTTTCTAGGCTAGGAGCATTGGTAGGTTCAGTGCTTGAGACTGGCCCCACAGTAGCTTCAGTGGTGGCCAAAGCAGCTAGGCTACCTTCGGTCAGAGTTTTGGTTTCGGACATCTCCTCCCTTCCGAAGGTCATTCAACTACCTAGGATAGGGGGGATGGATTGATGAGAGAGGAGTTTTCAGGGCTCCCAAACGAGTGCTTTATCTACAGGCAGGTCGGCCACCTGGCCAAGGCCTTCCCTCATAGGAGACCCTGACCTTCATCGCAGCAGCAGGCCCTCGATGGCCCACCCACAGATGCGGCTCGGCAGCCAGCCTCCGGGACACCTTCTTAGCCCATAGAGACCTTAGAGTGGCAGCTTGGATAGGGGCGCCATCGAGGGAGACATCCCCAGCAGTACTCCCAGAGACCGATGCAGCAACAGCCTCAGTCTCAGCATCACTGGGTTCCCATTAAGGAACAGCTTTGCTCCCCTACAAGAGGAGACCTCAGCGCCGACTGAGGACCAAAAGATGCCAGCACCCCCTCCTTCACCCCCACCCCCCGCCCAAGTGACCTTAGCCCGGGCTGGCTGACCATCGCGTCCAAATTAAAGAAATCTCCTGATTAGCCTCTGTACCTGGCTGATGCAAGAGCTCGAGAAGATCCAGCAAGACGTGATGTACCACATAGTCGCTAAAAGCACCTGACTTGCCGCCACCACGCTCCCAGCCAAGGATAGCCGAGCTGTACTCCAATACAAAAGCTTCTTCCAAATGCTCAGAAGAAGCGGGGCAATCTGCTACTCAGGTGACAAATCTAGTCCAATTTGGCATCCCAAATACCACACTGCTGTGCTAGGAGGAATCCATCTAAAACCCGGGTCTGGGCTCCATGCCGGAGTGGGAGTGCTACTGATCCAAAAGGCCATTGTCTTGTGCCAATTGATCAATGCTCTCGAAGCTGCACTAAAAACCTGAAGCGACTGCTCTGCTCTCTGAAGATTGGCCTCGTGGCCATGCAAAAATAAACCCGTGTTATCAGCAAACTCAGCATCATCGCGAGTAGGTCCTCCCCCCAGACTGGAGTCCTCTCAAACCAACCTCCTCTACCGTTAGATACATGCTCATAGCCTCAGTAAAGAAGAGAAAAAGAAACGGGGTGAGAGGACACCCCTGCCGGATTGATCTGGTCAACTCAAAACTCGGCCCCCATCCTCCTGCCATCAGCACACCTGGCTACGAGCTGTGGAATATGGAGCCGCCACTCCTCGAATCCAAACTAGCTCAAAGCCCAGGCGAAGCATAGTGCCCTCTAAGAAACTCCAATCGACTCGATCGTATGCCTTCTCAAAATCGAGAAGCATCACAACCAGGTCCTCACCGAGAAATCTAACTCGGGCCGTCACCTCCGAGAAGGTGAAAATGTTGTCAAGGATACTACGCTCCTTGACGAATCCTATATGGGTAGCATGAATCAACTCTCCCAGGAAGGGCTGGATCCTCAAACTCAAGGCCTTTGCCAAGACCTTGTAGACAATATTGAGGATCATAATAGGTCTCCAATGCCAAATATCATCTGATACTCCCTCCCCCTTGGGGATAAGAAAGATCAAGCCCTCTGAAAGCTCCGTGGCATCGCCACAGTCTCCAAAACATACTGAAAGCCCCTGCGGAGGCCTGGCCCCAAAAGGTCCCAATAACGCATAAAAAAGGCAGACGTTAATCCGTCCTCCCCAGGGCAACTATGGCGTAGAAGGACCCTCAAGGCCTCAGCAAGCTCAACCTTTGAAAGAGGCTCACCCAAAACTGTATGCATACGATCTGTGTCCCTCCTCTGCACATGGGCCCACACAGTCTGTCTGCAAGCATCCTGAGCCTCAGTGGCTAGCTCCGCTGAAAGCAGGTCTCTATAGAACTCAGTGGGCCAATGGCTCTGATCTCCCCAGGTTCAGTGGTGGCTACCAATCCATCTCTATAGAACTCACTGGGCCAATGGCTGTGATCTCCCCAGGCTCAGTGGTGGCTATCAATCCACCCTGAGCTGGCGGACTCCTGCTCGAGCATGGCGAGGTTCAGTGATCTCAAAAAACTCCCGAGTAACTCTATCACCAAGCTACGTCCACTGAGAGGCCTGGCAACGATAGTAGAACTCATGTCTTTGCTCCTCTGCCTCTCTAACCTCCTAGCATGCGTGACTCAGTTGGGACGCCAAGCACTCACATGTAGGATGCTGCTCCTGAAGGCGCTGAAGTGAAGCAAGGCTACGTTGCAACCGACACTCCCGCTCACGTGTCTCTTCCAGTCGTGTCAAGGCTGCAGCATGCAAAAAAGAGCTGAGCTCGATGAGTCCCTGGGCACACTGGCCTGCTGTATCGTGCTCAGAGCTCTGGCTATCATGCCATATCCTCTCAATGTCCTCAGCGAGACTAGGATCTGTAAGTACCCTCTCTGGGATCCTCAACTGCAAGCTGGTCTCCCGTGTCTTCTCCTCAAGTGTCAAAATAATTAGCGCATGGTCTGAAAAAGAGTTGCTAGCGAGAATGCCAATGGAGCCCCCTCGCTCTCCTAACCTATCGCCCACATAGAAGTGATCAATCCGTGATAGATTATGTTGAAATTTGAGCATTGTGATGAGCTAGGTGGATCAAACACTAGAATCAACATCATTAATAAAGTGATTAGTAAATAATTAAGACGTAATTAGTGGATAATTAATAAATAGATTAATGTACGCATGGATACTCAAAAACCAGCAAATTCTCATTAGGGCAATGCCTCAATTTATAGAGTTTACATCAAGCATCTAAACCCACTGATTTCTCCTTGATTCACTCCATCTCTTTTCCTTGATTCTCTCCACCTCTTCACTTTTCCCAGAATATCTCCCAAAATATCTCCACACTTCCCAGAATATCTCCACACTTCCTAAATATTCTCATGCTAACCTTTATTCTCTCCCAGTAGATTCTTCTCACCTTTTCACAGGTTCTTTCACATTTACACATCCTCTTTTATAGCCTCTAACCAAGGGCCTGTTCCTGCACACCCTATTCACTTGTATTTTCTTCAACACCTCCCCTCCTCAAGTGAATACTCCTAGTACACCTAGACCCTATACCAAGTTTGCCTCCCCTTACTTGATAGTCCGTGACCAGTGTCTACTCCTCCCCTCGTTATCTTAGCACACCTGGACCCTGTATCAAGTTTCTTTCTTACTTGATAGCCCGCGACCAGTGCCTCAAGTTTCTTTCTTACTTGATAGCCCGCGACCAGTGCCTCAAGTCCCTAAACTCCATAGTCCTTGACACACTCTCTCTCTCTCTATGTGTCCAAGGCTACTATAAGTGCCCGTGACCTTGACTAAAGTGCTCACACATACATCTACCACGTGTCCTACATCATCGGTGGCTCAGAGGTGGTTTTACTCTGTTGGGGCAAGTTACATTGGGTTGTGGGGTCTCTATCTCTCTCTCTCTCTCAGAAAAGATGATCCAACTCCACTTTCTTTGGAGCCTCCATGAAGTTTTCTGATGTCGTTTCTTCTCCACTGGGTTTGCTGTAGCAGTCTCGCCATGTGTCGTGGCGTTCCACATTTGTGGCAAGTGTAGGTCCTTCCTCCTTCTCTGCCTC
Source organism: Cibotium barometz (assembly GCF_041138505.1). Lineage (NCBI taxonomy): Eukaryota > Viridiplantae > Streptophyta > Polypodiopsida > Cyatheales > Cibotiaceae > Cibotium > Cibotium barometz. The sequence continues at coordinate 28,815,172 of NC_141087.1, forward strand.
TTCCTCGTCCTCGTCCTCGAGAGAATCCTCCTCGGGTGAAGAATGCTTTTCTTCTCCTGCTGCTGTTGAGTCCAGCCATTTCTTCTCTTTGCCTCTTCTCTCTTGCTCTAGTAGAGCTGCTTTTATCTCGTGTAGCTTCAATTCAGGTACATTCTTTAGTGTTGCTACAATGTTTTCATATTCACCTTTTTTCACACTCTTCAGAAGTACAGCTAGTGCTTCATCATCTTCTACCTTTTTGCCAATAGCTGCGCTGTTGCTTAATGCTTTTATATTTGTTCAAGTGTGTGATTAAAGGTTCACTTTTCTTCATGTCCAATTTGTAGAATTGCATTAATAGATTTATCTTTGAATTTTTTGCTTGTGTGCCAAATAATTTATTGAGTTCATCCCATGCATCTTTTGCCCATTGTATCCGTATGATGTGATGAATGATTTCATTATTTAAACTGAGTGCAATAAGTCCCAATGCTTTTTCATTCCTACTCTTCCACTCATTTTCTCCTCTCTTTGGGCATTCATCTCTTCCCTCAACTAATCCCCACAGATTTTTCCTCATGAGCAAATACATGGTTTTTGTCTGCCATGTGTAAAACTGCTCCCCATTAAATTTGGCTATTTCTTGTGCTGAACTCATGGTGATGTGAAGGGGGTCTTACCTCTTGATCCAATTTTAAGATTCAAGGGTAGTGTCTACCCTTTTACAACTCAATCTGGTGTTTAATAGTGTTGAAATGTAGAGAGAAAGAGACGAGACAAGAGACACATCATGTATGCTCCCAAAGACTGATTCATATTGAGGACAAGATACATATATATAGGTGAGACCAAGTTAGGTAGAGTGAGCCATATATAGAGCTCCAACACCCCCACTCAAACAAGGGTCTCTAGCTATGGATGAAAAAACCCTTGGGGAGTACAAGGGAAAAACCCAAGCCCCTATACAAATGTGAAAATATGAACCAGAAGTAATGATGTGAAAGTGCATTGTGCATCTATGTACAAATATACAAAAGGACCAAGAGGTCATAGTGAGCAATTGTGGAATGTGCAAAGTGCATGGTGTCTCGAAGATTACAATGATATATGTACAAAGCTACCATAAGAGTAAAGAGCCTAATCTAGAAAGAGTGAGCCCGAGGCAACTCCAAGCTCTGAGCGCAAGAGAATGAAGCGTGACTCATTTAGACCTTTGGTAAGAATATCTGCAATCATCTGGTCACTTGGACAATGTTCAATCATGATAGTGCCTTTGCGTACTTCGTATCGAACATAATGGTAATGCACAGCAATATGTTTTGACTTGTTATGTTGGACATAGTCTTTTGCAAGACTAATAGCACTCTGATTATCACACCGCAAGGGTGTACTAGAAAGAGGAGAATGGCCGATATCTGTCAACACTTGTCGAAGCCAAATGAGTTCACGAGCTGCAAGTGATGCCGCAACATATTCAGATTCGGTTGTAGAAACTGCAACACAACGTTGTTTCTTGCTCGTCCAAGAAATAAGACAACCATTAATGAAGAAACAATTGCCACTAGTAGATCGCATAGATAAATGTGAGCTTGCCCAATCTGCATCTGTGTAACCCAAAAGAGAAAGAGATGGAATGGAGTCGGATGTGAATTGTCGTTGATAAACCAAACCATAATCTATAGTGCCTTTCAAGTATTTCAACACGCGCTTTGCTGAAGACCAATGCTTAAGAGAAGGACATGCAAGGTGTTGCCCGAGATAGTTAGCAATAAACAAAATGTCAAGACGAGTGTTCAAACCAACAACTTGAATACATCCAACCAAATTAGCATATGGTTGATTTGTAACAAGCTGGCCACCACCATCAGAAGTGTTTTTCATGGAACTCGCAAGACAAGGAGTAGTTGCTGAATGTGCAGATTCCAAACCAAACTTCTTAATAGTATCTTCAATAAACTTTGACTGTCGAAGTAATAAAATACCTTTACTGCGATCCCTTTGAATCTGAATGCCAAGACACGAGTGAAGCTCTCCAAGATCCACCATATCAAATGCCGAAGATAACAACTGCTTACTTTGGTGTAGAAATCCCAAATCATTGGAAACAAGGATTGTATCATCCACATAAAGGGCAAGGATTACAAAACTACCATTTTGGTGTTTGGTAAATAAGTTGGGATCAGAAGAGCAAGAGAGAAAACCATGGGAGGTAAGAAAAAGATCAAACTTGATGTACCAGGCCCGTGAAGCTTGTTTAAGACCATATAAAGCCCTATGAAGACGAGCAACAAGATCTTCCTTCCCTGCAATAACAAATCCTTCTGGCTGCTCCATGTAAATTTCTTCATTCAAATATCCATTCAAGAAAGCTGTGCGCACGTCCATCTGATGAATTTCTAAGTCAAATTGAACAGCAAATGCCAATAAAACCCGAATACTAGTAATGCGAACAACTGGTGAAAAGGTTTCGTGATAATCAACGCCAGCAACTTGAGAATAACCTTTGGCAACTAAACGTGCCTTGAATTTGTCAAAGGATCCATTTGCTTTAAGTTTTGTCTTATATACCCACTTACAATTAATGGCAGTACGGCCAGGAGGTAGCTCAGTGAGTATCCATGTACCTTTAGAGATAAGAGAATCATACTCTGCTTCCATAGCCTCTTGCCATTGATCCTTTTGTGGAGAACATATAGCATCACTGTACGTGGCTGGATCTTCAGAAGTAGAGAAAACATTAGCCTCAAAATCTTCATCATAAACATGACAAGAACCATGCTCAAAATCAATAGGCAGATCAATAAAAATGTCAACATCATCAATGACAGCATTCGGAATCAATGGTTGTGAAGAGGAAAGTTGCTCTTTAGATGGTTGTGAAGAGGAAATTTGCTCTATAGAAGAAGATTCATCATCACACAAGAATGGAAAAGCTTGAAGCAAAGATTTAGTATCATCAGAATCATCCATGGACCATGTACCGCCCATAAGCTTTTCATTGAAAATAGCATCACGATTCACAAGCACTTTCTTGGAGGACGGGTCATAGAATTTGTAGCCTTTGGAAGTGTCAGAATACCCAATAAAAATAACTTTAAGGCCAGGAGCATCAAGCTTTGCTCGTGTTTCTTTAGGAACATGAATGTAAGCAATACATCCAAAGGTTCGAAAATGAGATACAAAAGGAATTTCACCTGTCCATGCTGTGATGGGTATCTTACCAGAAGGAGCAGTAGTAGGAATATGATTCTGAACAAAGACTACTGTCAAGAGAGCTTCACTCCAGAAGACACGAGATAACCCAGAATGAATCAGCATACATCGTATAGCATTGATAATAGTGCGATTCTTACGTTCAGCAACACCGTTCTGTTGAGGTGAATATGGAATTGTATGTTCATGATGAATACCATGGTCCGTACAATAACTCTCAAACTCACGAGACACATATTCTCCACCATTATCGCTGTGAAGTTTCTTGAGGCGACGTCCAGTTTGAAGTTCGGCAGCCTTGTGAAATTGCTTAAAAACAGATAACGCCTCAGATTTTTGTTGAAGCAAGAAAACAACTGTATACCGTGAGTAATCATCAATAAACGTAATGAAATAACGATGTTGTGTTCTCGATGGAGGCAAAGGTCCACAAATGTCGGTATGAACAAGATCCAACAAATCATGAGAATGAACTGAATTCGAGAGAGGAAAGGGTTTACGATTGTGTTTGCCAAGAGCACAAAACTCACAGATTCCCATATGAGGATGAGCTTTAAGATCCATTCCGCGTACAAGACCTTGACGATGAAGATTAAGAAGCTTTGAGAAATCAGCATGAATAAACCGATGATGCCATATCTTGCAATCATGATCCCCTGGAGCAGTGACAACATTTGCTACAGCATCATTAAGAGAGAGCTCAAACAAATTGCCATTACGAGAAGCAATTGCAATAATCTGTCCATCTTTCTCAATGCGGCATTTGGTGTGGTCGAATCCAACAAACAAACCAAGATCAATAAGTCTTGCAACTGAAAGAAGATTACATTGAAGTTCTGGGACATGTAAAACCCCTCGTAAAACTCGAGTTGAAGAAGATAAGGTGCCAAGATATAAATCTCCAATTCCCTTGACTTGGCAAGTTGTATCATCAGCAAGATAAACAACACGCTTAACAGGTAAAGAATGATAGTTATGTAGCCACTTAGATTCATATGTCATATTTCCTGTAGCACCAGAATCAATAATGAAAAGTGAACCATCACGTACATGAAGTATTTTGTCTGGGGGAACTGAACATAAAACACAACTTGTTTCAGGCATAACATTATCATGATGCTCGGCTGCATATGCTCGATTTCGATCTACATCAAATCGACGCTTAAAGCACATGGAAGAGGGATGATCAGATTTTCCACAATAATCACAAGAAGAAGAATCTCTAGATAAACGTGGTTGTTTTGTGGTAATGTTGTGTTCTTCATCATATTGACGTGCCCAACAGTCATCTTCAGTATGACCATTCCTATTGCAGTAAGAACAATGCTTGTTAGGAAATTTGAGACGAGAGAAACTACCACCACGACGACCACCTCTACGGTTGCCTCGTTGAAAAGAACGCCTTCGCACATTAAAGGCCCGTTCCACAACTGTTGTGACTCAGGCTCCTCTTGTTGTGAAAACATAACTGCATCATGACCAACGCTACGTCGTTGTTGATGTTGAGAATACTCAATCAAAGATATGCAAGTTTGGTCAAAATCAAGACCGTCCTTGTTAGAAAGAATGGTAACAATGTTGTCATAAGACGGATCCTTTATTGTATCAAGAAGAATTGTAATAAGCTGCTTTCGTGGAACAGGATCACCCGCAGCAGCAAGTTGATTAATAATAGATTTGAAAGAATCAATATGTCCCGTCATAGCAGTACCAACTTCATACTGCAACTTTGAAAGCAAACCTCTAAAATAAAGTGTTTCTGTAACAGACTTTTTCTGAAAATTTGCTATAAGATACTCCCATACGTCATGGGAAGTAGGAAAGTCATACACATCAAGCATGAGAGAATCACTAAGAGTAGAAAGAATATACCGACGAGCTGCTTTATCACGCCTCTGCCAATCCATATAAGCAAGACGCCATGCATCAAAAACAGGGCCTTCCGTGATAAGAACGTTGTCAGAATTCGGAATAATAGGCTGAGAGACGGACATAGAGAATTGCCAATAATCTGAGAGCTCATCGCCTTCAAGAATTAACAGCATCTTTGCTTTCCAACCGGGAAACCCTTGACCTTGAAAAGAAGGAATAGAATGTTGGCCAGAAGGAAAACCATTGACGAGAACAGTCATAGCCATATCTATCTGTGAGAAGACGTATAAGATAAAATCACAAAATCTGCACACCATAGACAAGGACGACTGCAAGAGGTAAGAGACGTCAATAAGAAAAGAGTCCTCAAAATAGCGAGACGTGGGACGCAAGATTCATTGGTAGACGCTGGATGAAAAAGCTAGATTGGTCGCTTTGCTAAAAATAGCAAAATCTGAGACGTGGGACGCAAGATTCATTGGTAGACGCTTGACGAAAAAGCTAGATTTGGCGGTTTGCTAAAAACGCTTCACGAAGAAGCTAGATTTGGGCGGGTTGCTAAAAACGCTTGACGAAGACGAAACCTGTGTGCTCACAAAGACACTTGATGAAGACGAAACCTGTGTGCTCACACAAAGAACCTGTTTTGCTGTTTTACAGATGCAGTTTGCCTGAACTGTCATAACTTTTGACTCACAACTCCGTTTGACAAACTTTTTTGATAGGATTCACCAGCACAATACAATCTATGGTTTTGGTTTTAAGGACGCGATTAAGAAACAACTCTAATTACAACAAGTTAAGCTATAAAATCATGTAGACAACACATAATCAAAGAACAATCTTGTAAGACATGAAATTATAATCATGAATTTAACAAGAAGACATAGATGCTTCCCTCATAGATGCTCTGATACCATGTTGAAATGTAGAGAGAAAGAGACGAGACAAGAGACACATCATGTACACTCCCAAAGACTGATTCATATTGAGGACAAGATACATATATATAGGTGAGACCAAGTTAGGTAGAGTGAGCCATATATAGAGCTCCAACAAATAGATGATTACAACTTATCAGCATAAAATCACCAGAAATTACATTAAATCAAGGGTAACCAATTTGTACGGGATGGTTGGAGCATCAAACCAACTCCGAATTCCAATCTGAAGTTATAAGGATCTGTATCAGATACCTAATGGTTAATTTGAACCCTCAATTGTACCAAAATATAGTGATTAGCATTGATTAATCATTGATTAGCAAATTAATCCACTATTTTGTGTGCAAAAAACAGAGTATGTGCGGGGAGTCCAGATCTAGTGCCTTAGACTTTAAATGAGCTCAAATGCTTTTAAAGCCATCAATAGCAATGAGTCTAGTAGAGGATTAAGCCAAGAAACACAAGATTTGACCAAATATTGAAAGCTTAGTCTCTGTTTTATCAAAGTCACCTGTAGATTTGATGAAGAGCTTGGATCTCACTGTAGACTTGATGAAATTGAATTTTGTCTTCACCAGCTTGTAGAGCATGCTTGAAAACACCTTGGGCTAAGAGGAATTAGAGAACTTTGATTTGTGGAAGCTGCAATGTCCATTTTCCAAAAAACAAAATGCGCTTGCAATTCGGGCTACCGCGTCGGCGATTTACGTTGAGAATCTTCAATTGCTTTGAGTTACTTGTAGCCCCTTGAGTGTAGTTTAAGTACCTAAAAGGGCTTGGCCTAATTTGAAGTGTGAAAGGAGAATGAACTCCTGCACTTGCTGGGGGTAAAGAGGCTAGTTGAAAAAAGAGGAAAATTTATAATTTTCTACTAATCCTAATTAGCAAAATCATTAGCAAGATAATGAGCTCATAAAATGATGGATTCTAGGCATGGCTCTGATACCATATTGAAATTTGAGCATTGTGATGAGCTATGGTGGATCAAACACTAGAATCAACATCATTAACAAAGTGATTTGCAAATAATTAAGATGTAATTAGTGGATACTTAACAAATAGATTAATGTAGGCATGGATACTCAAAAACTAGCAAATTCTCATTAGGGAAATGCCTCAATTTATAGAGTTTCATCAAGCATCTAAACCCACTGATTTCTCCTTGATTCACTCCACCTCTTTTCCCTCATTCTCTCCACCTCTTCAATTTTTCCCAGAATATCTCCACTGTTCGCAGAATATCTTCACACTTCCTAAATCTTCTCATGCTGCCCTTTATTCTCTCCCAGTAGATTCTTCTCACCTTTTCACAGGTTCTTTCACATTTACACATCCTCTTTTATAGCCTCTAACCAAGGGCTTGTTCCCGCACACACCCTATTTACCTGTATTTTCAACAGATTAGTCCCTCCCTGCCGGCGATTCGACCGAGAGAAACTAAGACTGTCTTGAGAGCGGGAGAAAGCCTCATGCTACCATGCATCAGTGATCCTCAGTGTCAGGAAAAATCGCTCCCAAGCTGCAAGCTCTATGCCGTGCACAGTAACATGACTGCCTCCCACCCTATCGGCTGGGTCCTCAAGCATGTTGAAGTCTCCCCTGACACACCAATGTGCGACCTTTGGCAATGCATCCGTAACCTCTAGAACTCTGCTCTGGCATTAGCATGGTGACGTTGAGCATGCCAAAGAGCTCATCATGCATCCTCAGAATGACATACTTTGCTCCACCAGGCACAATGATCCCGCGATCCACAATGGCCTGCCGCCTTACATCCGCAATGACCATACATACTCCTCCCTGCCCACCCAAGGGGCCAAAACCTACTGACCAAAAGGTTTCCCATCTACTAGGCATCACCGAACCGTATCTCCGGATCATGCTCTCACCCAAATGGTGCTCCTGCATCATCAAAATATCAATACTGTCCCCAACCAGGCATCTCTGAAGCTCTTGCCTCAAGCAACCATGATAAGGCCCTGTACATTCCATGAGATGATCCTCATGGATGGCCTGCTCAGGTGGAGGCTATCTCAGACGTACGGTGGGCCTTCGCTAGTGGCTTGGATGGAGAATAGTCCCCATCCGAGCGGTTGCGAATCTTCCCACTCGGTGTGCTGCAAGAATCTCGGACCACGCGCCAGTGGGCTGTGTCCCATGGCGATTGCCTCCCACTCCGACAAAGCAACCTCGTGTATGCAAACCACCAAATGGCGAATCTCGGAGGCATCCACACTCTCGAGATCAAAGAAAAATGAGCCAATTCCCATAGTCGGCCTATCACGTCTGTCACCCTCCAAATCGCTCACATGGTGAGAAAACTCAACCGCCTGAGTCTTCAAAGTGCTAAGAGCAAGATCCATAGTCCAGTCCTGGTCGCTAGGGCCATAGAGAGGGAATGAGAAGGCCACCGCTGAATCAAGTGCCTCCTCCCCTCGGGCCGGAGGTATCACTACATGAACTCTGATGGGTGCTGGCTCATGGGGGCCCTCCGCTCCAAAAATTCGTGTGAAGGAATATTCAAAAGCCTCTGAGCGCTATCTAGTGTCGAGACAACTCAGCCGACTGCAGATAGAGGATATCCATGAAGCCCGAATTGGCATGGTAAGTCTCCTCTGCGGTGCTTGAGCAAGGTCGATGCTCAGTGTCTGCCGGCGGACTACAGGTGAGTGCTAGGGAACTGCCAGGGCCTCCCGGGCGGGGAGCTGAGGCGAGCGGGGAGGAGGAGGGGGGGAGAAGGGGTTGGAGAAGGAGCCGCTGCCAAAACGAGAGCGGGGATGGGAGGGAGGCAAAGGTGGAAGCAAGGCAGGAGGGGGGGATGGGGGTATTACACTTCTGCTAGCTCAGGGGGGGCTTGGGCATTATAGATCTAGTTGATCAAAGTAGAGCCTTATTGGGGAAGCTTATTGTTTGGGGGCTGCTTCCAGGCGCTCAACCTTGGAAACAGCTTCTTTTGCAGAGCGGCTGTAGACTCGGGCGCCCCCAGCAGGGGGCACTTGGGCACCAGAGATACGATGGATCTTCATAGAGATGAGGAGGACAGGCCTCAGTAGAGGATGGGAGGACAGATTTGCCTTGAGCATCCTGCGAGCTTGGGAGTTGCTCAGACCGGGACTCTCTCAGAGACCTCCTTCTTGTCATGAGGAGCGGGCCAGATAGCCGCTCATCTGGAGCCTAGCGGTTTGCACAGAGCAGGGTCATATGCTGGGTTCTTCGTCTCATCTAGCCTCGGGACCATCATTGGGTGACAGACCCAGCACGTAGTTTTGGAGACTCACAGGCCTTCTGCAGCCTGCCAGAGGAGATCCAAGTGGAGAGGCTGAGTCACTTCAGAGGGGGGCTGATTATGAGGGACGACATTCAGGAGGCACTCACAGAGGAGTGGTTCACGCCTCTCGAGCTAGTGGCCCCACGGTGGATGGGAGCCTTTACGCAGTTGGAGAGCCTGATTGCTGTCCGAGCTTGCATTGAGGATGGTAGATGCCTCTACTATGAGGTCTAGGATGAGGGTAGACTTGAGAGAGTGGAGGTGGAGTCGCCTTTGGTTTTGCAGAGTGCATTTTTCAGAGGATATGGGTAGTGGCCGCCGCTTCTCGGAAGTGGCATATTGACCCAGACCCTACAGATGTGGACTGTGATGGTGCATATGGGCATATGTAGCAGTGCGCCCCTTGGCCCGCCGGCTCCAATGGGATCCTGGCAAGTACGAGTGGCATGATCCTTATGCATCCCCCGAGGCCACAGAGATCACCTTTTTCAAGTATACTGTTCAGTTGGGGCGACATATTTTGACGGGACGAGGAGGATGGTCTCTCCAGCTGCATCGGAGCATTGGCAGCTCTACAGGGACTCTCATAGGAGTTCCTGGAGGATTTTTGGACCAAGCTCTGGGCTAGTCGACAGGCATGCAGGATCTCGACTTTCCAGTGGTGGCTGGTCACCCACAGGGGCTCTGCAGTTTGGCACCTGGCTTGTCTACAACGGTTTTCCAGCGGCCTACATCCCCGATGCGGCCACCCTATGGAGACATAGAGACATTGCCTATGGGACTGTTCTTAGGCGCAACAGATTTGGCTGCGCGGCGGATGCTGTGCATTCTAGCCTCCCTCTCTCTAGAGGGTATGTATACGTGGGGTGCCGCTGCTTGGTCAACTTCGTCAGGGCCTGCTATGGGCTATGAGAGGGAGCAGGATAGCCAGGCCATCAGATTCATTAGGGGCCAGCCTCGCCTGGTTCCTTCATCGAATTTCTCATCCGTTGCCTGGACACACGAGAGAGATCTACGATGGGAGCTCCTCAGCAGCCTCACCATTAGCACTATAGGCCACGTGTTTGGATTTCCCCCCCTCCTATTGTATGATATAGCCCCTCAGTTCTTTGTAGTATTGATATTTGTACTTTTCTACACCTAGGGAGAGTCTCCCTAGCTGCCTTGCTTGGATCTCTTCTCTGTTTTCTATTTCTTAGTGGTGCAACCTCGAGGTTGTAGGTTGCATTATTATGGTTGAGCACTTATTATTGTTGGTTCCCCCTATGATTTATGGTCTTCTTATTCATGACACCTTTGACAATAATCTCTGATCTATGGTATTTTTGTTGAAAGCTGAATCTCTTGTTGATAGCAACCTCTGCTCTTTAGTATAGTATTGTTTTTAAGGTCTTCTGCTTTTGTAGAATAATTTCTAGTTGATGGCACCTTTGACATGACACTTACTCTGATGATTTATTATCCTCTTATTAAAATATTCTCATCGTTGATGGTGTCCTTCATAGCATCTCCAATATGATGATTTTATGATTTGTATTAATCTAGGGTTTTGGTGTCCTTATGGTAGTCTAATGCTACATAGGATCCTCATCACGTATATCTAGGGTTTATTTTATCTCTGTTGCCAATTATTTCTTCTCTTTGGACGATATTTTTACTCTATCCTACATGCTCGTATCTCTACATAAAAACATCCAATTTATCTTTTCTTGCATAAGATGAGATTGTAAATTAATAATATAGTTTTATTTTGATCTACCTAGGCTTTGGGATGCAATGAGTAAATTTGTCAAATTTCCATAAACAAGCATCCATGTGTGCTTGTTGGTGCTTGTTGTATCCCTTATTCCACTCTCTTTCCACTGGAGTTATATATACCTAGGCTTTGGGATGAAATGTGTGCATTTGTCAATTTTCCATAAACAGACATCCATGTGTGTTTCTTGGCACTTCTTATATCCCTTATCTCACTCTCCTCCCACTAGAATTATATCTATTCTATGCTCCTTATCTTTAGAGAATTCTATGCTTGTGTTGATGCTTGTTGCATCTCTTCTATCCTCCCACTAAAATTTTATTTATTCTATGCTCCTTATCTTTACAAGATTCACTCTTCATTGTATACACTAATTTGAAATAATCTTGTAACTTTATAGCTTTAAATATTTCATGTTGTAAGGACATCGCAAGTTAATAAAAGAAATGTGCCATTTACAAATCTCCCACACACACTTGGTTTGCATCCTTACAAGAATCTTAAATTCTTTCAACCAAAGAGACAAGTGTAAGTCCATATACTCTTATTATAATAATTAATGAATAGATGATGAGAAATAAGATCATGTGTGTGCGTGTGTGAGTTTTCATGCTTTATTGATATAGCAAGCAAATAATACATGGGCGCATACCATCCCACATGGTTTGTGCATATCACACAAGAAGCTTAAATTTTTTCACCTAAAGAAATAAGCATGGCATGCACTTAAAAGCTAAAAGGGATCCCGTGTGCACTTAGTACTTCATGATTAAATTGATGAGTTGATAAAAAATTTATTCATAATTTTTTTCTCAATAAACAAGGAAAACTCTGAGGTTACTTTTTGAAATATTCTCTTATGACACTCTTTTCAGTATCAAGTTTATGTTAACAAGTTCACATGAATAAGCTTTACTATTTTATTAAAATAATTTGTCTCAAATATTTCTAGAGGATCTAGTTTACAAAGAGTTTGAAAATCGAAACACGAGCATTTTGACATCAATGCATAGAACAACTCTTTTCTCGATATAAAATATTTTTCATTATCAAAATTCTGTGTACAATTTCTTATAGGAAGGTCAAGTGACAAAGTATGCTCATATGAATGCTACCTTCTAGTCTTTTTCTCACCTTTCAACTTGAGGCTGGCTTGATTATAAAATGTTGCTTTCTTGTATCTTCCTCGCTTTTTGATGAAATATAGCCTAAAAATATTGAATTATTCTTAATATCTAGAACTACCGAAAACACCTTAGCCATTGTCATGCAAAAGTGATCTCCATTTAATTAATGTGCAAAGTGACATTTGAACCTCATTACCCGAATGCTTACTACTTCCTCACTTGTATATAAATAAATAAGATCTAACATAAGTGCAAAGAACCATGACTATTAAATCTTTTTAAATATCGATGGGGGGAAGGGTATGGTGCATACACACTTTGACATACTTTGGCATGGAACAAGCGATCATGTTCAAGAAGAGACAAGGGCCAAATTTTAATGTGCTACATGTTTAGATGATTGGATTTATGGCCTTCAGTGTACCTGTGTTCCTTATGTTTGGATTATGTTCTTGGATTAAGGGGGGTGCACATATATTTTGTGTGTACTAAGCTCTACCTTAAGTAGAAGCAAGGTGGACTGAATGAAGGCCCCTGAGTTAAAATAAGGTGTAGAGAAGAAATCTTATAAGGCTAGAGAGTATATCGATTTTTAGGAGCAACTGACTTAAAAAAACAAGGTGGACGAAATGAAAAGACATGAGTTAAAACAAGGTGCAGTAGAGAAGCAAAGCTTATTTGGTGATAGATTTTGTCTCTTTTGAGCCACCTATGGATGGATTTGTGATTAGGATGTGGTGTAAGAGCATAAAAAAACCAAGTTAGGATGACAAGATGAAGAATGAACACTTTAATCATGTAGATGTCCACTCAATCAATGATCCTATTGATATTTGTTGTGGGGTCAGGGTACTCCATTTATTTTAGCATTCTAATGGCTCTATCAATGGCTGTTGTCTAGTGGATCTTGCTAGTTGAATGGGCAATTAAAACATTTATTTTGCTACTCTCTAATGGGGGATACTGAGATTTCATCTTCTTCTAAGACTCCTTGAGATCAGGTTAATTCGTGTGGGGTTAATGGGGGGTGGTCATGTTGTGAAGTTAAGGCCTTAGTGAGTCCATTTAGGACATCCCCTAAAGATGTAATTCGTGGGGGTTCTTTGGGAGAAAAAAGAAAGATGAAGGCATTGGAGAGGTAGGAGCTCTAATCTTGGGTAGATTGGTAGCTAAGTGGCAACGTTGGAAGCCCTGGCACCGTAGAAAGAACACATGGAACAACAACCCAATCTTACACACTAACACATGAACTCAATAAGAAAAAGGAAAGTAAGTTATAGTATAGGAGAGAAGAGAAGAAGAGCACTCTATTATCTTGTTTATAAAAATCTTGAGTGGTGAGAGTTAACATACCGCCCTTGTTGATGTAGATTCCATCATGAGAATATGTAAATGACAATGCATCAAGTTTGGATGCTAGATGCATGTCAGCATTAGCAATGTCAGAGGTGTTGTTAGCTCTACAAGGCAACATGGTATAACCAATAAGGTGTTCTTGTGGAAAATAATTGAAACTTAAGTATAATGAAAACACTCAATCAAGCAGTGAGAAAATTTTATTGTGATAGATAGTTAAATTGTTCTATTTAAGACAAGGATAATATTAAGTTTGGTCTTAATTTGATCTAAAACAAGATAGAGCAAAGAACATGCCTTGGGTTATGATCCTAGTCTCTATACACTGTCACTTTTGTGAAACCATCTCTAGCTAGTATCTAGCCTCAAAAATGAAACTTCTAAGTGAAATATTTCAAGATTATGCATTTGTATTTATTTTAGTTTTTTAAAAATAAGAAATTATAACTCTTAATTCTAAGATAAAAATGTAAGAGTAGTGCATCTTCATAATTCTTCATCTTCTCTTGAGACTTCTTGATATTTTCTTTTCATGTTTGCGAAAGAGATTACATGCTTTCCACTTCATTCCTTGCATTGGGATTCACATTATCATTTTTGTATGCTACGATTGGCACATGTACCATGTACCCATACATAGCCTCAAAGGGCGACATTCCAATGCTCACATGGTAAGTGCTATTGTAGGTAAACTCAACCAATCATGCGAAGACTTTTGTGTCTCATAAGAATAATGCCTCAAGTAAGTCTCAAGCCATTTATTAACCCTCTCGGTTTGATCACCATCGGTCTCCCGGTGATAGGCCGTACCTACAACAGATTGAGTACCCATGCTCTCAAACAATGTACGTAAAAATGTGGCCATGAATTTAACATCCCAGTCACTCACTATTTGTTGCGGCATACCATGCATCCAAAACACATATTCCATGAATTGATGTGCAACCATAGATGGCAAGTATCTCAGTCTTGTAGGCACAAAATTGGCAATTTTAGTCAACCAATCAACCATAACATAAATGTTGTTCCACCCTTTCTTGGTGGTAGGAAGACCAATGAAAACATTCATTGCAATGTGAGTCCATTTACCCTCCAGAATGGTAAAAGCTGAAGTAAACCACCGAGATGTTTTGTGGGATCCTTATTAAGTTGACATGGCATACATTTGGGAACATACTCCTTCTTCACATCACTCCAAAGGCCTTTCCAATGGAATCTCTTCTTAATGGCATCATAATTTTTGAACAATCCCAAGTATTCCACCATGGGAAAAGCATGAATCTCATCCAATACCTTCTTCTTGAAAGCTGAACAAGGCACAAGATACACCTTCTCCTTGAACTAAAGGAGTCCATTTTGCAATCAACAAATGAATTAAGTCTTCACAAGTACTAAGATATAATTTATGCATCGTTTTTAAAGTCTCCTCATGCAACAAGTACTCCTCTTGGATGTATTCAATGCAATCTTTAGTCACTTCCATGATGGAAAACAATGTATGCCTCCACATCGTTGAGAGTGAATTAGCCACCACACTATCCTTCCCCTTCGTAGTATAAGTAATTTTAAAATCATAATTTTGAAGGGTTGCTAACCACCACCTTTGCTTGAGTGAGAGATTTGGTTGAGAAAGAAAGTACTTGAGAACACTATGGTCACTTCACACATAAAACTTGCTTCCATGGAGATAGTGATGTCATTTCTCGATCGCATGTAATAGCACTCATTTCTTGATCATAAACATGCATCTTGTTCTCTTTATCATTAAGTTTGTGGCTTTCAAAATAGATCACCCCATGGTCTTGATACAACACGACACCAATACCTCTTCCACAAGCATCCGCTCTAATAGCAAAAGGCTTGGTGAAATCTAGGCATAACAAAATTGGGGTGGAAGTAAGCATTCTCTTCAACTCCTCAAAACATTTATTGGTTGTTGCATCCCAAATGAATACCCCGTTCTTCAACTTATCGGTCAATGGAGTAGTTTAAATACTCAAAAAACAATGGACATCTTGGGCTTGATGTTGGTAAGGGGTATCTTGATGTTATGGACATGATTCTCATTGGGATAGTCATGGGTGTGTGATATTGAAGAGTTGGAGTTATTGTGGTTGTGTTTATTATAATCAAAACTTTGTAAAGCCATACTCTATTCTAAGGTGTGAGTGTTATGTGTGGGGTGTGGGTGAATGAACTCTTTCAAGATAGTACCCATTGGCATCACATTAAGGGGGTTTCACGTTATTAAGTCTAAGTTCAATTTCAAGGATAGGAGGTTGAAAATAAGTTAGATTTATATCTCAGTGAACACAATCAAATTGTAATAATCCCAGGGTTATATGATATATTAAGTGTGGAGGGGTAGAAAAAGATTAACACCAAGATTCTCTCACTTGTTCTAGAATCCTAGCTACAAGACATATCCACTGAAGGCTTCCCACTCAATATTGTAGGTTCTTTCCGCCCGCGCAGCAGCAGTGAGTATGAGTGGTTTATTTTACTCCAACTTCCAGCAAGGTTGACTAATGTTCGTATTGCTTGAGATCTTCCACGCTAGGTCATAGATGCAAAGATTGTGGAGGAGGAGAAGGTTGATATGAATTAACTTTGATTGGATATCTTGTATTTCTTTGTAAAGAAAAAATATTTATCTTCATTGTGGTTGTACCCAACAATGGTTCATTGTAGAAAGACAAGTTTCCTTTCCATATATTAATAGGGTTTATCTTCTTTGGGATGAATATGGTGATACATTGGTTGTCTATCATTCTCGTGAGGTTTTTTTTGTGAGAATAAAAGTAGTGGTTTTCCTATTCCTTTTAAGTTTGTCAGTGTGGCTGCTTGTCAGTTAGGTGTGCACCTACCCAAAATCCAACATTTTACCATATCCACTTTTTTGGGATACCTAAACATTGTGAAACATTCTTAGGAAAGTTATGTTGGGTTATCTTGTGTTGGTCATGCTTGTTTTGGGGTTTAGCAAAGAGTCTTGGGGTGTTCCTTTTATATCTTCTAAGGGTGCTTGTGTTAGTCATGCTTGTTTTGGGGTTTAGTAAAGAGTCTTAGGGTGTTCTTTTTATATCTTCTAAGGGTTGAGAGTTGATAGAGAGGAGCTATAGAGGCAAGACTTGATTGATGCTCGTTGTTGAGAGGCTGGGAAAAGAAGAAATGCCTCTATAGCTACCTACCCAACAGCCTTGGAAGACACAACAAACACAAGGGGCACCACCACAGCACGATGTTGGAAACAAAAATCTCTCAAAACACCACATAGAGATACCTCAAAAACCCTGTATTCCACAAGATAATGAAAACTTGCACACTTATCCACAAATAATGCAAAAAAGAAGATCCCTCTTTTACAAATCAGCTGGCTCCACTCGGTTTCCTTCACTCCCTTCGGCCATGGCTCTCCTTTTACAGCACCTTCACAATCCAAAGCTTCTAAAAAGAAAAACTTTCAAACTCTCCTCTTCGCTGCCAGCTTGCTGTCCTGTATGTTCAGCAGCCGTCGCCTCTGCTCTCCTTGCTTCCTAACCCGAGGCTCTCTCTCTCTCTCTTCACCTTTACTCTGCTCAACGACCCAAGAAACTTTTCTCTCTGTTCACAAGGCGGCTATATCCCTTCACACTTGCTGCTGTACTCCCGCCAGGCACAAACCAAAAGCCTCCTGGTACATCACACGACGACTACTACAATGCTCTCTTCAGCAGCTGCTCTGGCCAACTCATATAAATCACCTGTGCATGAGAGGCGGCTCTCTCACCGACTCGTCGCTCGTCTACCCTTGCTCTTCTCTTATTGCATGGTGACTATATCACCCACTCACTGCAGCTGCCGTACAATCACCTTGACGATCCTTACTTACTCGGCCAGCCTTCTCACCAGGCGGCCAACTTCTGTGCATTCTCCCAGTTGATATCAAATCTGCTGCATGGTACCAGCTACTCCTCTGGCTTTTTCTTTGCTGCTCCCCCAAGCGACTCCTTTGTCTTGTCGATGCCAACAACAGCACATCCCCTTTTTCCAGCCGGTCTCGCCCGCCAAGCCACTCTGTAGACGCTGCGCTCCAGGCTCTACTTCTCCCTTCTTCGTCTGCCTTCTCACACTGTCAAGAGAAGCCTCCCCCTCTTCTACACTTCAGCCCGTTAGCCCGACCACCTATCCTCACCTTTCGCCAGTCAGCTGCGCTCCCAGCTTTTCCTTACCAGCCCGTCGCCTCACGACGTTGCCAAGGCCACCTTCCTTCTGTTTGTAGCTCCCAGCTCTTTCCCACAGGCGGCGCCTTCCCTTTAGCTCTTCGCTTCAGCAGGGGGGCGACCCCCTCCTGGACAAGGCGACAACTTCCTTTTTGCCTGCACGCTCTCCAGCACCTCTTCAAAGGCTGCACCCCTGTGTGTGTGCGGCTGCACCTCTTCAAAGGCTGCACCCCTATGTGTGTGCGGCTGCGCCAACCTGTCAGCGCCCGAGAAGCCCCCATCCTCAACACGACGGCCACCTAACAAAAGCACCTCACCCGTGCCTCCTCTCGCTGCAGCTGTCTGTCTTTTTTACGGGCCACTTCTCGCCCCCTCCAGAAACTCCAAAGGCGGCTTTTAGTTGACGTATCCTGGCTGCAGCTCCTTGCCAGCTCACCTCTTTCCAGAAGAACCCGCTAGCTACCCTATTTGGTATTTTCTCCATCAAAAATTCTAGTGCCACCTCCTTCCTACTTTTCATACAAGTGGCCACCCCTCAAGTCTTCCTTTTCACACTAATTTAAAGGCAACATTGGCCCCTTCAATATTCAATTGCCCTCCAGGTTTTTCACACCATCAAATACAACTTTTCGAGTGCCCACTTATACTTGGGATGTCCACACATTCAGAGCTGCCAAACAAACAGCGTATACCACCTACAGCTGACCACACTCCGAAAAAACTTGTACAAAGCTTACAGCCAATCCGTCCACCCTGTACATCTGCCAAGACATTCAAAAGCCAAGTCTTCACACATGCCATACATCCCATATGTACACAAGCCCAAAACGCCTTTCAAAAAAACACCTAACATACTTTGCCAACCCCCCGTCTACTAGAGCATTCATGCTCAGCAGCAAAAAGATAAATTCCAATAACTATCCAGGATCAAAAAGAAATCTTGGTTCATCTACCTTCCAATCCGTCAAGCATTTTCCTTTGTCAAATAACCATTGATATATTCTGTTATGGTCTTCCACTTTCAGCAACCCCCTGGGCTCTTCATATATGGCTTCATCAATATATACTGCATTTCCTTCTCCATACCAGCTCACATAGTCTTGTGATGGAAACAACCACTCCTCACCTCTACTCCCTTCTGACACATTTGATTATCACTCATAATCATATACTGATTTAACAAACACTTGATCTTTAACTCCCACCTCATGGTCATCCAATTTGCAACCTGTAGTATCATTGGCTTCCAACCCTTCCTCTGGACAAACTGCCAGATCAAGACTATAGCCAAACCACTCATCCATATGCTGAGCATCAACATGTGGTGTGTCCACCATAAACCCATTTCCCTTCAGCCCATCAACATCAAACACAGCAACTTCATGCATTGTAGACTCATCATTGTCACTTCCCTGTAGTTTCTCCAGCTTCAAGACCATTGGTGATCCTTCAAGATTCTCCACATCTTGCACAGGCATCCCTTCCAAGTCTAAGCTCCCTAAACTCCCAGGCAAAGCATCTTGGTTCCCTCTACCAACAACAATAGCCTCACATGCATTCTCACTACTGACAACCGACTCATTCTCTTGGGCATGACAAGGAACACACACCTTATGATCAGCATCCGCACATGCAAAATCCATCACGTCATCATCCAGAATAGCATCTAACTCATCATCAGTCACACCACCACTCCCTTCTTGCACAATTGGTATGCAAGCATTTGTTACCTTCTCTAAGGAAACCAATTCCAACAGATCATCCAGTGCATTATCAAGAACACAGTCCAGCTCATCATCCAAAGAGCATTCCAAATCACTTTCCACAACAGCATCGGCATATGATTGCAATGACTCGTAGCACCTCTCTTGTGAAATGAGTAACTATCACGAGGTTCTGTAGAGTAAACTTACACTGAGGAGGAGCTACATGCAATGCTTCAAACCATGGAATTCTAGGACTACATGAGAGGCTTATTACAAGGAGGGAGCATCTGTAATGCTCCTTGCATACCAATGTAATTCTCCTTGCATTATAGGCTTGAGGACATGTAAGACTAGAACTTTGATTCTCCAACCAACCATATACCAAATGGACCCTAAACTCATTGCTATTTAGGCCTAAGTGATGCATGACCTTCCAACTTCATCCCCTTGACCTTTCAAGTGGCTAGGCATGGCCTTTTCAAACTTTATATAGCGAGTACTCGTTATTGATGGAAAAAAAAATTCAATGATTTTTTGCACCTATTGACCATTCTTTAAGTGATTCCTTTGAACCACTATCTTTTTTAAGTGACATCTTTTTACCACTAGTAGCAATTACATTTTTGTCACTCTCTATTTGAGACTTATGTTTTTTAATCAAGTTATTCTAAACTACTGAAGCTAGGGTCATTAGCACATTTTCCTTTTAAGTGAGCCAGAAACTCACTTTCTAATTGAGTAAAACTCAACTCATTTATTATGGGTACTCGACTTAGAGCGTCTGCCCACAATATTAAATTTTCCTTTTCTATATCTGATTTGAAAATCAAACTCTTGTAGGATTTCAGTCCATCTACTTTTCCTACCTCTTTTGACTCCCTTTGAGTACTTAAACATTTAAGGCTTTCATGGTAAAAAAATACTTCAAATTTGGCACCATAGAAATAATGATGCCACTTTTTAGGACCATGTACTACTGTAAATACTTCTTTTTCATAAGATAACTAGTTACTTTGAGCTTTGCTCAACTTTTTACTTTCAAATAATTTAGATTTTTTTAAGAAGATCATTTATTTTTCCTAAATAATCAAAATACTTTTCTAAGGTGCTCACTATGTTCTTGTTCATTTTCACTAAATACTAATACATCATGAGTAAAAACCACCACAAATTTTTCTAAATAAGTCTGAAGTATCGTGTTCATCATGGTCATAGAAGTAGCGGGAGCATTATCTAGACTAAAAGGCATAACAAAAAACTTAAAGCACCAAAAATATATCCTAAATGCTATACATATTCAATTCTAATTCTTACTTGATGATATCCAAACCTTAAATCTATCTTACTAAAATTTTAGCATCTTTGAGTTGATCAAACAACTCATCTATCATAGGAATAGGATTTTTATTGTGATTGCATTTAATCCACAATATTTATTATGATTGCATTTATTTTTTATTATGATTGCATCTAATCCATAATATTTTATTGTGATTGCATTTATTATTTATTGTGATTGCATTTATTTTTTATTACGATTGCATCTAATCCATAATAATCTATGAAAATATTTTATATTCTGATTGCATCTAATCCACAATGATCCATGCATTTATTTTTTATCGTGATTTCATTTAATCCACAATAATCTATGCATAAGAACATATATCCATCTTTTTTCTTCACCTATAATATTGATGAAGTTTAGAGAGACTTACTTGGCCTAATAAAGCCGTGTTCTAAATATTCAGCCAATTGTTTTTTCAACTTCTTGTCTTTCTATCTAACTTACTCTATAAGGTTGCTTACTAATTGGCTTTGAATCCTTTAAAACTTCTATGGGATAATTTATCCCTCTATCCGGAGGTAAACATTTTGGCAATGTTTCTGAAAAAACATCTTTAAATTCTTATAATAAATTGTTCAAATAAGAATTGTCTACTTCAAAAGTACTTGAATCAATCTTTCCACAATGGTTTTTAAATTGAGGCATTGCATAACATAAAAATAATTGTTCTACTTCATTATCTTGATGATGAAGGTTTTGGAGCTCAATATTACATATCAAAGGAGAAGATGGTACATTGTGCTCTCCTTGTAATATAATAAAATTTCTTTTATGCTTAAATGTAAGTGTATTATGCAAATAGCTTCTCAAAAGTGTTTTTCCCAATGAAAATAATTCAAGTGTGCAATGTTTTTACTTTAGGCTTATCATTACCATTCCCAATAAGTTCTTGTCCTTGTGTTGGGACTTAGGGCAATTTCTTCTATCATGCTCTCTCAAGATATTACTTTTTTATAAACTTACTATAGGATTAGATTTTTGTTTTTTTGCAAGTTCTTCCTTAAAAAAAACCTTTCTTTTTTAACAGCCAAAAACTTCTTTATGAGGTTTATATGAAAAGTTTTTATCATTTTCTTTACGTTTACTATTACCCATGGTATTCTCAATTTGTTTTTCCAAATTTTAAAACCTTATCGAAGTTTTTGAACTCTTTGGAGGAGCGAACATCCTTCTTGAACTCCCTTTTTAGGCGTGTAATGAATCCCCTTATTTTTTTGAAAATTGTCTATTCCCTTACGCTAGAAGAAAATTTCTCTATAGCAAGCTCTATATATAGGGAGATTTCAATTCTTATTTACTATAGAACAGCTATCCCACTCCTTCCAATTTTGGTCTTCTTCCTTTTTAGGAAGATATTCCTTTAAGAATAATTCTTTGAATTAATCCCATGAATCCGGTACTTTTCTTTAGCTTCTGCTAAACTCACTCACCACTTATAAGATCTTTGTTTTAAGGATAGGCTAGCTTCAATGGGGTAGTTATGATCAGACACATTTCTTAATAGATTCAAATCTTGCCATTTTTATAGAAAAATATGGACCGTATCTTTATTTATCTCCTTTTCTCTAGTAAACATGGGTGTCTTTAAGTCTTTGAATATTATATCTCCTTTTCTCCAGTAAACGTGGGTGTCTTTAAATCTTTGAGTATTATATCTTAGTCTTTACTTTTGGGACCCTCTTCAACTATGGTTTCATTCAATCTTTTTTCTAGAGTTTTTTCCTTTCCCTCATCAATTTTAATTTTAGATATTTCTTTTACTTCCAATCCTTCCCCTCCAATCAAGGAGCTAAGAAGACACATCATTTTCTCAAGTTTATTTTCTATATTAGAGTTTTCTTCTTTTATTTCCTTCATTTCTACAAAACTTCTTACAAAACAAAAAAATGTAGCACAAAGACCTTACTTAATTGGGTAATTATGAATTATCCCAAATTATGTGAAGAACAATTCCGTTGATTTCTCCTTGTTGATATTTGCTTCAAAGATCTTTCAAGGTTGTCTTGTACTCTACTTTATCCTTGTAGAACTCCAAAGTATGCCCAATTTACTAGGCAAGAGGTATGCCCAATTTATTAAGCAAGAGGTATGCCCAATTTATTACGCTGGAGGTATTCTATATGTAGAAGATTTGAGAAGTATAGGGATTAGCTTATGAAAATTAATAGAAAAGAGAATAAGGAGTAGAGATTAGAGGTAGCAATGAGTAGCTCAATGGAAACATGAAAGAGAAATAACTTAGCTCTGAGACTAATGTAATGCTATACCAATGTAATTCTCCTTACATGATAAGCTTGAGGACTTGTAAGATTAGAAACTTGATTCTTCACCCAACCATATCCCACATGAGCCCTAAAGTCATGGTTATATAGTCCTAATAAGCGATGTGCACATGACCTTCCAACTTCAGCCCCTCGACCTTTTAGTGGTGGATATGCATGACCTTTTCATTAACTGATGCCCCTTAAACTACCCCTAGAAGGGGGAACCTACTTCTATGGCCCTTGGGACTCCATTGTGCACCATTTACCTCCCTTTTACTCTAACTTTAATTCCTATTACCATTGATTTAGGTATTTCCCAATTGAAATCCCCTGAACCTTATTTATAAAACTTTTACATATAAATAATCTTTCCTAGTCCTACTTTTTAAGTGTTTTATATGATTCTCATGATAGCCTCCGAGGGGCAATATTAGATGCTGGTGTAAACAAAAACATGGAAAATGTCCCAATGCCACTTGACCCAAGGGTATATTTGAATTGATGTACTGGAGCCGCAAGAGGCTGATGCAGGAGGAGGATAGACAGGATGGCATACAAAGAACCACCAAGGGGGAGAGTAACCCCTCCTATGGTTGTCAAAATGCCCATAGATCTATTAAGGATGGTTAAAGAAATAGGAAAGGGGGTTTCTAGGGAGCTGGGTACTTCATTGGCACCACAAAGAGCAACACCAATTAGGCCCAACCATGTGGCAAGATTAATGTCAAAGTTTTGAAGTGATGTGGCAATTCCTTACAACATCTCAAAATGTTTGAATCGGTGTGCACATGTGGACCGATGAGTGGCCAGTAAAAAATATTTTCTGTTTTTCCCTATATTAGAAGGAAAAGCATATCAATGGTATCAAGATAATTGCGTAAGCCAGAAGATATGATTAACTTGCATGACTTAAGAGTGTTTGTACCCAGTTTTGCACAAAAGAGGCAAAGACAAGTGGAGCCCTATTCCTCAATTATATATCAAGTAAGAGGAGCATATGATTAACTTGCATGACTTAAGAGTGTTTGTACCCAGTTTTGCACAAAGGAGGCAAAGACAAGTGGAGCCCTATTCCTCAATTATATATCAAGTAAGAGGAGCATGAGTTGATGCTTGACTACATCTGTCATCTAAAGAACTTAAACTCTAGGTGTAAACCTAGGGAAAGGTTGATAGATGAGCAATTGCTACCATGCACAAAGAGGAGTTAGGGGTAATACTAAAATGCATAATTACTTGCTATTGGCCAAACCAACATTGCTTGATGATTGTTGCAAGCTAGACATCAATGTTTGAGGATAACATGCTTGAGTAACTACAACTCAATGATACCAAATTTGTTACTACAGTAACTCTGTCACATGCATGCAGGACTCAATAAGAATGACCACCTCATAGAGACATAGAAGGGATATGACTCTAGATGAGTTAAACACTACACTCCTAGATAAGACAAAGTTAAAGAAGGTAAAGTCGACTCCCACAAACAAACATTTATACCCTTGATAAAAGGGCTGGTGTGGTGTGTCATATGTCAGCAAAATCATATGACCCCTTAGTGTTCTAAGACCTCTCTCATTGATATATTGCATGCATTATATGCAAATTGGGAACTATGATGCAAGTATGAGTTGGTACTAGTACCCACGTTTTAATGCAATAGATGAAAGTACCTTAAGTGCCTCAGTTTCCTTCCACATGGCAATAGTTAGTTTTACTTGCATGTCTTTAGTGAAGGGCTTGCACACCAGGGGTAAACCTTTCAAACCTACACAACCTAACAA
Source organism: Cibotium barometz (assembly GCF_041138505.1). NCBI lineage: Eukaryota > Viridiplantae > Streptophyta > Polypodiopsida > Cyatheales > Cibotiaceae > Cibotium > Cibotium barometz. Next base: position 28,839,991 of record NC_141087.1, read on the forward strand.
GGGGAATGTATGAGTACTTAAATTACCTATACCACTTCCTATTCTATCACCACAACCACCACTATCACCTTGCATACTGCTTGAGTCAATAGAATAATTATTGAGGAGGTTCCAAAGTAAGGAGAATATGTACAAGAGCCTTGTAGGGGGGTGGGGTGGGGGGGGCTTAAGTGGTGAGTAATTGGGACCCAATGTAGTGTCATATCTCATCTTCTTTCTCTCTATAGTTCTCTCTTAAAATAAGTTTATTACATGAACTCATGGGTTTAAAGAAGGTTTTGGTGCATGTTACAATAATTGACTAATTGCATTCTACACAAAAAGTATAGCGAGATGAAAACAAAACTACTTGGATTGATATTTTAGCTCATGCCATTTATTTATTTACCCAGATTAATCAATATTTTCTTTGTGCATGCATTTCTAGTTAAGTAGGAACATGACAATTGATAATCTAGGGCATCTAAGTAGTTCCTTAGTCTAGTGGGTCTAATTTCATAGCTATATGTGCCTAACTATCACTCACAAGTCTTCTAGTCTTCCTTATGATTTTTGTAGCCATAATAATTATACCCCATAGGGATACATTGATAGTGATTAAGATTTATGCTGAGAAGTAGATTTTAAATTATATAGGTGAAAATTTCCTAATGCATGTGCAAATCACCACATGTAAGCTAAATCCTGTGCATGCACATGCAAACACACACACACAAACACAAGAAAACACTTTATAGATGATTGCATATTTTAAAAAGAGAAAAGAAATTACCTCTAAATTTGGTTGGGAGATTGGCATTAAACTACCATCTTCATTAAATGTCAAAGTTCCCTGCATGTTTGAAACATTAATATACTTAATATATATGTAATATAAAAATTTAAATAAATTTTAACACCTTTTTATATATGTTTTTGGTCATTGAATCAACGAATAACAAAATCACTTATGATGAATATTTTTTATAATAAAAAAAAATCTATTAGGCACTTACAAATTGAAATGTCTCATGTGGAATTGCAATACTATTATTTGTCAAGGTTATTGGTTCATCCTAAGACCTTTGAGAGATGAACACATGTGAGAACGATCATAAAAAAACCTTAAATTAAAGTTAAAAAAAGCCTAGCAAAGATTAACTTCACAATAGGTTTCATCTTACTTTTATTTTTTGTTTAAGTTATTGAGCACCCACTATATGGTATGTGACATGGGACAAGGTTGTTTGTAATAGCCAAGATAGCCATGAAAAGTTGACAAAGGTATAATTTACAAGAAGACTAACAAGTGTTGATATACATGGCTTAGTGAAGGTACAAAGATATGCTTAGTCCATGTAGTAATAAGTAATAAAAATGGCCTTCAAATTTCATATAAGTGATTGTTGAGAAGCTCGTAGGTGAGCTAGCTAGCATGTCAGTAAGGTGAGAAGCTTGCTGGCATGTCAATAAGTTGTTTACACATGCTTAATATTATGAGATGCAAAACTAAGGAAGCTAAAATATGCAGTTTCATGAAGACCAAAGTATAGCCAGAAACATAAAAGCTAGGATAAGAAATCTAAAAAGTGTTGGATTTTTCTCTTGGAGAGGTGAACCTTAATCCAACTAAGCTAGGGTTACCGTGCATACCCGCAGCACCAAGGTCCATACCCACTCTGCAAGTATGCACGATATTTTAGTAGGAGCACCACAGTCGTCGCAAGGTATGTACAACATTTTAGTAGGGCCACGTGTATAAAATGCAGTAGTGTCTTTAGCTAGCTAAGCGTGCAAAAATACATGTTTATAAGATAAAGTGTGATTTATGGTCTTTTTCTTAATCTCTAAATGTTTCTCACTTCTCAACCCCTCTCAATCTTGAGAATTATTCAATTGAATTGCTTGTTAATGCAATTGAAGCTCTCTAATGGATTTTAGTGATTAAACACATAAAGTTTTCATTTATGTTTAAGTTAAAATGTTTTTTTTAAAGCATATCTCTCTCCCCCAAAGAATGGTCATTCCTATGACCTATTCTATATTCGATTAATTCTTCTCATGGAGAAAATATCTATTCACAAATCAAACTCTAGGCTTGTGAAGCTAGAGATTTAAGAAAATGGTTTTTATACTTATATGCTTAAAAAATATGGTAATATTATGGGATAAATCCGTAAAGTGGATTTAATGCTAAAAGATAGTTATACTATCATATTTATTTTACTATGTCTTATTCTTTCATAAAAAATAAAAATTACCAGTAATAGCAATGGAGCTATGGTAAATTTTTTAAGAAATTGATGCATCTTCATTAAATGTCAAAGTTCCCTGCATGTTTGAAACATTAATATACTTAATATATATGTAATATAAAAATTTAAATAAATTTTAACACCTTTTTATATATGTTTTTGGTCATTGAATCAACGAATAACAAAATCACTTATGATGAATATTTTTTATAATAAAAAAAAATCTGTTAGGCACTTACAAATTGAAATGTCTCATGTGGAATTGCAATATTGTTATTTGTCAAGGTTATTGGTTCATCCTAAGACCTTTGAGAGATGAACACATGTGAGAACGATCATAAAAAAACCTTAAATTAAAGTTAAAAAAAGCCTAGCAAAGATTAACTTCACAATAGGTTTCATCTTACTTTTATTTTTTGTTTAAGTTATTGAGCACCCACTATATGGTATGTGACATGGGACTAGGTTGTTTGTAATAGCCAAGATAGCCATGAAAAGTTGACAAAGGTATAATTTACAAGAAGACTAACAAGTGTTGATATACATGGCTTAGTGAAGGTACAAAGATATGCTTAGTCCATGTAGTAATAAGTAATAAAAATGGCCTTCAAATTTCATATAAGTGATTGTTGAGAAGCTCGTAGGTGAGCTAGCTAGCATGTCAGTAAGGTGAGAAGCTTGCTGGCATGTCAATAAGTTGTTTACACATGCTTAATATTATGAGATGCAAAACTAAGGAAGCTAAAATATGCAGTTTCATGAAGACCAAAGTATAGCCAGAAACATAAAAGCTAGGATAAGAAATCTAAAAAGTGTTGGATTTTTCTCTTGGAGAGGTGAACCTTAATCCAACTAAGCTAGGGTTACCGTGCATACCCGCAGCACCAAGGTCCATACCCACTCTGCAAGTATGCACGATATTTTAGTAGGAGCACCACAGTCGTCGCAAGGTATGTACAACATTTTAGTAGGGCCACGTGTATAAAATGCAGTAGTGTCTTTAGCTAGCTAAGCGTGCAAAAATACATGTTTATAAGATAGTGTGATTTATGGTCTTTTTCTTAATCTCTAAATGTTTCTCACTTCTCAACCCCTCTCAATCTTGAGAATTATTCAATTGAATTGCTTGTTAATGCAATTGAAGCTCTCTAATGGATTTTAGTGATTAAACACATAAAGTTTTCATTTATGTTTAAGTTAAAATGTTTTTTTTAAAGCATATCTCTCTCCCCCAAAGAATGGTCATTCCTATGACCTATTCTATATTCGATTAATTCTTCTCATGGAGAAAATATCTATTCACAAATCAAACTCTAGGCTTGTGAAGCTAGAGATTTAAGAAAATGGTTTTTATACTTATATGCTTAAAAAATATGGTAATATTATGGGATAAATCCGTAAAGTGGATTTAATGCTAAAAGATAGTTATACTATCATATTTATTTTACTATGTCTTATTCTTTCATAAAAAATAAAAATTACCAGTAATAGCAATGGAGCTATGGTAAATTTTTTAAGAAATTGATGCATCTTCATTAAATGTCAAAGTTCCCTGCATGTTTGAAACATTAATATACTTAATATATATGTAATATAAAAATTTAAATAAATTTTAACACCTTTTTATATATGTTTTTGGTCATTGAATCAACGAATAACAAAATCACTTATGATGAATATTTTTTATAATAAAAAAAAATCTGTTAGGCACTTACAAATTGAAATGTCTCATGTGGAATTGCAATATTGTTATTTGTCAAGGTTATTGGTTCATCCTAAGACCTTTGAGAGATGAACACATGTGAGAACGATCATAAAAAAACCTTAAATTAAAGTTAAAAAAAGCCTAGCAAAGATTAACTTCACAATAGGTTTCATCTTACTTTTATTTTTTGTTTAAGTTATTGAGCACCCACTATATGGTATGTGACATGGGACTAGGTTGTTTGTAATAGCCAAGATAGCCATGAAAAGTTGACAAAGGTATAATTTACAAGAAGACTAACAAGTGTTGATATACATGGCTTAGTGAAGGTACAAAGATATGCTTAGTCCATGTAGTAATAAGTAATAAAAATGGCCTTCAAATTTCATATAAGTGATTGTTGAGAAGCTCTTAGGTGAGCTAGCTAGCATGTCAGTAAGGTGAGAAGCTTGCTGGCATGTCAATAAGTTGTTTACACATGCTTAATATTATGAGATGCAAAACTAAGGAAGCTAAAATATGCAGTTTCATGAAGACCAAAGTATAGCCAGAAACATAAAAGCTAGGATAAGAAATCTAAAAAGTGTTGGATTTTTCTCTTGGAGAGGTGAACCTTAATCCAACTAAGCTAGGGTTACCGTGCATACCTGCAGCACCAAGGTCCATACCCACTCTGCAAGTATGCACGATATTTTAGTAGGAGCACCACAGTCGTCGCAAGGTATGTACAACATTTTAGTAGGGCCACGTGTATAAAATGCAGCAGTGTCTTTAGCTAGCTAAGCGTGCAAAAATACATGTTTATAAGATAAAGTGTGATTTATGGTCTTTTTCTTAATCTCTAAATGTTTCTCACTTATCAACCCCTCTCAATCTTGAGAATTATTCAATTGAATTGCTTGTTAATGCAATTGAAGCTCTCTAATGGATTTTAGTGATTAAACACATAAAGTTTTCATTTATGTTTAAGTTAGAATGTTTTTTTTAAAGCATATCTCTCTCCCCCAAAGAATGGTCATTCCTATGACCTATTCTATATTCGATTAATTCTTCTCATGGAGAAAATATCTATTCACAAATCAAACTCTAGGCTTGTGAAGCTAGAGATTTAAGAAAATGGTTTTTATACTTATATGCTTAAAAAATATGGTAATATTATGGGATAAATCCGTAAAGTGGATTTAATGCTAAAAGATAGTTATACTATCATATTTATTTTACTATGTCTTATTCTTTCATAAAAAATAAAAATTACCAGTAATAGCAATGGAGCTATGGTAAAATTTTTAAGAAATTGATGTCTAGTCAATGAAAGGTCAAGGGGATAAAGTTGGAAGGTAATGCACTACTCAGGCCTACATAACCATGAGGTAAGAGACTCTTTTGGATATGGTTGGGTGGAGAATCAAGGTTCTAGTCCTACAAGTCCTCAAGCTTATAACATAAGGAGAATCACACTTTAGGTTCAAAATAGTATTCACACCCCTCTCTCCAATTCCCGATTCCTTATTGCCCTCCTACTTCCACCATGACACCCTAACTAATAACATCTTTTTATAAAAACACAACATTCAAAACTTCCAAATCAATCTAGTAATAACACAGAAGTCATAAAACTTCCTTATGTCCAATGATGGATTTACAATCCTAAGGACTCTATCCAATTGTGGTTCATCCATGTATAATCCCTCCTTAACTTTAGACAGAATAGCTTCCAATATTACTTCTATGATGGATTTACAATCCTAAGGACTCTATCCAATTGTGGTTCATCCATGTATAATCCCTCCTTAACTTTAGACAGAATAGCTTCCAATATTACTTCCTCAAACACCTTTTATTTAAAAACTTTTGATGTAGTTACCGGCATGCCTAGGTAGCTATCGGCATGCCTAGGTAGCTACCGGCATGCATTGGAAACTATCGGCATAAAGCTTATGCATATGGCCTTAGGTATATGGCCATCTCTTGAGAGAAGTATAGCTCTCTAAAGGGTATCCATAGAGCATGGAGAAAACAAAAAACCCTAATCTAAAAACCTAAACTTATAAACCCTATAACATGTAAAAGCATAAGAGAAGAAACATACAAGAAAGACATCTCTTACCTTGTGAGGCTTGTGAGGTCATCTCTTCAGAGAAGTATAGCTCTCTAAAGGGTATCCATAGAGCATGGAAAAAACAAAAAACCCTAATCTAAAAACCTAAACTTATAAACCCTATAACATGTAAAAGCATAAGAGAAGAAACATACAAGAAAGACATCTCTTACCTTGTGAGGCTTGTATGCATTGAAAACCTAGAAAATCAAACCAAAACAAGGAAAAATAAGTATTAATAAAAAACCTAATCTTAAAAGCCCTAAAACTCTAAAACCCTATAAACATGTAAAAGCATGAAAGAAGAAACACACAAGAAAGAGATCTCTTGTGAGAGGCTTGTATGAGTTGAAAACCTACAAAATTAAACAAAGTCAAAGAAAAAACAATATGAAGAAAATTCAAGATTTCTTACCATATGAAGATTTAATGGAAAGTTGTTAATAAGGGAAAAAGAAGAAGGGAAAGTACTCATAAGGTTAAGCTTAAAATAAGAAGGGAAAAAGAAGAAAATAAAAACTTAAAAGAAGTAGCAGCAACAAAAGAAGTGATAAAAAGCGGGATATTTTTATAGTATAGTAGTGTTCTTTTGTTGCTATACACGCTATTGGGCAGCAAAATTCCATTTACTGAGTAGCGATACTTCGCTACTAGGAAGCAACATTTCATTGCAAAAAGCGTTGCTCAACATCGTGAAAATCCTTGATATTTTTCTTCCGAAAATGCTACTAAAAAATGTTGGTGTGCTCTCGATGTATTATAGTGCCAGATGTAGTAAAGCCTTCAAATCGACAAAAAAGGTGAACATAGCAACCACATGGAAATGTATGTGCAAAACCTCACAACGTTAATTAATTAACATGTGAAGGAAATCGTTGAAGTTTGTATCAAAACTTACCCGAGCACTCTCTGTGGCCTAGCTAATCATGCATAGTCCACATTCGCATAGTTGTAACTCTTTTCCCATGTCATGAACCTGAATGCCATCCCAAATGGTTTGAATCTCCTTTGCCAATGGGGCCAAGTATACATCCATGTTCTTTAATTTGTGCTTCCCAGGTACTATCAATGATAGTACTTGGGAAGCACAAATCAATGATAGTATACATCCATGTTCTTTAATTTGTGCTTCCCAGGTACTATCAATGATAGTAAGAGTTGTCCCTTCTTTATTGCCAGCCATGGTGGAAGGTTATAGTTTAGAAGGTGAATAGCCCATGTGCTCCATGATGAACTTCGTAGAACAAATGGATTAACACCATCCATTTCTAGCCCTAGACGAATATTATAAGGCTTTTGCTTAAAAATAGGCCACTTCTCCTCAATGTGTCTCCATGCGAGCGAATCAGGGACACACATGACATTATTCATGGATCTAGTAGACAGATGCCATGCCAGTGTTTGGAGGCTCCATGTTGTAAGTGTATTAGGGTGCCACGTTGTCATTGTTTGGCATCTCCACTGCATTGGGATGTTTTTAATTTGTGCTAATGGGGGTCTCTTATCTAGGGAAGACCAAAATTTTTGATCCATGTAATCTTAAATGTCGAGCGCGGCAAACCAAAAGGCAAAGAATCAAATTAAAAGTTTGTGAAAAATTATAAGAACCAATAATTGCGCCAGTATTAGTTGTGGTATACTCGTCGGTATAGTCATCAGAAATTATTTGAATTATTACCAATGTTTATATGATACCTATAATGACGTAAATGCCGACGCTCGAAAAAATTATAGAACGCTACTACATTCTTCTTCCTTGAAGTTTTGGATTAGATTTAGAGGTGAAGACTCCCTACTCCCTTCTTTTTTTTAATGTTTCCCCCTTGTTGCCATGGATTTACCAATTTGTGTGTGTGTGTGTGTGCGCGCGCGTTTGTATGTGTTTGTTTTTTTTTGTAGGTTTTTTTTCTTATTCTCCTTCTCTCACTACTTAAGATAATGGTGTCAAAAGCAAGGGCATTTTTTCTTTTGCCTTCCCCAGCTCTATTATGGTCTAATTCACGCTTCTGGTTTGCTTGTGTTGTGTGTATTTGTAGGTCAAGTTCTTTACACAATCTCTTCACTTCGAGATATGGACCGTAAACCCTTGTTGCTTATGTTTTTTTTTTCTCCTTTTTTTACTTGTATATAAGAGGTCCCGAGATGGGGAGTTGGGTAGATAAAGCTTGTGTAGAGGCTTTTTTCTTTATATAGAGTTTATGCATAAATCTCATGCATAGAGCTTATGAATAAAGCTCATGAATAGAGCATATGCATAGAGCTTGCATAGGCTTCTTGCAAGATCTATGCATTAGCTCCATGCAAGCTTATAAGAAGCCTATGCATAGAGCTTTCATATGCTTCTTTCAAAACTCTATGCATAAGCTTCAAGCTTGCATGAAGCATATGCATAGAGCTTGCATAGGCTTCTTACAATGACTATACATAGGCTTCTTGCAAGCTTGGATGAAGCTTATGCATAGACCTTGCATAGGCTTCTTGCGATCTCTATGCATAGTCTTCTTACAAGCTTGCATGGACCTTATGCATAGATCTTGCATAGGATTCTCAAGCTCTATTCATGGCCTTTCAAGCTCTTGCTTGGGTTCACCTCTATGCATAGCCTTGCAAGCTCTTGCTTAAGTTTACCTCTATGCAAGCCTCCTATATGCAAGCACTATGAAATCTTAGGCTTACCTCTATAAAATCTCTATGAATGCTTCTTGCATTATGCTAGATGTATAGGGATTAATGCATTCATGCTTCTTGCATTAAGCTCTATGCATAGAACATAACGAATGCATAGAGCTTGATGCATACATGCTTCTTGCATCTATATCTATGCACGCTTCTTGCTTCTAGATCTATGAATGCTTCTTGTATATATCTTAATGCATGCATGCTTCTTGCATCTAGCTCTTGTTGAACCAACGTGAGAGAGAGAGAGAGAGACACGTCATATGCATCCCCAAAGGTGTGTGGAATACACACAATAGATGAGTATATATAGAGGAGATCTTGGGACTATATATAGAGACATTCTATATATAGCCAACACCCCCGCTCAAAGAAGGGTCTCTAACTATGGATGAAAAAACCCTTGGGGGCTCAAGGGAAAAACCCACAGCTCTATATACACCTACCGCTATATTAAATTAATTTATAGTTACAAAGTATTATTCAAAGGAGCTACATCACTCCCATATATACAATATCCATGAAGGAGCTACATCACTCCCATATATACAATAGCCATGAAGGAGCTACATCACTCCCATATATACTTCATCACTCTTATGTGTACAATAGCCATGAAGGCTTTGAAGGTCATCCATCTTCATGTTGTCTTGATCCATTCATGTAGGTTGGGTGCGAGTCTATCTTCGTGACGATGCCAAATAATATTTTTGTAGTCTCTTCTCTAAATTGAAGCTCAACAATATCCAAATACAATCCTGATCCATAAACCTTGTAATATGGAAGAAGTCTCCATAACAAATGGAAAACCATAATTTTGTTATAGAAATATGAGATGTACATGAAAAGATGTACATAAAGAAATAGACATAAAGGTATCTATTATATGGTTGCTTACGAATATAGTCCATCCGCAAGGACATGCATGGCAATGTCAACTTGTGGAAGATCATCCAATCAATGGCAAATGAACTAGATTTGGTAAGAGAATTTGGTTACTTGGAGAAGTTGTCTTGGAAGATTGACCTGTCAATAAACACTAAAATAGAAAATGACACTAGTTAGTAAGGATATCATGGAAAGCTATAATCATATCTTTGCCATGGGAAAAATCTATGACATAAGATCAAACCTCCAATATTATGAGTAAAGATAATGAGACAACTATAACTTGGATCAAACCTCCAAGATGACATGATATGAAAGTAAACCTCATAAGATGACAGGACGAGAAATCAAACCTCTGACATGAAACAACAATTAGGATGTAGACACCTCTAACAGAACGAAAAAGCAAACCTCTGACATGACGTACTTGAAAGTAAACCTCATAAGATGATAGGACGAGAAATCAAACGTGTGACATTCACAATCAAGATAGTAAACCTCATAAGATGACGGAACGAGAAATCAAACCTTTGACATCCGTAGGCAGTATATAGCCACGATGACATGATGTGAACATAAACCTCATAAGCTGATAGGACGAGAAATCAAACCTCTCGGGAAATATGCTCGACAGAATTTCTTATTAGTTGCCATAGATTGAATTCCAAGACTTGACCACCATTATAGCCATTTAGACCTGCATGGTTGTATTGTCAACCACAAAAGACATTGATAGACTTAAATAAAACTAGTCAATCTGATGAGCCAAAGCCAAGGAACGGTGCATCCAATGACCATGGCATCATGGTAACAATCCATGGAAACGTAGTCAACCATCATTCACGAAACATGTAACCATCATCATGGAACAACACCATGGCATAATGGATAAAATCCATGGAAACACAATCAACCAATATAGATTAGCCAAATGAGCCAACATCAACGAAACATGTAGCTTGGAATGACCAACATCAACAAAACATGTAGCTTGGAATGACCAACATCAACAAAACATATAGCTTGGAATGACCAACATCAACGAAACATATAACCATCATCATGGAACAACGATCCATGGAAACATAGTCAGCCATCATCGATGAAACATGTAACCATCATCACGGAACAACACCATGGCATCATGGATTGTAGTGAGTGAATTACATCAATGCAATGAACACATATACATATATCGATAAAAAGTGTAACCATCACCACCATGGCATCATACCAAGACACCAAAATTACAAACTCAATAGTCAACAGCTCTATCCATGCTTCTTGTATCTAGCTCTATGTATAGAGATTAATGCACACATAGAGCTCTATGCATCTAGCTCTATGCATAGATGTTAAAGATTTCATTAAGCTCTATGCATCTAGCTCTATGCATAGAGATTACTACATGCATTAAGCTATATGCATAAAGCTTAATGAATGCATTCAAGCTCTATGCATAAAGCTTAATGAATGCATTCAAGCTCTATGCATCTATCTCTATGCAAGCATGATAGATACATTTTAAAAAACTGTAACTTTATGTATGTGTGTAGGATCATGGCTGATACTCTGGGAGGTTACAACCCCTTTTGGACATGTTATAGCACACATCTGCCATGCCTACACCACAGGCTCTTAGCCTACAATAGTTCTTTGAGTTCATCTCATAGTCTTCCCTCCTCTAGTAGAGAACCATGGCATTGTAAAATTTACAGCAATGTCATGAGCTATGGTGGATCAAATGCTAGAATCAAAATGATTAGAAAAGAGATTAGATGATAATTAAGATATGATTAGTGAGCACTTATTTGATAGCTTAATGTAGGCATGGATAATCAAAAACCGACAAATTCTCATTAGGCCAATGCCTCAATTTATAGAGTTTACATCCAAGCATATAATCCCACTTAGCTCTCCTTGATTCACTCCACCTCTTTTGCTTGATTCTCTCCACCTCTTCCCAGAATATCTCCACACCTCCTAAATCTCATCATGCTACCCTTTATTCTCTCCCAGTAGATACTTCTCACCTTTTCACAGCTTCTCTCACATTTACAGATTCTCTTTTACAGCCTCTTGCTTAGGGCTTGTTCCCACACACACCCTTTTCACTTGTATATTTCAATACCTCCCCTCAAGTGAATACTCTTAGCACACCTAGACACTATACCAAGTTTATCTCTTACTTCATAGTCGGTGACCAGTGCCTCAAGTCCCTAAACTCATAGTCCTTAACACTCTCTCTCTCTCTATGTGTCCAAGGCTACTACAAGTGCCCCCGTGACCTTGACTAAAGTGCTCACACATACATCTACCACATGGCCTACATCATCGGTGGCTCAGAGGTGGTTTTACTTTGTTGGGGCAGGTTACATTGGGTTGTAGGGTTTCTCTCTCTCTCTCTCTCTGAGGAAAGATGATCTGACTCCACTTCCTTTAGGAGCCTCCACGAAGTTTGCCGATGTCATTCCTTCTCCACTGCGTTTGCTGTAGCAGTCTCTTACCATGTGTCTTGGCTTTCCACAGTTATGGCAAGTGAAGGTCCTTCCTCCTATTCTGCCTCTTCCTTGTCCTCATCTTTGAGAGAATCCTCCTCGGGTGAAGAATGCTTTTTCTTCTCTTGTTGTTGAGTCTAGCCATTTCTTCTCTTTGACTCTAATCTCTTGCTCTAATAGAGCTCCTTCTATCTCGTGCAGCTTCAATTTAGGTACATTCTTTAATGTTGCTACAATGTTTTCATATTCACTTTTTTCCACACTCTTCAGAAGCACTGCTACTGCCTCATCATCTTCTACCTTTTTGCCAATAGCTGACAGTTTTTTACTTAATGCTTTTATATTTGTTCAAGTGTGTGATTAAAGGTTCACTTTCCTTCATATCGAGTTTGTAGAATCACATTAGCAAATTTATCTTTGAATTTTTTGCTTGAGTGGCAAATAAATTATTAAGTTTATCCCATGCATCTTTTGCCCATTGTATCCCTGTGATGTGATGAATGATTTCATCATTTAAACTGAGTGCGATAAGTCATAATGCTTTCTCATTCCTGCTCTTCCACTCATTTTTCCCTCTCACCTCTAGGCATTCATCTCTTCCCTCGACTAGCCCCCATAGATTTTTTCTCATGAGCAGATACATGGTTTTTGTTTGCCATGTGTAAAACTGCTCCCCATTAAATTTGCCCCCAATTAGTCTAGCTGCATTGGTGGTGGTTTGGTGAGGACGAGTGGCGAATGACCTATGTCGAGTATAGAGACACGCGTGATAGGTACAACCAATAGGGGGCAACCGCACGGGCTTGAATGGAGAGTGTTGGCTCTTCATACCTTGGTAGTGGAGGATACGAGTCCTTTCACAAGTGTTTGTAGGTTGTTTTTTAAATCTCTTTTATTCATTGTCTATAATGTGCATTGATTGCATGCCCTAAACCTTGTGTTGGTTGGTTGATGTAGAGGAGCATGGTAGGTTATCCTCCATTTTTGCAGGAGGAGAGATATGGCTACAAGTTTGGCACACAAATGCTTCTTGAGCACTTGGAGTCCAAGGGTACGCATATCAATTGGGAAGTGGCAGTATTTGGCAAGCATCCTACTATTGCTTGAATGCACCTGCTCACTTGTACTGACATGTTTGCATTGAATACTAATTTCTTCTTATGTATGCATTGATATAGGATATGCCTCAACCCTCACCTCGCACAGCAAGATGAGTAGTGTGGTGCTAGCCTTGAGTCTACATAAGATTTGTACACATGATTTTTGGCATGTTATTAGCCATGATTTGGATCAACACATTTATATAAATGATATTACTTTTTTACACATATTTTAGGTTGCTATTTTGGCACGTACATATGATGGTCTAGCATATACAAAGTGTTGTTATCCATGCCTTGGATTAACACTGGCATGTAATTATAAATAATTTAATCATCTTTTCGAATTAATACAAAATGTAGGTTTTCTCTCAGTTCTGAGTACAATTGGACAAGTACTCTTACCAACAGGCAGAATGGTGTAGCCAGTCTGCAATCTGCAAGAAGCAGCAACTGCACCATTCTACCCAAAACAAATTCCTACATAGGACACCAATATTTGCATTGGTATGCCTGCCAGTATCAACGATGAAACTATACTTTTATCCACACGTATATGAATGCTGATACTGATGCTAATAACAATTCTTATGTACTGGGAGGGGGTATACCAGCACACATACCGGCATTCATGCTATTTACCATGCCTTCTTCAGGCACCGAGAAATCATCATTCCCTTGTAGTGTTTGTGTAATTCTTGGGTGCAGTTTAACCACACTCATCAGCTCATACATTTGCATACAATGGCATTTCATATTTATGATCCGAGGTACTTGCATACACTTTGTCTATCCTTTATTAAATAGCATCATCTTACCTATTTAAAGTTGATTATAATTGTTGTGTGTTGGAGCTTATGACAATAGCCACATGGGAAATAAAAGATGAATATGTAGAGATAAAAAATTGTTTTGACAAATATTCAATGCTACTATGCAGCAATGTGGTTACCCACAAGTCTACAGATTTCCATGGTTTTATCATAGATGAGGCAAGAGCTAATTGGAATGTAGTTAAAACTATTTTTAATGGGGGCCCAAAGAATATAATGGATAATCGAGAGTGATCTTGTTTGTTCCATTGGAAATAAAGCTTACACCAACACATAAAGAAGTATGTTAAGATTGAATATAGAAATAAACACCTTGCTATTTGTGAAAGGTGGTGGAGATTGTGTATGACTAAGGAAGAGGTGGGCAAAAAAGTCAACAAATATGAGCATGGTGGCGAGAAGACCATGTACATGAAAACAATATCCCATGAATGGATATAAGGCTGAGTTGGTGGGATGGTGCAGCAACAAATATAAATCAAGTGGAGGATGCGAATGATGTGATACAAAATTGAACTCAAGCTGCTCTATAAGAAGAGCTCATTTGTGACAAAAGAGATAGCATGTTCTCTACATAGTGCGCATTTGATATGTCCTACATTACAAAGAAGATTGGAATAGTCCACTTAGACCACCGATGATATGACCACCTTGGTTACAATTTAGGTCTCATTCATGCGGATCAAGATTTTCATGTGCATTAACACCTCTATGTGTGTTGCTGTAGTGTTGGGCATATGTGCTAGCTGTAGTTGTTCAACAGAATGAGCCAATAAGCAATGCATCAGAGATAGCTCAGCAACTCAAGCAAGAGACAACAAGCAATAGACTAAAGGATCTAGTCCCAATAGATTGTTGTTTCCATGGATATTGTCCATACTCTCAAGCACTAAGACTAATGTGGCTAAGCCTTAGCATTGTATTCACTCAACCCTGTGACTTCTACATGCAAAACAGGAGGAAGTTTGAATGCCATCATCGAGCTTCAGCACAGCCAGGCCATCATAAACCTCTTAACCTTCTTGTGTGAGCACTTGATCCACTGTGGAGAGTAACTGCTTTGTCCAACTTAGTGCATTTTTCATACTCAAAATCGACCTCTCATACAACTGCGGTTGGTGTAAATGTTGTGTTTCTAGCTATTCTGACATTCGTGTAAATGATGGCAACGAGGTAAACACGTGGTAAGCTTTAGATAGACCAACATATCAAATTGTGAGAGGTCATATCCACAAATTCTAAGGGGAGGATGCTGACAAGAGGTGATATGCTTAACTCCAAAGGACAAGTATATTTTGCACGGGGAAGTGACAAGAGGGCGCCCATTGAAATAGACCACGGATGGCGATTCAAAATATGTTACCTTGACTCGGACTCCATGCTCTCAGTAGCCTATCACTGCAACAACCTCGAGAGCTAGTATAGCAGCCGCTATGCATGGCAGATGTTTAAGCAAAGAAGACATTCATTACAGGCATTTCAATGGTATTCGCAGCGTAAGCTGGCAGTACAAAAGCATGGCAGCAGAGACGTTTAAGCAAAGCCGACGTTCATTACAGGCATTTCAATGGTATTCGCAGCGTAAGTTGGTAGTACAAAAGCAAAGTAGACCGTTTGCAGCCAAAAAGAATTTAAAAAAAAACTGCAGCTTTACCAAAGACAATGCATCGTTCATCTCTCGCCTTGCCGCTAACACTCATTAAAAACACTACAGAGTGCGTGCTTGATTACATTATCGACCGCATCGTCTCAGCAGAAACACTGCAGAGCGCGTCCTTGACTTCATTCTTTGTTTTTCTTCAGCTTTATGTCATTGACAGCAGCGTCTCAGCAAAACTACTGCAACGCTTCTCAGTCGAGCCTAACACAACACACAACGTTCATCAGCGTGGCATCACAGTCGACCTCCGTTTTTTTACATGCATAGCGCATCGTCGGATCCATTACAACATCACGGAACACATCGTTTAATAAAAGAAGAAAAAATTAATAGCCATCATCGCTTCTGAAAGCTCAGGCGTTCTCTTGTGAGATCGCTCACCCCAGCACACGTCCGTCACAAGCACGCAGGCTGGTAGCCGCAATACATGATTCATAGATAAAGAGAAAAAAAACAACAACAAAATACAAGTACTATTTGTGAGTGCCTTGGGTATGCCATAGATGATGATTTGGGAAATGACACCATTTATCTTTCATGTGAGGATACCTCTTCATTTTTTAGTGATGGCTATGATGATGTTGATGATTATGTTGATATCTTGGATGCTCATACACACATAGAGGGTCTTGAACATGAGCATATAGTTCATGGGTTGGATCATACTCATGCACATATAGATGCAGTGGATCATGCCTTTGACTTTTCGAGTAGATCTATAGGGGTGGGAGATTGCATGGGTTTCCATTTGATTCTACATGAGGACAACCTCGAGAGATGAGTTCATTTGGTTCCCAAGGGTGTCTACATCATCCTATGATCTTTGGAGTTGGTATATTCATCTTTGGATGCATTCTATGACACTTGATGTGTATGGTGGATGATTATGTTGCATGACCACCTACGACACAATTTTGTCTTGGCTTAAACGATGACTCTTTTGCATCAGGACCATTCTTCATTCCAACCATGTGTGATGGTTATATTAGGTGGACTCCATGGATGTCATATTTACATTATGGTCATGTGGATAGACTAAGGAGTTCTCCTTGTGACCGAGGAACTACTACATCAACATCGGAGGTCCATGATGTACACCATATCTATCCATTTGACCTAGGAGGTTTGATTAGCCCCGCATCATCGACATTGGATCTTTACATTTTCCATTCAATCCACGTGGTTTGAGGGACATTTCTTTGGAGTCTATATGGTTTGGGTTTCTCTTTTATTCATGTGGATGCGGTTGTATGGATTACTTCATCTTCAAAGAGACATTCATATCTTTTCCATTCAGCCCTAGAGGACACCCAACTAGCGTCATCATTGATAGGAGTCCTTTATCTTTTTCATTTGACCTTCGGGTTCATGATATTCATGTATTTGTATTTGTGCTCTATGATAGTGCACTTGGTCATGTATTTGGATAACGAAGCAAACTAGCTATCTGCTGTTGGCCAGAGTTCATCACCACCACAAAGGTGTTCAAAGAATCTTAATCTTCAAATCATCCACAAGACCTATGGGATTTTTGGTGGCTCCATCAACTAGTTTCACAATCAATGCAATGTCATCCATAGGAGGTTTTCCCATTTTTCTTAGGACTGCTTGTTGGTAACAATGCTAACTCACTACTACATGGTAGCCTAATACCGGCGCTTATACCGATGTCATTGAACAGGGTCTAAAAAAGCCCCGTCATCGGTATAAATGCCGGTATATGTGCCGGAACGACGACGTCGGTATAAGCGTCGGGGAACAATACTGGCGCCTATATCGGTGTGTATACCGACGGGTCACCGGCGCCAATACCGACGACTATACCGGCGTTTATACCGGATACTATACCAGCACTTATACCGAGGTGTATACCTGTCCCTATACCGACGTTTCACCGGCATCTATACCGACGACAATACCGGCTGTGTACCGGCATGTATACCAGCACATATACCAGTGACTATACCAGCGTCTTTACAGGGGATTATACCGACGCTGTAGCAGAAATTTTTTTTAAGACAGAATAGTGTTGCCTAGCTGTTGCTTGGTTGCCTGCAAATGAACAGGATCAACAACAGCAAACAGACAACACCATTCTGTCTAAAATAGAGCACAAAAACAATCGTGCTCGTTTTTTTATTTTTCAGATCGATAAACAAATAATTAAATTAAACATTAATACTCAAGAATCTTTTGATCATATACCATTAGTTTGAAGGTCATCTAACATCATGGTAATGCCTCCCAATTGACGGTCTCTCCTTCTTCTTCAAGCATCTCAAATAAGGCCACAAGGCCATGTTTGTGAGCGTACTTCTCCTCTTGCGGGCGATTCATGGCCAACTCCTACACAAACGATTAACAATTATAACTTTTAGAAATCAACATTTAGCCCACATACATACATTTACATAAATAAAATTGCTACAAATACTTACGAATTCATGGCACATGGTTTCGTAACCACCACTCCCAAGATGAGAAGCCCCTACTGTTTGGAGTCTTGCCCTTGCCACCTCTCTTTGTTGTTGAAACCTCTCTGGTGTCTCTGTGAGCTCCTGAGCAATGGCTTCCCACTCCCTGTCATCTAGCCAAACACGTTTCTCTTTCCCCTCTCTAAATGCATCCCTCGCCTCTGACCTACGATGCCCCATCAAAATGCGAGCTGTATACTGTATCCACTCATTAGAGACGACATTCATAGGGTCAGATGGCTGAAACTCTTGCTTTATCTTTATATTTATATAATTTTTCTTCCCCTTATCTTGCTGATCCCATTTAGTCATGACAGAGTCGTGAAACTGTATAGTGCACAATTGTCGAATGCGTGTCTTCATTGCCTTCCCTGCACTATTCATTATTGGTGCCCCATCCCTAATTGTGTATATCTTGCTGTTGTCATGGTCATGTGCACCCCAAGGAGTGGAAGGTGACCCTATGGGTGTGCTATCAACAGATGAGAGCGAATGATGATGCTCACGTGGTGGTGTCACAACATCTGTGGCACTACCACCACAACAACCTCCCCCTGAAGACCTACTACGTGAGTGACGTCTATGTGACTCGAAAATGACGTCCATGTGACCAAAACGCCCCATATTTGTGATACTACAAATAGCACATAAAGATTGTTGATGGAGAAACAAACACTGAGACATGTAGAGAAAAAAAAGAGAGACATGTAGAACTTAAACACTTACATGCCAATCGCATCCTTTTGTAAGCTCCTGCTCCTCCTCTGTTATAGTTAAACCAGCACGTTTGGCTTCTAAAATTGTAGCTTCTAGCCATCTACCTATGGGAAAGTCTGGAAGAGCTTGCATACCTTCTGGATATGGGAGATTTCTTGTAGTGCGTTTCCTTCTGAAACTTAAACAATCTTGAACTCGCTGTTGCTTGAGAGCTTCATATGTCTCAATCCACTTCTCCATTACATGAGAGTTCAAGATACAAAATTTATTGATTTTTTTCCTCAAATTGTTATCCATCTTTCTCTTAATGCCTTGGCCTTGAGGCTCCTCACCAATGACTCGCCAATTAGACTCTTGAGACCATAGTCGAGGTATCTCTGGATCTGAAGAACTTAAATATTCAGTGATGTAAACAAGGGACTCTTGTATCAGCCACCCTTCTGACATACTACCCTCTGGGCGAGCCATTTGGCGAACAAATCCCTTTAATGTCTTCATAAACCTCTCCAAAAAGAACATCCATCTTGAATGGACTGTTCTAGCAACTGCAACCTCATCTACAACATGAACTAGCAGATGCATCTGGATTGTTAATAAACTTGTAGGGAAAAACTTCTCTACCATGTAGACTGCCTCTATGGAGTTTAAACGCGCTGTCTCCAAAGTGTCTCTCTTTATCTCTTTTGAAGAAATCCAGCACACCAATGTGCCAATCTTATAGATAGTAGCTCTAATGTCTTCAGTGAGGCAATCTTTTATTACTATGGGTAGCAAAAATTATAGAAACTTGTGCCAATCATGACTCTTGAGGCCACTAAGATCATCATCCTTTGTAAATGCACTTTTCAAGCAATGCATACAACCTGTAGGAGTCCGAAACTTTGAAATTGTCCTCTTGACTTGTTGTTCCTCCATCTTACTAAAAACCCATGGGGCTCTTGGAAGTAGCACCTTTCCATTGGGTCTAGTGCGAGCCCACAACTCTTGCATGCAACCAATCTCTTCCAAGTCGTCCCTTTGGCCTTTAGTCTCCTTTTTTCCTTTCATGGTCTTCCACAGAATGTCAACTATATTCTTGAAAATATGCATCGGGTCCAGCAAATGGTTTATAAGGAGATCACCCCAATAGGGGAGTTGGTGAAAGATAGAGAGCCTCTTCATCCCAGGACATGCCAAGTTGCCACATTCCTCCCATTTCATCTTCCAATCGCTTGCCTTCAGTGCACTTGGAGGAGGTCTTCCTAGATTACCATCCCGCAATTTATGATTTTCTGGAAGATACCTAACATGTCCTTGGTAGAAATTCTTTCATAATGCTTTTGAGTATCTTGAATCAAGTCGAGGACCACATACAGGACATGCATTGTAACCCGATATAGACAAACCTGAGCATTCTCCATAGCCAGGCCAATCATGCATTGTCCACATGAGAATACCTTGCACAGTTGCAAGTCTTTGGCCACTGTGCTGCTTTGACATGTCCTTCACTTCAATTCCGTTCCACAAGGTGCGTAACTCATCAATAAGTGGTGCCAAATATACATCCATGTTCTTCACCTTGTACTTTCCTGGAACTATTAATGAGAGCAACAAACGACCTTTCTTTATTGCTAACCATGGCGGAAGATTATAATTCACAAGGCAAACAGGCCATCTGCTCCATGAAGAGCTCCTTAAACCAAAAGGGTTTACACCATCCATTGCTAGGCCAAGACGGAGGTTACGAGGATCCTCCCTAAAAGCCGGCCATTTCTCTTCAATGTGTCTCCATGCAGGTGAATCAGGCACACGCATCACTTCATCTGTGGATTGAGTTGTGGCATGCCATGTCATCAAGCTTGCTATAGATTTGTACTTGAACATGCTTTTTATTCTTGGGATGATTGGAAAGTACCTAAGAACCTTTACCGGGACAGCTTCCCCCTGAACATCTTCTCTATATCTGTTAGAGCCACAATGGGGACATTCTTGTAAATGCTCATATTCATGGCGGAAGAGGCAACAATCATTGCGACAAGCATGAATATTATTGTAATCCATGCCTATGGATTTCAATAACTTCTTGGCATCTGCACGAGATGGAGGCATCTCGTTGCCGGGGGGCAATATCTGGTCTTTCCAAAGCCTGCAAGTATGGCAATATCTGATCGTTACTATTAAGATTTAGTCAAATACAAGTTGAAAATTTATCATTTCAACATTAGGTGTAATCTCCAAAAAAATCCTTACTTGAAGAGTTCAGTGACACTTGTATTAGACCATCCAAAAATTGACTGCAAATTTAGCATCGTAAGAGATGCACGCAATACAAATATGTTGGCACCATTGTATAATGGAAGGCGTGCAAGTTTATGCATGGCCTCTTCCTCTGGTTCATAATTTGACCGTTGAGAATGTCGTGGTTAATGATCTTCATGTTCATGCTCCTCGAAGAGAGCTTCTTGTTGCTCGATGAAGGGATCCAACATTTCTTCCATTGGACCTTCTTCCATTGGACCTTCTTCCATTTCGTGACCTTCTTCTATTCCCTCGGGTGCTATTAATTGAGCTCCATCTGTCACTCCCTCCTTCGATATCCTCATCCTTTGTTGGGGACGAGAATTCACAGGTGCAATGTTTTCAAGATGCGGCTGCACACTTGCTTGGTTGTACGATTGAAACCGTAAATTTTGCAAGCGCTCCATTGGAAATATGCCAGCATCATGAACATGCTAGTTGCAAATCCTTCGTTTTCAAAAGATTTGGTACTTACATCGCATGCATGGACACGCTATTCTCTCTTCAAGATTGAGAGGCTCCATCTAGCAAGATAACATGTATATGTAGCTCATTAAATACAAATCATTATGCATTACACAAAGCATTATGTAAACCATAAAACAGGGCTTCTTTTCCCCAGTCGTGAGGGAGATTTTAAAAATAACATTTAAAGCGTCAAACGGGCTTCTTTTCCCCAGCCATTGAGGGAGACTTTAAAAATATTAAAAAAAGCGTCAAACGGGCTTCTTTTCCTCAACCGTTGAGGGAGATTTTAAAAATAACTTATACATTAGCTTATATTCTCTCCATACAAAATTAAGAAGGTAATTAGAACAAGGATGGAGAGAGAGAATATCTCTATTCATAAATAGCTATTTATAAAGGCCTTATGCAAAAATCTATATGCATAGATTCTGTAAATAGAGCCTACACATTGAGCTCTATGCATAGAAGCCTACACCTAAAGCTGAACGCATATAGCCTTATGCATAAAGCCTATGCATAATGATCTATACATAAGCTTATGTGTAATGCTCTATACGTAAGTCTTATGCAAGCTTTATGAATAAGGTTTATGCAATCGTATGCATAGTAAGGCTTGCAAGCCTTAAGTATAAGCTTGCATAATAAGGCTGCAAGACTTATGCATAAGCTCTATGCATAAGCCATATGCATAAGTCTTATGCATAAGCTCTATGCTATAAGCCTTATGCACTATGCTAACCCTTAATCCCATCACCCAATGGTGTAATAAACATGATCTTGTCTTACATGGATAAGAGATCTTACCTTGATAACATATAAAAACTCTATGACTAAAGAGAATACCTTGTGCATAGAAAAACAGAGCATAAGAAATACCTTGTTATATGTTATGCTCTCCATCCATGCAAGGCACTCTACATCAAAAAAAGCTTTATGCATAAAAACATAACGCATGTGAAGCCTTATGCATAAAGCTCATCCATAAGATTTATACATAAAACATTATGTATTAAGCTTTATGCATAGATCATAATTCATGCATTCAGCTAGATTCATATAGCTCTATGCATAAACTCTATGTATAGATCTTGCATAAGCTTACAAGCCCTATGTATAGAGCTTTCATAATCTTACAACCTCTATGTATAAAGCCTATACGTAGAGATTATGCATTAAGCTTACAAGAAGACTATGCATAGAGCTTTCAACAAGAAGGCTATGCAAGCTCTATGTACAATGTCCATGCAAGCTTTCAAGAAACCTATGCATAGAGATTTTATAAGCTTGTAATCTCTATGCATAGCCTTCTTGCAAGCTTTATGAATAAGTCTATTCATGGAGCTTGCAAGCTTGTAAAATCTCTCTGTATAAGCTCTATGCATAGGCTTATGCATAAAGCTTGCAAGAAGGCTATGCATAGAGATTGCAAGCTCATGATAGGTTTTATGCATAGATCTTGCAATAATCCTATGTATAAGCTTGCAAGAACCCTAAACTAACCCTAAACTAACCCTAAACTAACCCTAAGCTTATGATAGGTTTTATGCATAGATCTTGCAATAATCCTATGTATAAGCTTGCAAGAACCCTAAACTAACCCTAAACCATAAAACAGGGATGCAATAATACGTTAAAAAAAAGCATAAACAAAGAAAATCGAAAGAGGGACTACCTCTTTTTTGCGAAGCTGAAGGAGAGGATCGGTGAAAGATTGGTGAAAGAGCTGCAAAACAAAATATTAAACAAAGTAATTAGTAAATTAAACATAAGAATAAGAACTAATACAAAGTAATACAAAACCCTAAAATCTCTATGCATGCATTAGGAGATCTATGCATACATAGAGAGCTCTCAACATGCATAGAGAGCTCTCAACATGCATAGAGAGCCAAAAAAACACAAAACCCTAAACTAACCCTAAACCATAAAATAGGGGTGCAATAATACGTAGAAAAAAGCATAGACAAAGAAAATCGAAAGAGGGACTACCTTTTTTTTGCGAAGCTGAAGGAGAGGATTGGTGAAAGATTGGTGAAAGAGCTGCAAAACAAAATATTAAACAAAGTAATTAGTAAATTAAATATAAGAATAAAAACTAATACAAAACCCTAAAATCTCTATGCATGTATTAGAAGATCTATGCATACATAGAGAGCTCTCAACATGCATAGAGAACCAAAAAAAACACAAAACCCTAAACATCCTATATCCTAAAAAACAAAAGCAAGAGCATATTAGTAAAAGCAAGAGCATATAAGTTAAAGTGGAGAAGGAGAAGAGGAGAAAAGAGGAAAGCTTGAGAGTATTGAAACGCATACCTTCTCTGGAACGCCGCGAAAAATAGAGAATAATAGTTTCTCGGCTGTAAAGAACTTACGAGCATCGGGATGTGCGTCGATATATGCATCGGTATATACCTCGGTATTTGCATCGGTATACGTAACGGTAAAAGCGTCGGTATACCTGTCGGTATAAGCGTCGGTATACAAAATTTTGAAAATAGCCCGCCCGACTTGTCTCCTCCAAGATTACGACGGGCATACCGACGTTCGACATTTGCATCGGTATTTTAATGTCGGTATGCCCTAAACCTCTAGTAGTGACTCTTGCACCACCATCTAAGATGGTGATAACGTAAAGCGCATTGAATGCTACATTGAGTTCATCTCATTTAAAATACTATCTTAAATTTATTCACTCGTACTATAGGTATGCCTACAATTCCATCTAGTTCTATAGATCCTTCTTCGTCGGACTCATCGAGACTCCCTAGTTCCACGTGTTCCTCTATCACAATAAAATCTTATTAGCTTCTAAAGTTGAATCTAATAATAAAAATCTTTAAATATAGAAAATTATAGTCTACATGGCACTTTAAAACATTTCCTAATGCAAGAACAATACTTTTCTTTTGATTAGAGCATTATACCTATGGGAAAATGAAAACTCTCCATACTTTAACTAAATAACTTATTGTTTCTTCATCGAATTATGTCATTCTTCTAGTACAGTGCACAAAGAATTACTATCCCTCTAACCTATACAATGCTTAATGTAATATTATATGCATGAGAAATCCTAGCATCATAGGAGTTGGAGGTTTCTTAAAATGATTCATATGGTCTAACTCTTAAATTCATTGGACCTTAATATTATTTATTTTATTATCTAAAAGCATATTAGTGGTTTTAATATTGCATTAAAGAAATTATAACCTAGTATGGGACATATCAACTATTAAACTTCACTTAGGCTAAAAGGGTCAAGGTCACAAGTTTACCTTTCTTTCATAGAGCCTTCCCAATATAGCATAAAGAATTATCATGATTTTGTTCAGTAGTTGTTGCATGCGTTTCCATAGTTGGATATGAATCTATGATATTGGTTGTGCATCCATTGTTGGATATGAATATATGGTATTTTTTTAATCTCATTAAAAAACATTTGAAGATGGTTTACATTATCTAAATATCATGGTTTATAGTATTAACTCAAAGGTTTCATAGTAACTACTATAATAAATGATCTTCTACCATGTTCATACACTTCATATTTACCATTAAACAAAGTCCAAATGTTGCAATAATTCCTCTCAATATTGTTGGTCATGTGGATACATGTCTTATATATGCTTAATAAACAATTTTTTCACTATACATGCCTACTAAAATAATTTTTCACTATACATGCTTGGTAAAAGATTTTTCCACTATACATGCCTGGTAAAAGTTTCTTCCACTACAAGTCCTAGTGTAGTGGGGGTCAAAATAATTAAATATGTGTGAGAAATTATTACCCCAAATCTAGTCGTAGGTTTAGAGATGACATATGACAAACCCAAACATTATATACGATTATGATGTCGAAAGTATATCACTTAACATAATAATTTTACTTGTAGAAATACTACTAATTCTAGAATCTTTGCTTTACGTTATTTAAGAAGAGAGTTGTGATTCTTCTTCATGGGTATTAGCTTGTTTCTTTTCTTGTCTAAGATATAATTTATATACATACATAAATACACACACACATATGTATGTATACACATAAATACACACACCATATATACATACACACATATATATATGTATGTAATGCGTGTATGTATGTATGTATGTATGTATGTATGTATGTATACACATACACACACACATACATGCATATATGTGTGTTTGTATGGATATGTTTATATGGATATGTATGTATGCATGTATGTATGTATGTATGTGTGTGTGTATATATATATATGTACATGTATGTATGTATATATATATGCATGTATGTATTTATATGTGTGTATATACACACTCACTCACTCACTCACACACACATACACACACACACATATATATCTGTATATTATGTTCATGCCTTAGACTAGAATAAAATCAAGCTAATACCTAGGAAGAAGAATCGCCATTATCTTTCTAAATAATTTAAATAAAATATCTTGTGGAGAGATATATATATATATATATATATAACCAATATTGATGATGGTATATGCACCTAGAAAGGTTTACCTAAACTAGCCTCTGTGTTTATAACAACATTAAAAACAAACCAACGATAGAATTTTTAGTATAGGCATGGATTATTGTCAAGCTTTATATTGATAATGCTTGATTTTATCAACGTTTATACCAAATCTAATTAGATGTATGAATGCATATAACAAGACGATAATATTGAGTCTTGTTATATTATCAGCTATACCAACACTAATGGAAAATAAACTAGGCAAAATGAGACAAGTTGGAGTTCTCCCCAACATGTCCGAGTATACCACACCCCAACATGTCCTAGTATGCCACAATCACTATTCAATTACTCAAAAGACATATACATTACCTTAAAAGTAAAAGACAATGAATACACAAAACATTACTAAATTAATTAACAATATATGCACAAAGTATTTACATTGTTGTCTTACAAAAAGATATGAGTGAATCTCTTTAAAAAATATGAGTAAGATCTCTTATAAAAATATGAGTAAGATCTCTTACAAAAATTATAAGAAAAGGTAAAGATAAGCCTATGTACTAGCTACACCCTCTCCATGGCCTCCTCCCTCTTCTACATCATTGCATGGCTCTTCTAGAGTTCCCTGCATAAATAGAATCATAAGTTTTATGTTGGCAAATCATAAGTTTTATGTTAGCAAATCATAAGTTTTATGTTAGCAAATCATAAGTTATATGTCTATAAAATCCAAAATACCAGCTACATACGTAGTTGATGACATGGCTCCAACTAAGCTTATGCCCTTGTAAAACAAAAAAAAAATATGGAGTCATGGTTCATGTTCCTACTTAAAGAAGCCGACATTTTCATATTATTATAATCTCTTCATCTCTCAAGATCCTTTTAACATTTCCCTTAATCTCTCCTCGTAAAATTTTACTTGATCTCTCATATAAAGTCTCTTGATCTCTCCTAATCCCCATAAAGTTTCTCTTAATCTCTTTTGATTTTCTCAATGGAGACTTCAACAATTCCTTGCCTTCAAAGGAAAAACCTAGACAAGCATCATAGCATGGTTTGGAGCAAATCATCAAATATTTTTATACACATTGGAATTTCTCTATTAGAAGGGATGAAATCAAATCTCCATGTAACCTGTCAAACGATACCAAGAGTTTGGTGAGTTATTACTTGAATTAGCATAAAATTTTAATAAGGCTAGTTGATTAGGGACTCTCTCTATCTCATCCTCATCCTCATCCTTGCCTTCTCTCTCTCCCTCTCTATTTCTCCTCTTTTTTTCTCTCTAGATGCCCCCCATATTAGATGATCAATATTATGAGAGATGATAATGTAGGGTATATGTAAGTATACACAAGTTTTACCCAAAAAGATCATATAATAAAAAAATGGAGGTGATCCACAAGGCATGCGATTCCATTAAAACCCGGACGAGAATAACAAAGACAACAAATAAGAATGGATGATATGGAGGCACACATGCAATGAGATATGGAGGCACATGTACAAGAATGTTTTCTAAACGATCTTATCAAAGAAATGTTGGAAGGAAATACATAAGATGAATAAGACATGGTCTCCAAGGAAGCACATCTTCAAACTCTTGGTTCAACATAGTTGTAACATTGTTGTATGATGGAGAAAAAATAGTTGTTTACAAGATTTCCTATCTCAAAATTATTCAAGTAATATATGTATCCTTGCCCTCTTCAAAATTAAACTACTAGCTAACATCAGAATGTGTGCGGATTGTGTAAGGTTGTTGAAATATACAATATGAGCCAAAAAGAAACTCCATGTATGAGTCACAAAAGGATGTGAAAAAACGATCCTAAATTTAATTGGAATGGACTAGAATTTTATGTATCCATGATCCAATGAAATATAAAATATGAGCCAGAGAGAAACTCTATGTATGAGTCACAATAGGATGTGAAAAGGTTGTTGAAATATACAATATTAGACAGAGAGAAACTCCATGTATGAGTCACAAGATGATGTGAAAAGACGATCCTAAATTCAATTGGCATGGACTACAATTCTATATATGCATCCCCCAATGATTTTGTTCTATTCCCTAAGGATCTTGGTGAACTCTATGCATGTCCAAAAAGTGGTCCTCTCATCAGCGGTATATAGAAATATTTACAAGGTGGAAGCATTCCTGTGCAAGTACATAATAGAGCTAATGACTCTGCATCCATCCTGCAATGGTTGGAATCATGGGGAGAGCTAGTTGTAATTAAAAACCTCTAGATGGAATGAACAAGCTCTCCCTTTTTCATCAACTCGCTTATTATTGTAATGATTTATTAATTAAACATCTGTGGGATCCTATGTATATATCTGAGAGAAAATTTTGGAAATATTTAACTGGACAGATAAATGTAGTAATGGTTATTGGGATAACTTAAAGGAAGTTACGAAGATGGCATCTTTTTGAACACAAGTAGATGAATCACGTAGCACCTTGGAGTCTATCCAAGATAGAGGGGAAAATATTGAATTAGAATATCATTTCATCCTTTCTTTCAAAAATGTGGCACGCTCAGTGTTATTATCTTAAGGGCACATGCATTATCGTTATATTTTATTGAAGATAGAGGAGAAAAGTTTAAAGAAGACCATTTCATTCTTTGGTTCACAAATGGGACACAATCATTGCATAATACATTCCTCATCCGGATATATTCATTTTTTAAAAAGACTCAAATCTAGAATCGAAACATATAGTAAGCATCCTTCAATGTAGAGGCCTGATTCTATGCATAATTTATACACATGGCATACATCTTCTCACATCTCAATGAAGCATCCATATATAACCAAAATGAAATGATCATATAAAATGGCCCCATGCCCTTGCCACTTAGTATCTTGTATTTTTTGGGATCTTGTGTATATAGAGTAGAGTTACACACCTCTCTCTCTCATTCTCTTGTGTTGTTTATTTTCTGCATTGTTCTTGCTTTAGTGTTCCTAAATTTGGTCATCATCTCCACTGTGTATTGTGACATGGTATCAGAGCCCTAGGCTCTTGACAGTTCTTGGGATTTGTTTGAGCATGAGGGGGACTATTGTGTTGCTTATTGATGGACTGTTAGGGACTGTTTGGGAAGAGGAGAAGCAAGAGGACGGTGGGCTTATTTGGTGGACACCCACTTGCAGGTTAAGTTCTTCTTTGTTCCCACCCACAACCCTTTTTTAGAGTACATCCCCACAATGGCAGATTTGTTTGAGATGGGTGAGAGGCATGTGAAGATTCCTACACTCCCCACATTCCCGGTGGACCATCAATTGGACGGGAACAACTATGACATATGGAAGGTTATGATGGAATCTATTATGGAGTCATATGACCTTGCTGATTTCATCGTTGTTGGGGTTACACGGCCGGAAGTAGAGGAAGGGGAGTTATCATCGACCTGTAAGGACCAGGAGGCACGCGCACAATTGCGGGATCGTGTCAACGCCAAGGTCCGTTTGTTTATCTTCCTCAATTGAACATCGTAGTAGGTAATCAATCATGTAAATCATATGATGCTGGCCAGGGGTATATGGCAGCATTTGGCTCCTCTTTACAATAGGGTATCACCCATGAAGAGGATTTCCTTGGAAGTACAGATTCAGGTTATGAGCCCTACAAAGTCGTCGACAATGTGGGAGCATATTAACAAGCTGCAGCTCTTCAGCAGGAAGTTTTCCAAGCTCGGAAGGAGATATCATCAGAGGAAATGGCCATAACATTGTTGTCGCATTTGCCCTCTCAGTACTTAGCATTTTACTCGTCTTTGATTACCAGTGGGGCAGGCTCAGCACCATCACGTGGGAGGAGCTTGTGTGCATGGTCTTGGAACAAGAGGAATGATTCACAAACCTTCCTGAAGGTGGAGGTTTAGAGGCCTTAACTGGCCAACTGTCGTAAGGCCATAACGTAGGAAAAGGGAAGGATTCATCGAAAAAGTCTTCTGAGAAGAAATCCAACGCTGACTGTGAGAAACTAAAGGCAGAGAAGACCTGTCGCAAGGCCGTAACGCAAGAAAAGGGAAGGATTCATCGAAAAAGTCTTTTGATAAGAAATCCAGCGCCGCTAACTGCGAGAAACTAAAGGCAGAGAAAAGCCACTATTGGAGGTAGTGTCCCAAGCTAAAGATCGATAAGGGTAAAGATTCCTGAGCAGAGCAATCATGGAGACACCGGCTTTTATGCACTTGGAGGTGATGGACACCGATGTTTCATTTTCTTGAGGCACATGGAGGAGGCTGGAGGACTCTCCGAAATGGATTCTCGAGAGTGGATTCTAGAAAGTGGTTCTTCCAGGCACATTACTCCTTCCGGATAAGATTTACAAGATCTCTGCAGGTATTGTGGTCACATTCTTACTGGGGATACATCCACTATCCCAATTCATAGTTAGGGTAGGTTGGAGATAGTTTGATGTGGCAGAGGGGGGAAGCATTCCTCCTAGGTGTTGTATGTTTCATCACTTGGTTTTCATGTGTTGTCAGTGCATCAAGTTTGTTTTGCAAGACTAGCGTATAGGTGGATTTTGATGAGCATTTTGTTGTTCTCCGGGACAAGGTAGCAGGCCAAATGGTGTGGGAAGGCGGAGTGGAGAATGGAGTTTACAAGCTTTCAGCACTCTCTCTCCCATGTCCTCTGGTTTGTGATGAGTGGCAGTCTAGCACCATATTGGGGAATATGGGAATTTCCCACAAGTTTGGGACACGTGGTCAAAAGTTTGGATTAACCATAACTTGAACACCACTAATCCAAAATGAGCGCTTTATAGCTCTTTAGATTCCATTTTTCAAGCGCTTTCCAACGATAGGTCATATGATAGGGTTTTGAGAAACTTACAAACATGTTATCCATGTCCCGTTTTTTAAGTATTCAAAAATGGGAATTGGGAAATTCCCAAATTCACTAATATGGTGTTGTCTAGTAATGGCCACTTAAGTGTGGACACGTTGTAGGTGCAGGCTCTTCAAGACCAGATGGAGGATAGCTTGCTAGTTGATGGCAGTAGATGGAAAGAGCTTTCTAGTACTAATGTTGGTGGTTCTTGTCTTCGTCAATCAGAGGAAACTGAACATGTTGTTAGGTATTTTTTGGTAATATTTTCTTGGCATATGTACACACTCATGCATGGCATTTACAAATAAAGGATGTCCATCTCTAAGGGCCAAGGGGGGTATAAGGCCACATGTGAACCGATCTAACAAAAATATGCAATGTGTACAGTTAATTATTGGTTTACCTGGATAAATAATAAATGGAAGAAGTGAGAGATGAGAATCAGTTTCACAAGACAGGTTTTAGCACTATCATGTATGGACAAAATTGTTGACAAATAATGTGAGCATGCAAAGCATTATTTTTTAAAGGCTGGATAGGGACCCGTTAGAGGAGGTCAGCTACAGTAGCGGTCCTTGGCATTTCATGGGAAACAAAGGTGTGTGTGGTGCAAAGTCTTCCTTGAATGAAAGAGTCACCTTGGAATTTAATACAAGGCTTGCTAAAAATAGAAGGTGGCCTTGGATTGCCTTAAAAAATTCTTCAATTTGCCTCATTTTCAAAAGGGCGCCGTGTGGAGGTGGGGGAGCTCTCTGACAGGCCTTGGAGTATTATGAATACTATAATGGTCTTGGGTTGAACGGGCAGCGCACGCTGGTGTATAAGAAGTGGAGGGGAGCAGCCCATGGAGTGAAGAAGTAGTACTCGCAGCTCTAATGCAAAAGAGCGCAGCCCATGAGCGTGAAAGCTACGTGTTCTGTAGCGCTCAGAGAGAAGCTAGTCAGGTCCATAAGTGTGTGTGGAAGAGCTCAGCTCTAAGGTTCTCAAGGAGCTGCGCTGCTCTCTCCATTGGTGTGTAGGAGGGCTCTCAGAATCTCCAGTGGGGGGGACAGTGAGGGCTTGCCATTTTAATGTTCACGTAGAGCTCATCGCCCATGTGCGGGAGAGCTGTGTGTTGTGTAGCGCTCAGAGAGAAGCTAGTCAGGTCCATAAGTGTGTGTGGGAGGGGCTCAGCTCTAAGATTCTCAAAGTGCTACGCCATACCCAGAGGACGAGTTCATCGCTTTAATGAATTCAGAGAACTGCGCAATACATGTGCGCAGCCCATGTATGTAGAGAGGAGGGAATGAGCCTTGTGTAATTTTTAGAGTGGTAAATGAGAGCTCGCCTCTTTAAGATTCTCAGAAAGGAGCGCAGCTATTTGTGTAGAAAGCTGCGTAGGTGTAATGTTTGTATTTGCAGAGTGTGTGTGGGGAGAGTTCATTACTCTAAAGCATTAGAGAACCTACACAGCTGATTCTTTGAGAGTGCAGCCCATGTGAGTAAGGGGAGAAGTGTAGCTTTTGTGGGAGAAGGCGCCGACTTCAAGGTGTGAAGGCCGTGTGTTTTTTTTTCTCTATGAGTAAGAAGCTGCTCTCTGTGTTTGAGAGAGAAAGGGGACGAGCTCGTTTTCTTTAAAGAGAAGTATCCTCAGAACAGCCCACGGCACTCCATTTTGGGAGGGGAGGAGAAGCTGCAACGCTACTCGTATGAATAAAGAGAAGGTGCCACGCCTTGAGAGTGCGGATCTCTGTCATGATGACAGCCCATGCAATGTAAGTGACGGCCGGCCAGCTTTTTTGTTCTCTTTTTTGTGAATTCACTCATATACATAGGAGGAATCACCAGTTTGTGGCTTTGGAAAACCCATGTATATGATAACCAACTCTCTGATTTTGTGGAAAGCTCATGTGTATGAGAAAGACAGCCCTCTGGTTTTGCTTTGAGAGAATATGTATGTATGGTGGTATGCTTCTTCAACAGACAGACTGAAGACCATAAAGTGATTGTGCCTCCTAGTCACACATTGCTTGCCAGGTTGGGAGAATTGAAGTTCCTTACTGATGTTGACTTTTCTTGGGAAACTGAAGTCTTGCATAAGCTCATATTTGATGGAATGTAACCTTGTTTATGTCAAGTGGTTCTCTCACCACTTTTTCTGTGGTGATCATTTTGCTTACGGCCGTGAGCCTATTTCATAATAAGGGTGCATCCCTATACGCATACGTATCAATTGAGTAAAGGGTGGCAGATGTTGATGTGCCCATCTCCCCTTGCATGTCTTGATCAAATGTATGTAGGCTTCCCCCTGTTGCTTGAAAAATTGCATGAGGGTAGAGACAAAGTCTCATGCTTAAGAGGTTAAATGTTGTGTCAGCTCATTGAGAAGTTGACTGGTGCCCCTTTTTCTTGATGTTGGTGTGTACTCCGAACTGTGGAAAGGCATTGCTATAGAGGTGTTCCGTGTCTCTCTGCCTCCCTTCACAGTTTTTGGTGGCCCCAGTGAGGAGCATTCCAAGGACCTTTAGTTTACAAGACTGACAACATGTGCATGTGATTAATCTCAGTGAATGATTGCTATGCCAGGACAGTTGTGTGACAGATGCCTTCTAAAATTGTGCTATATTACCTTGATTTGACAGTCAACTGAAGTATGGTTTGCAGGCTGAAATTCTTGGTATTGGTGCCGTTTCACAGTTGATTTGTTGCCTAAAAGTTCTGGTAGAATTGGGTAATTAGCCAGTCGTGCCTCTTGGGAGTTGGATGGCCACTCTCAATGGATAATCACAATGGACCTCAATTTACTCCCTTCCATTTTACCCAAAGAATTCAGATAAATGTTCATGTGGACAGAAAAATTTTCTTTCAACAGCGTATGGCATATATGTTTGGGCCAGAAAGACTGAGGGAAATATTGGAGTCTCCTTTGCCGGTGATAATTCCAATGATTAACTATGCAAATTCGTTTGATGTGCATGTGTTCATCCTCTTCTAAACCTGAAGTGTTTTGAAGTTTTCTTCTGAGGATTGAGTTAGTAGAAGGTTCTGTTTTCGCATCTGTGTCAAAAGGGTTTTTTTTGGGTAACAATGGCTTTCCCTTATCCAGAGTTTCATGGAAAAAGTGATGAGAATGTGGAAGAGTTCTTAGAAAACATGGAAGTTGCATGTATAAGCAACCATATCCAGATACTCGCTCAAATGTTACGCCTTTTGCAAATCTGTTTGAAGGGTGATGCACGGAGCTGGTGGGTGTAAGGGTTATGAGGAGGAGTTGCAGAGGGCTGATCCACCTATGCCATTGACATGGGATAATGTCCGACAGGCTTTAACAGCACAGTTTGTGAAGGTGAAAGATCCAGACAAAGTTTGGCATGAAATACAGGAATTGAGACAAAGAAAAGCGGAGCCCATTGATGATTACATCAAGAAGTTTTCCATATTATGGGAGAGCTTGTGTCAAGCCTTGCAGCCCCACAGGTGCCCCCACCAGATATGATGAAGAAGGATCGGTTCTTGGTTGGCCTCAAGGAAAACCTGCGTTGGAGGGTAGAATTGAAGAAGCCAAGAACATATGAGGATGCATTGGAGGTGGCAAGGAACAAAGAGTGGAAATTGAATAGACTAACTCAATTGGGAGTAAGCTCACTGCCTATGGTGTCAGAGATGAAGCAAATGGATTCCATGCAAAGTCGGGTTCCAGAGGAGGTGCATCCGGCAGATGCGGTTTCAGTAACTACTCAAGTTGTGCCAGCAATGGTCACTACTGCAGCACAAGATGATGAACTGAGGCAGGACTTGAGGCAACAAGTGGTTGATTTGATGAAGAATCTTAGCCTAAATATGTTAAGCAATGTGGGAAATAATCGAGGTCGTGTGAGACTTGCAAATCAGCCAGGAGGTGAAGGACAACCAAAGAATGGTTTTGGTGGACAGAATAACGGCAGGGGTTGGAGGCAGTTGCCCACATGCTATAACTGTGGAGAACTTGGCCACATCAGCCCACAATGTGATAAACCACCGAGAATGGGTGGAGATATGTATCCATTGCCTGCACAGTTGCCGAACCGGTCAAATGATTATGGCATAGAGATTAAGGGTGAGGCAGGACCTAGTGGATTGACCAAGGAGGACAAGGGAAAGACAAAAGTGTTAAGTGTGGTCACCTTGGAGAAGGCAGCAATGTTGGGAGATACATTAGTAATGCCTATTGGGAAGAGAACCACAGAGGATAAAGAAGGAAGAAATGAAGCAAGTCCCAGTAGGAAGAAAGGGAAGAGTCATGAGGGTGAAGATGTGAAAACTAAAAGGAAAAGGAGAGCCTGCCGAAAATTTCACGTCTCAGATTTTCCACTAGGGGAAGGGCAGGATAGCTATGACTTGAAACAGGACCTGAGCAATAGGAAGGCAGACGTGACCTTTGGACAACTAGTGGAAATGATACCGAAGTTGAAGTGCCAATGGAAGAAACTAGTTAGCCCGCTGGGGAAGGAACCCAACAGAGGGTCAGTAAGAGTGTTGGCCATTGATGAGTCTTCAGACATTTGTCCCATAGTGGATGTTTGGCACAAGAGGAAGAATCTTGGGCAGGGATACGTGGATGGTGGTGCACAAATTTGTGTAATCACTCAAACATGTGTAGAAAAGATGGGCCTGACAGTAGAAGGAGTCTCAGGATTCCGCATACGACTGGCAAACCATCAAAAGATCAAGTGTTTAGGGGTAGTGAAGAGCTTGGAAATCGAAGCCTATGCAGTCAAAACGGTAGTGGATTTTCATGTAATGCCAGCAGGATTAGGGGCTTATCCTATCATCCTTGGAAGACCATGGCTACGCGCAGTGCGGGCCGTTCAAGATTGGAGACACGGTACAATCAGCTTATATGGGGAGACAGGGGGCAAAAGATTATTTGACATGAGTAGCAGGAAGCCACTAGATGAAGATTATGAAGAAGGGGAGAGTCCAAGTAGTGAGGAGTCTTCCACTGTGTCAGATGAAGACAGTAGCACCACCACTAGTAGTGAGGGAGAGGTAAATGTGGCATTTCTGATGGTGGACAGGATCTTTGAACAGACCAGCATGGTCGCATCCATGAAGGGAATTGAAGATGAGTCTAAGGGCCCATATGAGGTGATTGAAGAGCTAATGCAACCCCAGGTGAAGCCACACGAGAAACACGAATTGATGGCCAGGATGATTAGCACAGATCTCTCAGTCGTGGAGAAGGAGAAGTATTTAAAAATGTTGTCAACATATCCAGATTTATTCATCACATCGTATGAAGAAGTTCGGGGATTCAAAGGGGAAGATTTGCACATAGAGCTAAAGGAAGGATCCAAGCCAGTACGTCAAAGATTAAGGAGAATGGGTCCAGAACAGATGAAGGCTTTGCGAGAAGAGGTGGACAAACTACTAAAGGCTGGTTTCATATGCCCTGTGGAGACAACAGAGTGGGTGAGCCCAGTCGTGGTCACTCCAAAAAAAAGACGGAAAATGGAGGGTTTGTGTGGATTTCAAACCTTTGAATGCAGCTACAAAGAAGGATCCATACCCACTACCTTTCATTGATCAAATCTTGGATTCAGTGGCGGGTCATGAAAGATACAGTGTGTGTGATGGGTTTTCAGGATATTTCCAGTTGAAGATTGCTCCAGAGGATCAGAAGAAAACTACTTTCATTACGCCATGGGGCTGCTTTTGCTATACAGTACTACCATTTGGGCTAACAAATGGTCCAGCTCACTATCAAAAGAGAGCAAATTGGGCGCTTCTGCCATTCATTGGAAAATGTGTACAGGATTTCATTGATGATTTTTGTGTCTACAGCACACGCATGGATCACTGTGAGAAGTTGGAGATGGTGCTGGAACGATATAATGATTGTGGTGGCCAACTCAATCCCAAGAAGTGTTTCTTTGCAAAACCAAGGGTAAAATTGTTGGGTCATATGGTGTCAGAAAATGGCATTGAGGCTGATCCAGACAAGGTCAAGGCAATCATGCTTCTTCCTTCTCCAGAGTCTACAAAACAGTTGGCAACATTCATTCAGAAGGTAAAGTACATGTCAAGATTCATTTCATTGTCCTCACAGCTTTTATATCCATTACAACAGGTGGCAAAGCACGATCCTTTGCAATGGGATGACAAGTGTGAAGAGGAGTTTCGGAGAGTCAAAGAAGTCTTAGGGGAGATGACCGCGGTGCAGGCTCCAAATTGGGAACAGGTTTTTTATGTGAATCCTTCAGTAGGAGAGGATGCTATTGGTGCTATGTTACTGCAAAAAGGGAAGGGGAGCCAATATATGCACCCTGTCTATTGTGCTAGTAGGGTAAAGTCAGTAGTAGAGAGGGGACTGTCAGAAATAGAGTTGGTAATGGTAAGTGTGGTGTTTGCTTGCCGACGGTTTCGCCAATATCTTTTGACAAAGCCATTTGTATTCCTAACTAGCTACACATTCTTGCCTCAGCTAATCAATGGTGTAAACATGTCTAAGGCAGTGAAAAAGTGGGTGATTGAATTGCAGGAGTTTGAGTTCTCTTTCTTGGTGGAAGAAAGTAACAGAGCTACTTTGGCAGACTTGTTAACTTATAAGGAAAACCCTCTGCTTGTCAAAGAAGAAAGTATTAGAAAGGTAGAAAATGTGGCAGAAGTAAGCAATGCTCATGTTTTGTTCTTTGATGGTTCATACAGGAAGAGCCATGATGCAGCTTCTGGTGGTATAGCTCTTTATGACCAGCAAGGTAAGCTGATTTGTAAAAAGGGATTCAAAGTTGATGCTCATACTAACAATGAAGCAGAGTATTCTACATTGGAAGCAGGGCTAAACTTTTGCATTAAGCATGGTGTAAAGAGACTATGCATAAGAGGTGATTCTCTACTGGTGGTAAAGCAAATACTAGGAGTATGGAAGAGCAAAAACCCTGCATTGAGGAACAAATGTTTCAAGATCAAGAGCTTGTTGAAGGAGTTTGAAGCATGGGGCATTCGGCATGTGGAGCGTTCTCTTAATACAGAAGCACATGAAGCAGCACATGGAATGATTGGCGAGCTATATGTGTTAAAAGCAGATCTTCCACTTTATCGGGGTCGTGAAAGTCTGACACTGGAAGAAGAGTTTTTGTTGACAGGAGTCATTCCCAAGGACATTGAGAAGGCAAAGAAATATGGGTTTGTACGCAGAGCTTGCAAATACAAGCTCATTGGTGACACCTTATACATGCAAGGGGCTGACTTGGTGTTAAGGCATGTACCATGGAAGGAAGAACTGTATAAAGTGCTTGAGGAGAATCATGAAGGAGCATGTGGTGGCCACTTTGCATTTAAAATCACATTGCA
This sequence comes from Cibotium barometz, assembly GCF_041138505.1. Taxonomy (NCBI): domain Eukaryota; kingdom Viridiplantae; phylum Streptophyta; class Polypodiopsida; order Cyatheales; family Cibotiaceae; genus Cibotium; species Cibotium barometz. The sequence goes on from NC_141087.1 coordinate 28,878,278, forward strand.
CAAAATCTTACAGGAGGGTTACATATGGCCAAGTATACAAAAAGATGTGCATCACTGGTGTAGCTCATGCAAAAGGTGCCAGGCATTTGGAAAATGAGTTTTAAAACCAGAGTTGCGCAAGACAATCTTGGCCTTTGACATTTTTGAGAAGTGGGGAATTGATGCAGTAGGACCCTACCCATTACCAGCAGGGGGAAGAGCTATATTTTGACAGCTGTGGATTATCTTTCCAGGTGGGCAGAAGCTAGAGCAGTGAAGCAAATTACGGCAAGAGATGTTGCAAAGTTTGTTTATGAAGACATCTGCTGTAAATTTGGGGTGCCCTTGGATCTTCTTTCTGATCAAGGGCCTGGTTTTAGAGCTGACTTGCTAGAATACTTGTGTGCCAAAATGCGGATTAAGCATAATTTTACTACTCCTTATTACCCGCAGTGCAACAGTTTGAATGAAAGATTCAATGGTGAACTTGTACACATTCTTGCAAAGGTGACAGAACATCAGGGCAAGAATTGGGATCTAGAGCTGTTCAGTGCTTTGTGGGCTTATCGTACATCGGTGAAGACAAGCACAGGTTTTACACCTTTTCACTTAGTGTATGGCAAAGAAGCTTTATTACCGGTGGAAATTGAGTTGCCTGCAATTAAAATGTTAGAAAAGCTGCTAGGGCCATCTAGCAACACATTTAAAGAGAGACTCTTACAGTTACAAGAGGTTCAGCTGGAGAGGATGAGTGCCTTGGAACATTATGAGAAGATGCAAAATAGGGCATTGACAAAGATAAATGAGAAGATTAAGAAGAAGGGTATTGAGGAAGGTGATTTGGTGCTACGCTATAACAGTAAGCTGGATAAAACCTTTCAAAAGAAGTTCCAAGTGAAATGGGAGGGGCCCTTCAGAGTAATGAATTGCTTTGCTAATGGCACATATCAATTGGCTGACCTTGATGGGACCCCACATGTATCAAGGGTGAATGGTTTACGTCTCAAGTTATATCATGCACGACTGATGATGGTAGACAAGGATGAAAGAATTGAAGAAGTGAAAAACAGTGTCTTTGAGAACATGGCAATATCAGATACATTGAGTCTCACGACACTGTTTTCTGCTGACCATGAATGATCTAGCAGGCTAGGGGATGGGCAAACTATGTTAGGTATTTTTTGGTAATATTTTCTTGGCATATGTACACACTCATGCATGGCATTTACAAATAAAGGATGTCCATCTCTAAGGGCCAAGGGGGGTATAAGGCCACATGTGAACGGATCTAACAAAAATATGCAATGTGTACAGTTAAATATTGGTTTACCTGGATAAATAATAAATGGAAGAAGTGAGAGATGAGAATCAGTTTCACAAGACAGGTTTTAGCACTATCATGTATGGACAAAATTGTTGACAAATAATGTGAGCATGCAAAGCATTATTTTTTTAAAGGCTGGATAGGGACCCGTTAGAGGAGGTCAGCTACAGTAGCGGTCCTTGGCATTTCATGGGAAACAAAGGTGTGTGTGGTGCAAAGTCTTCCTTGAATGAAAGAGTCACCTTGGAATTTAATACAAGGCTTGCTAAAAATAGAAGGTGGCCTTGGATTGCCTTAAAAAATTCTTCAATTTGCCTCATTTTCAAAAGGGCGCCGTGTGGAGGTGGGGGAGCTCTCTGACAGGCCTTGGAGTATTATGAATACTATAATGGTCATGGGTTGAACGGGCAGCGCACGCTGGTGTATAAGAAGTGGAGGGGAGCAGCCCATGGAGTGAAGAAGTAGTACTCGCAGCTCTAATGCAAAAGAGCGCAGCCCATGAGCGTGAAAGCTACGTGTTCTGTAGCGCTCAGAGAGAAGCTAGTCAGGTCCATAAGTGTGTGTGGAAGAGCTCAGCTCTAAGGTTCTCAAGGAGCTGCGTTGCTCTCTCCATTGGTGTGTAGGAGGGCTCTCAAAATCTCCAGTGGGGGGGACAGTGAGGGCTTGCCATTTTAATGTTCACGTAGAGCTCATCGCCCATGTGCGGGAGAGCTATGTGTTCTGTAGCGCTCAGAGAGAAGCTAGTCAGGTCCATAAGTGTGTGTGGGAGGGGCTCAGCTCTAAGATTCTCAAAGTGCTACGCCATACCCAGAGGACGAGTTCATCGCTTTAATTAATTCAGAGAACTGCGCAATACATGTGCGCAGCCCATGTATGTAGAGAGGAGGGAATGAGCCTTGTGTAATTTTTAGAGTGGTAAATGAGAGCTCGCCTCTTTAAGATTCTCAGAAAGGAGCACAGCTATTTGTGTAGAAAGCTGCGTAGGTGTAATGTTTGTATTTGCAGAGTGTGTGTGGGGAGAGTTCATTACTCTAAAGCATTAGAGAACCTACGCAGCTGATGTGTATAGGGGATCTATAATTTTAATGTTCTTTGAGAGTGCAGCCCATGTGAGTAAGGGGAGAAGTGTAGCTTTTGTGTGAGAAGGCGCCGACTTCAAGGTGTGAAGGCCGTGTGTTTTTTTTCTCTATGAGTAAGAAGCTGCTCTCTATGTTTGAGAGAGAAAGGGGACGAGCTCATTTTCTTTAAAGAGAAGTATCCTCAGAACAGCCCACGGCACTCCATTTTGGGAGGGGAGGAGAAGCTGCAACGCTACTCGTATGAATAAAGAGAAGGTGCCACGCCTTGAGAGTGCGGATCTCTGTCATGATGACAGCCCATGCAATGTAAGTGACGGCCGGCCAGCTTTTTTGTTCTCTTTTTTGTGAATTAACTCATATACATAGGAGGAATCACCAGTTTGTGGCTTTGGAAAACCCATGTATATGATAACCAACTCTCTGATTTTGTGGAAAGCTCATGTGTATGAGAAAGACAGCCCTCTGGTTTTGCTTTGAGAGAATATGTATGTATGGTGGTATGCTTCTTCAACAGACAGACTGAAGACCATAAAGTGATTGTGCCTCCTAGTCACACACTGCTTGCCAGGTTGGGAGAATTGAAGTTCCTTACTGATGTTGACTTTTCTTGGGAAACTGAAGTCTTGCATAAGCTCATATTTGATGGAATGTAACCTTGTTTATGTCAAGTGGTTCTCTCACCACTTTTTCTGTGGTGATCATTTTGCTTACGGCCGTGAGCCTATTTCATAATAAGGGTGCATCCCTATACGCATATGTATCAATTGAGTAAAGGGTGGCAGATATTGATGTGCCCATCTCCCCTTGCATGTCTTGATCAAATGTATGTAGGCTTCCCCCTGTTGCTTGAAAAATTGCATGAGGGTAGAGACAAAGTCTCATGCTTAAGAGGTTAAATGTTGTGTCAGCTCATTGAGAAGTTGACTGGTGCCCCTTTTTCTTGATGTTGGTGTGTACTCCGAACTGTGGAAAGGCATTGCTATAGAGGTGTTCCGTGTCTCTCTGCCTCCCTTCACAACGTCACTTATGCTCTAATGTCTCGTAGTATTCGGGACAAAGAAACTCCTCTAGATGAGGATGTTCTTTCCATAGGCAGGTAGCAGTTGATTACTTGGAGATGGAGGTGGCAGTTGATTACTTGGAGATGGAGGTGGATGTTGCACATTCTCCAGGCTTTGTGGTTCTGGACTTAGAGGGGGTGGTTGACAGGTTTTAGAAGGCCTTTCGTGGTGTTCAAGAGGTTTCCAAGTCTTGGCTTTCTACCGTAACAGGTGTTGATCCTTGTGAGCAGTGTGATAGAAGCAGAATGGTTCATTGATTTGGTAGATGGATACCAGATTGGACGGTAGCTACCTGATGAGGCAGTTGAGCTCATGGTTGCAGATGACTCTTTGGGAGGCACGATTGTGTATCTTGTGGTTTCTGCGGCATGTGAAGGATCATGGACTTTTTTGCACAGGAGGGGGATTGATGGATGGAGTCCAACTCCACGGTTGGAGTGACTCAGATTGGGGAGGAGGATATCTAGACACGAGGAGATCCACTTTAGGCCCAGGAGCAGTTTTATGGAGTAGTAAAGAGGCAGTCATCTTTTGCCTTGTCACATCGACAGAGGTAGAGTATCGGGCTTCTTGTGATGTTGTTTGTGAGGTGGTGAGGTTGGAGAGTTTTCATGGCAGGATTGGGCTTCCAACTGGAGGAACCCACGGTCATCTAGAGGCACTTTGTTCGTGAACAGATCGTTTGCTGATGACATCTTGCTAGAGTTCTGTTCGATAGAGGACAGTACGATGGACCTCTTCACAAAGTCGCTATCTCAGGATTAAATGCTCAGGTGGCACCCCAGTTCCCTCTGGTTGGCTTCACAGCCAAGAGCTAAGAGGGGGTGTTAGAAGTCATCTGCTGTCTTTATGTAGACACTAGGGCCTTTGTTGTGGGTGTGCTTGCCCTTGTAGGTGTTTTCTCATTTTTCATCACTCCCCTTATTTCTCCCCCATTTTTCTATGGCTTGGGAGGCAGCCCTCTTGTGGTAGGAGGACATTTGTCTTGGCCCACTACATCTGAGTTGATTGGTGTGCTGGCCGATTGTACTTGCAGAAGTCGTGGACCTTTTCCATGCTGGCCGACTCAGCACACCTAGTCGACTGGGTGATTTTGCTAGTCGTGGTGAACATGGTCCTGTCGGCTGTCCTAGAGTAGGCCGACTGATTGGGGGACCATATAAAATGGCCCCATAGCCCTTGCCACTTAGTATCTTTTATTTTTCAGGATCTTGTGTATATAGAACAGAGTTACACGCCTCTCTCTCTCATTCTCTCGTTCTGCTTATTTTCTTCACTATTCTTGCTCTAGTGTTCCCGAATTTGGTCATCACCTCCGCTACGTATTTTGACATTACCATGCCTCCCATTTTTTGATCTTGCAAAATGGGAATTGGGATTTTTCCAAGCTCCCTAATATGGTCTTTTTATGTTTGTGTTATGTTATGTTATGTTGAGTTCACATCAAAAAAGGTGGTTTGTGAATTTATATATTCCTTGGGAAATTTATGGTCAAGGATCTTTCACAATGTTATGTGGCATATGCTTAGTACGAACATATTTCAATGAAGTCTTACCTTTTGAAGAAGTTTGTTACTTAAGGGGAAATTACTTTGATCATTGATTTTTCATTCAGTTCAGAAGGTTATCTAAGATAAATGTTGAAGTTTAAGTATTGCACATACAAGCACTTTAAGATTGAATTCTTTTAGTGTTTACATTGTGTAGAAGCACTTAAAGGCTAGTAATAACTATAGTGTTAGATCTTGATTTATGTAAGTTAGCTCATAATGGAGTACGATTCACATCTATTATTAGGTAACTTCATTTACAAAGTTTAACCTTAATGGTCACAGTGCCTCAAATGTAATCTTTTTAGATTCGTTTAAAAGTATGTCTTAGCAAAAAGTACCACTTTCGATCATGAACAAAACATGTTTTTGCCAATGTTAATTTGGGATAGGAAAGATAGTTAATGCTTGGTAAAAGTTTCTTGTCTATCTATAAATAAGAGCATAAATCCTTGGCAAAGAGGAAAGACTATAAATTCTCATAGTGGTGACATAATAAAGTGATGTCTACTTCAGACACATCCTAAAGGTATGAGTACGTGCTTGTAAAAGAAAATAATGCGACATACTCATTTGTGAAAATAAAAGTTGACCATATTCAAGAGCGGCACAAATATGAGTGGTTATGCTCGTGGATTCCATAATGGTAAACATGGTACAGGGAACCTTATAATTGTTTCTATATATGCATAAAAGTTATCAAGCAAATGAGTTGCTTGAAAAAGGTCTACCAATAAAAACAAATGTCTATCTGGACTTAATTCACTTGTTAAAATGTGAAAAAAAAAGTTATTTCCTAGATCCAAATTCAAGGACATCCAAACTTTTAAAAGGCAGGGTCTAGTGCTAATGTCTGGTTACTCAAGGCACTTGGGAGCAACTAGGTGGGATGGGACATGTAGTGATGTGTGCTATGCCAACGTACGAGTAATCAAAAAGAGTTGACCGAGTAAGGTTGAGGTTGTCTCATCCAAAAGAATTTCTTGATTGAGTCGACAGTCAAGAAGTAAAAGGAATTGCCTGAGGGAGTACATGGTTACTTTACTCTTTATTACTTATGGTATGCAAGGTCGGTCAACTAGTATGTAAGGTACTAAAAGGTAATACAACAATCTTATTTGGGGATTCTGTCTCATGGAAAGGAGGTTATCTATAAGATTGGTTCTAGTTAATATATACAAGTGTGCACTAGAAAAATGTTGATGGTAACTAGGTAAAGATTTTGAGTGATCAAGGCACTCGAGAAGTAAAACAGCTTAATGAAAAGTCATTAACTGCATACAAGCCTCTGATCAAGGACATATTCAAAGTTGGTGGACATAATCATATTGATTTTTCTTCGTGTTTAGCATCAACCAGAAGAAATTTCAACATCGTGTCAGATCTTTATGGTGTAATGACACTAATATGGATAGTAGGTGTTCTTAGAAGAAAATATACTTTCTTGTAAAAAAGGGAGTTTAAGGGCACAAGAACAAGGAAGTAATATTTCTCTACTAAAGGAAGTGTTTCTCTAACTAAAATACTTATAAAAGAAAACTTATTCCAAGTTAAAGACTTGTTTTAAGTTTGGTTTAAAAGGAAAAGTTAGAAATCCTTAAACAAGATTTCTATTGTGATTATATAAGCATGCTCCAGTATAAGAGAGTAAACGTACTCTCTTTAAAGAGGTGAATTATGAGACCTTAAAAAAGAGAAGGTTATCTTATGAAATAGCACTAAGGTGAATAAAAAAGTTTAGGAGAACTTTATTTCTTTTAAAAGGGGGAAATGTTCTAATCTTTCTCCAAAGTATTGTGCTTAAAGGTTTCAAGATATTTGACTATACTTAAAAGTTTGAGTGTGAGAAAACTTTAAGAGAAGGTTGGCATAATCAAAAAGAAGTTACCGAGTTTTATTTTTTAGGACAAAAAATTTTCTTTCAAGGGGGAGGAAATGTTATGAGACTGACGCGTAACACTAAAAGGTAAGACTAGGAAATATTATTTATATGTAAAAGGTTACATATAAATAAGGTTCATGGAATTTCAAATAGAAGAGACCTAAGCAATGGTTAATAGGCATTAAAGTTAAACTAAAAAGAAAAATAGATGGTGCCTAATGGAAGCCCAAGGGACACATGGGTAGTTAAAGACACATTGGACAAAGAAAAGGCAAAAGGGAGTCTCTTGAGAAGAGTTTGTCATTTATATGGATGCTCATTTGAGATGTTTTTTCTTGGCACATGGTTTTTTCGTGGAGTAGGGTGCATGAATGAGGGGCTTGTCTGAAGGCGGCTTTGCACTCTAGTCGATCATGCTTGGTAGTGGAGGTGGATATAGAAATTTGTGATGTGCAGGTAAAGGGAGTGGTGGAGGAGAGTTCTTAGCTAGGTGTAACTCTACTCAACATGCACTTCTTGATCTCGATTATGAAGAAGGGGTTATTAACACATAAATCTAATTGGTTATGCACAAGGGATGTCTTAATTTATGAAGAGGCCCATGACTTCTTCGACAATTCTATTGTCTTCTCTTATCTAGAAACATAACATAAAGATAACAATACACATTATAAGGAAAAGTATTCTCCTACTATAACATACAAATGGTTGGACTCAATCGACTACATGAGTTGTCCCCACTATAAATATGCCATATATAACTCTATTAGACCAAGTGGCTATCAAACAACATGTAACCTAGTGACATCATACCACCCATAATCTCACAAATGATGCTACTGACATAAGTAGATCTAGTACACCAAAGTGGCTATCAAGAAAACCTATGTGAACTCAATCGACTACATGAGTTGTCCCCACTATAAATATGCCATATATAACTCTAGTAGACCAAGTGGCTATCAAACAACATGTAACCCAGTGACATCATATCACCCATAATTTCACAAATGATGCTACTGACATAAGTAGATCTAGTACACCAAAGTGGCTTTCAAGAAAACCTATGTGACATGTCACCCATAATCTCACCAGTGGCTGCCAGACAACCTATAAAATATTGGTGACCTATGACCCATAATCTCATCAACCATGGTAATGGCAGGTTCATACCTATCATCCTAGCATGTCACCCATATCCACAGTAGTTGAGCTCAACCTCGAGGGGTAAACTACTAAGAAACACTATGTATCACGTGCATTCAAGGGGCATTTAAAAAACCCCTTACCATATTTTTTGATGAATCATAGGTTATCCTAGAAGATACTCATCTAATACTCCTTATGAGGTAGCATTTGGCTAATGTTTCTAGTCATTTCTTATGAGGATGGTGTGACCTTCCTTGGAGGCCAACAAGACCAACAAGACTACAAAAACATTTTAAGATTTCATTGAGTTAGTAAAGGAGCGTGCAACAAGTCTAGAAGAGATATCCAAAAACGAAGGGGATTGGGTGTATCTATGGATCATGAAGTAGAGATTAAAGAAAGTGGGCAAGTGTTGTCCTAAGATCTTGTTCCAAATATTTGGCCCTTTTATCATACAAAAGCTTAGTAATGTATCCATGAAGCTAAATCTACCAGTAGACATGTGGAATATGCATAATGTCTTACATGATTCTATGTTAAACCCTATGTTGGACCAACATTATAGGTGGTCTTGCCAACAAGCAATCACCAAAGATGGTTGATGAAAAAAAGTCATCAAGCCCATATATTCTCCTCCATAGATGGAAGCATGGTTTTGGTCAGAGACAAAATTAATTCTACATGAAGTTCAAGAGTTGAGGCACTCATGATGGCATAAAATGAAGAATTCTTCTTGGAGTATCACTCCTAGATATGGTTAGACTACTTGAAAGTCATGAATCTGTTTCAAAGCTAAGTAGGCGGGAATGTCACATGCATCTACACTATGGTTCTATGTGACACACTAGCTCAACATTATATGTATTAGCATATAATAGTAATACCTTTTTAGGATTATTTAGCATAGTCTTGGCCCCATTGTGATCCCCAGTCTTGGACATGCTAGGCACAAGCTATGTCTTAGAAAGTCTACATATGTGAGTCCTCTAATTACCCACTACGAAAAATCATCATGTAGAAGCATGTAAGAGTACCTAGCACAAGGTGAGTCACATAGAAGCATTTAAAAGAATCAAATGGGAATGTGAACATGGAACAACTTGTGGGCTAGCACATAAGGCAACCCATGATGGGCTACCTGTTATATGGTGCAACACAGTATGCCATCCCTAAAGAGCATGTCGTCCAGCATAGACACTATAATCAGTATGTAGGCCAACATATAGATAGTCTTTTCTAGCTTTAGAATAGGTTGACAATTCTTTTTCTCCATCGACCTAGTAGCAAATAAATCATATATGAATAGCCCATAACCCATTGCATAAATCACTTCATTCATTCAAAATTGTTCAAGAGAACATGTATGCTTGAGATCCCTCCGGTGATTAGATCGTAAAAGTAGCCTCAAGCACTCCGTACTTCATTCCATGATACCATAGAATATCCTCTCATCTTCTACCAATATATGTGTATGATCCTCATTAGTTATATTTGCATAAGTGGTTTCATAGAGTCTTCTATAGTGTTATTATTTTAGCATATGGTTCAACTTGCATTTAGCATTCCTTGTCCTTGAATTGGTCCTTAGTCATCATTCTATATCCTTGTATAAGTTCTCCAAAGCAATGTAAGCAAATACTCCTACTTGTAGGGGGTGGGGTGGGGGGGGGGGGCTTAAGTGGTGAGTAATTGGGACCCAATGTAGTGTCATATCTCATCTTCTTTCTCTCTGCAGTTCTCTCTTAAAATAAGTTTATTACATGAACTCATGGGTTTAAAGAAGGTTTTGGTGCATGTTACAATAATTGACTAATTGCATGCTACACAAAAAGTATAGCGAGATGAAAAAAAAACTACTTGGATTGATATTTTTGCTCATGCCATTTATTTATTTACCCATATTAATCAACATTTTCTTTGTGCATGCATTTCTAGGTAAGTAGGAACATGACAATTGATAATCTAGGGCATCTAACTAGTTCCTTAGTCTACTCGGTCTAATTTTATAGCTCTATTGCCTAACTATCACTCACAAGTCTTCTAGTCTTCCTTATGATTATTGTAGCCATATTAATTATACCCCGTATGCATACATTGATAGTGATTAAGATTTATGCTGAGAATTAGATTTTAAATTATATAGGTGAAAATTTCCTAATGCATGTGCAAATCACCACATGTAAGCTAAATCGTGTGCATGCACATGCAAACACACACACACAAACACGAAAACACTTTATAGATGATTGCGTATTTTAAAAAGAGAAAAGAAATTACCTCTAAATTTGGTTGGGAGATTGGCATTAAACTACCATCTTCATTAAATGTCAAAGTTCCCTACATGTTTGAAACATTAATATACTTAATATATATGTAATATAAAAATTTAAATGAATTTTAACACCTTTTTATATATGTTTTTGGTCATTGAATCAACAAATAACAAAATCACTTATGATGAATATTTTGTATAATAAAAAAAATCTGTTAGGCACTTACAAATTGAAATGTGTCATGTGGAATTGCAATACTGTTATTTGTCAAGGTTATTGGTTCAACCTGAGGTAGACAAGCTTGTTACTTATTGGGTCATTGAATAAGACCTTTGAGAGATGAACACATGTGAGAACGATCATAAATAAACCTTAAATTAAAGTTAAAAAAAACCTAGCAAAAATTAACTTCACAATAGGTTTCATCTTGCTTTTATTTTTTGTTTAAGTTATTGAGCACCCACTATATGGTATGTGACATGGGACATGGTTGTTTGTAATAACAAAGATAGCCATGGAAAGTTGACAAAGGTATAATTTACAAGAAGACTAACAAGTGTTGATATACATGGCTTAGTGAAGGTACAAAGATATGCTTAGTCCATGTAGTAATAAGTAATAAAAATGGCCTTCAAATTTCATATAAGTGATTGATGAGAAGCTTTTAGGTGAGCTAGCTAGCATGTCAGTGAAGTGAGAAGCTTGGCACGGCATGTCAATAAGTTGTTTACACATGCTTAATATTATGAGATGCAAAACTAAGGAAGCTAAAATATGTAGCCTCATGAAGACCAAAGTATAGCCAGAAACATAAAAGCTAGGATAAGAAATCTAAAAAGTGTTGGATTTTTCTCTTGGAGAGGTGAGCCTTAATCCAATTAAGCCAAGGTTACCATGCATACCCACAGCACCAAGGTCCATACCCACCGCAAGTATGCACGATATTTTAGTAGGAGCACCACAGTCGCAGGGTATGTACAACATTTTAGTAGGGCCACGTGTATAAAATGCAGTAGTGTCTTTAGCTAGCTAAGCATGCAAAAATACATGTTTATAAGGTAAAGTGTGATTTATGGTGATTTTCTTAATCTCTAAATGTTTCTTACTTCTCAACCCCTCTCAAGCTTGAGAATTGTTCAATTGAATTGCTCTTTAATGCAATTGAAGCTCTCTAATGGATTTTAGTGATTAAACACAAAGTTTTCATTTATATTTAAGTTAAAATGTTTTTTTTAAAGCATATCTCTCTCTCCCCCCCAAAGAATGCTCATTCCTATGACCTATTCTATATTCGATTAATTCTTCTCATCATGGAGAAAATCTCTATTCACAAATCAAACTCCAGGCTTGTGAAGCTAGAGGTTTAAGAAAATGGTTTTTATACTTATATGCTTAAAAAATATGGTAATATTATGGGATAAATCCCTAAACTGGATTGAATGCTAAAAGATAGTTATACTATCATAATTATTTTACTGTCTTATTCATTTCATAAAAATTAAAAATTACCAGTAAAAGCGAAGCTATGGTAAAATTTTTAAGAAATTGATGCATAACTCATTCTTATGCATAACCTGAAAAGAGGACTTCCTATCATATTGTAGGATTGAATATCCTAGGTCAAAAGAATGGTTTTTTTCACATTCAATGGAAAACTAAATTTTAAGTTTATATGTAATTAAATAATTAAGATATGATAAAATTATGGTAATTATATTTAAATGGTAAAAGAGGAATTTCTATGACAATTGGAATTCAATCATTTAGATGGGAAAAGAGAAATTCCCAGCATATTGGAATTATTGGATGTTTTATTTGAATTCAAAGATGAATTTTAGATAAATTTATTTTATCTATGAGAAATATTTTTATGATAAAAGAGGAATTCCTATGACAGTTGGAATACAATCATTTAGATGGAAAAAGAGAAATTCCTAGCATATTGGAATTATTGAATATTTTATTTAAATTCAAAGATGAATTTTAGATAAATTTATTTTATCTATGAGAAATATTTAAATGGTAAAAGAGGAATTCCTATGACATTTGGAATTTAATAATTTAGATGGAAAGAGAAATTCCTAGCATATTGGAATTATTGGATATTTTATTTAAATTCAAAGATGAATTTTAGATAAATTTATTTTACCTATGAGAAATATTTAAACGGTAAAAAAGGAATTTCTATGACAATTGGAATTCAATCATTTAGATGGGAGAAGAGAAATTCCTAGCATATTGAATTAATGGCTATTTTTTTTGGATGAATTTAATTTATGAGAAATATTTGATGAGATAAAAGAGGAATTCCCATGACATTGGAATGCAAACAGAGGAATTCCCATGGTATTTGAGATCCATGAAATCAAATGAGAAGAAGAGAAATTTTTAGTATAATTCAATTTATGATTATTTATCAAAAGTGGAAATATCGGTAGAATTGATTTTTGTAAATCCCATGAATTCTTTTATTCAAAAGAGGAATATTGAATATAATTCAATTGAGAAAATGAGAAGGAATATGGAAATAGTCATCGAGAAAAAAGAACCTTTATCTAGGCCAAGCAATTGGCAAAAATTTAGAAAAAGTCCCATTATCGATATCAAGGTAGTAAAAACTACTAAATGGAAAGAGAATGTGAAACGGATGTGATAAGATGTAAATGGGATGTGATAAGATGTAATTGGGATGTGATAAGATGTAAATGGGATCCGATAGGATGTGAATGGATGTGATAGGATGTGAATGGGATGCGATAGGATGTGAATGGATGAAAAATATGGGATGCGATAGGATGTGAATGGATGTGATAAGATGTAAATGGGATGCAATAGGATGTGAATGGATGTGATCATATGTAAATGGGATGCAATAGGATGTGAATGGATGTGAATGGATGTGATCATATGTAAATGGGATGTGATAAGATGTGATGTAAAGTAAATGTATGTGGATGTGTATGTGATGATAATGGATGTGGATGTGACATCAAAGAGTAGCGTATTAGAGGGAGAAAAGGTTTGGGTTATGGAATTTATAACAACACCCATTCATTCAAGTTTTAGGTTAACTGAGAGTCTTTGAATAATGTTGTATTGATTTTTATTGAAGGGATTTTTAAAAAATGTGAAATAGGTACTTTGTATGTCTGCGATTTTCACCTTCTTTTTTATTATTAAGAGTGTAGATTATGGAGTTTTGCATAATTTTCATACTAGAGATAAATCTAGACATACTATATGTTTGTGGTATAGTTCAAGGAAAACAAATGGGATGCAAAATATAGGATGTGAGAATTTATAGATAGATATACTAGAAAAACATTTTTTAAATACCCACTAAATAAGACACAAATATGTCTGAGGAGACTTTTATATCCTATCACCAAATAAGTTTTAGAGATAATAAGCTATATAGGCATATCTAAATATTTCTTTGCAAGGACCAAATCATTTATCTAAGATGTGTACTATCCAAAAATGGTATACACATGGATCTAAACAAAGTCCAAGCTATATCAATGGCTAATTTCTAAGTGTTTTTAATTTGTGATAAGCTTTATCAATTTATATGAATACAAAGATACATTAAGGATTTGATCTAAAATAGAAAACCCCCTTCCAGTCTTTACCAAGAAGGAACATAAATTTTTATATAAAAATAACTTCAAAAGGTATTTAAATTCCTCAAAGAAAAAAAAATGGAGAACGCTATCTTAACAATACTTGAGAAACTTTGTGACCACTTATAGTGATAGTGGAAAACAAAAAAAAAATGTCTTTTCCCAAGATGAGAGAGTTATGGCGTAACAATACCAAAAACTCAAACATCACACAAGAAAAGATATCTAACCTATGATCTAGAAGTTGCCACAATGGTTCATGCTTTAAAATATTGGTGACATTTCCTATAGGGAACAAAAGTTCAATAGAGCACAGATTACCAAAGCCTCAAATATCTATTTATTAAACCTCACATCATTAAAAAATGGATGGAACTATTATGCAAGTACTATTTTATTATCAAATATCTTACAAAGAAAGAAGAACAATGAAGCAAGTGATGAATTTTACTTTGACACTATTTAGAAGTTTTTTGGCCAAGAGAAATTATGAGTTTTTAGGGGAAAGGCATATTATATTATCAATGGTTTCAAGCAAAGAGTTTACAAGATGAATCCATTCAAGATTAGAAATAGGATCCTACAGGATTATCATGATGTTCCCTTTTCTCACCATGTTAGTTATGAAAAAGGATCCGTTAAGACTATCATGATGTTCCCTTTTCTCACCATGTAGGTTTTTGAAATAGGATGGTTTATGACTATAATGGTGTTCACTTTTCTCACCATGTAGTGTTTGAAATAGGATCCTATAAGACTATCATGATGTTCCCTTATCTTATCATGTAGTTTTCTAAATAGGATCCTTTTAGACTATCATGATGATGTTCCCTTTTCTCATCATGTAGGTTCTAGAAATAGGATCCTTCAAGACTATCATGATGATGCTTTCTTTCCTCACCATGTAGGTTTTGAAAATACTTACATGAGAGTCCAAAAGTTATCTTTTAAAGAAATTAAGAAAATTTGGAATGCTTATTTCCACGCCATTGGAAAATATATTAGATTGAACACATTGTTCCATCCTAGAGAGTTTGCTCAAGGGGAAATGGTTTTCTACTGGGTCAAGATCAAATGTAGAAATTTAAAGTTAGGGAGAGACAAATGTAGCAATTTGTAGATATGTTCTCCTTTTAAATTTCAAGGCAATATGATAGACATTGAATTATCCACAAATATTAAATTTCACCTTGTGTTTCATTTGAGCTTCTTGAAATAGCATGTTTCTAATCCAATTCACATGTTTGAAGATATGAATAAATTTAAAAAAATATGGGACCATATAAATAAGACTAGAAGCCATATTGGATAAGAGAAACAAAGACCTTCAAAGCAAGATAGTATGAGAACACTTAGCCAACTTGAATATGTATCCGATCAACAAATTTGTGGGATTTGTATATAATTAAATCATATGCTACAATAGGTTCCTGTAATATTCTCCTCATTATCTTGAAGATAAATGATTAAATCAACCACAAAGCAATTAATATTCTTATAATATTCCCCTCATCTAGACCCTTTACACATCGATAAAGAATTTTTTGGTAGTAGCTAATGTTCTTATAATATTCTCATCATTACCTTGAAGGTAAAGAATTAAATCATCAACAAAGTTTTAAATACTCAGTACATTGTCTCCTTGAAGCTTAATGGCCAAAAATATTTCGTCTTTCTCTTAGTTGCTGGGTCAAAGGTTATAATAAGAGGATGGATACGAAAGGAGCAAGTCAATAGGCATATCTCATTGATCTATTAAAGTTACGTTGCTTCACCACCATCCCATTCAACAAGAAGACTTGATGGAGCATCTAAAGAAAGCATTAGATGAAATCACATAAACTATATAAGTGTTCCCAAACCTGATTTGCATAGAAATATAGTAAGAAAAGACCAATGTATATTTTCATAAGCCTTGTCAAGATCTTCCCAAACTTGACTTGCATAGAAATATATTAGGAAAAGGCCAATGTATATTTTCATAAGCTTTGTCAAGATCCTATTATAACATAATACACATCTCCTTTGTTTTTGCAATGGAGAATGCTCCCCTTTCTCGCCAACACATAGTATATATTGTCCACAATAGACCCTTATAATAAAGCCATACTTCCTTCCGAAAACACAACCTTAGAGTAAGGGTGTTAGATGCCCTCATCGAAATGACTTTGTCCAAGATCTTGTAGCATAATTAAAGGTCTGAAGGAGAAAATATTTTGTAAAAAACACTTTTAGGCATGATTTTTCTATACCCTTTTATATAGAATTCTATGGTTAGACTCCTTGTTTACAATGTAAGATACATGATATTTGAGGAGAGGCTAAATTTCTAGAAACCTCTATAAGTCCATCCAGCCAAAGAGCCCTTTGCTTACCCATTTCTTAAGGGCTTCTAGGTATTCATCACACCCTCTTCCTCTCTCTAGCCAACTCTTTTTTTTTGGATTGATAGTCTCACTGATAATTTTTAATAAACACAACTTGTCCTAAAATCTCTACTCATAGATATTTTGATGTAGGCAAAGAGTTCTTCCCTCAGACTCCACCCGTATCATAATAATTTTATGTGAGGAATAAGAATGACCTTTAGTTATTGATTATTTTTGACAAGTCTTCTTATTGTTTTTAGATCCGAGGATGTGTTTATAAGGGACAAGAAATCTTGATGAATAACTTTTTTGATGAACTTCTGCTATTAATTTGATCTCTCCTCTCTTCAAGTATATCTAGCTAAGTTTTGATCTAGCAATATATGTCCATGGGCTCTACCTCTAAGGATTGACTCTATCTCTTATCCAATATTAGCTTCCATTTTCTTTCGAGATCCTTTTTATCAGCCCTCTTGTTTGATTTCACACTTCCCCAATCATTTTTTGCACTGCATCAATAAACTTTATGTAACAATTCAGGTCAATGTGCTAATATACTAATAGCTTATTTAGTATGCTCCATAAATATCTTATCTTTGTAGAAAGTGTTACAAATATAAATAGTCTTCTTGAAGCCATGATATCCTACTTCCTACCACCTCTCTATTCTTGCCCCATTATCTAAATAACTAAAGTAAGCATAGTTGATCTAGCTTCCACACGTTCTTTCCGAAAATGTGTAATGCACCTTGTGTGCCTCAAGACTAAAGATTGGAGACTTAAATAAATGTGCCTAACTTCAAAACGCCAATCCCCCAAATTCCATCAATCCACAAGCCTCTTATGAGTGGATAGAGCATTTAGTTATCTCTTCTCTACCCCCCCATCCTATTTCTTTGATTGTGAACTATGTTCAAGTCCTCCATCAACCTCTAAGGAAGTTGACTACTTACCTTCTCCAACCATTCCCATGAGTTTTGGCTATGTTTGGTATTATATTATCAATATAAAATCTTGCATCCTCCCACATCACTTACCTTATCCAATCATTCCCATCAAAATCTAAGGATGTTGACTACTTACCTTTTCCAGCTATTCCCATCCAAACTATAAGGATGTTCACTGCTTACCTTCTCAAACCATTCCCATCAAACTCTAAGGATTACTACTTAATTTCTCAAATGGTTCCTATGATTATGTTTTATGACTAGTAGAATGCTATAGATCTAAAGCCTTTTATCCTCACACAACTTGCTAGCCTTCCATTGGAGTGATTATATATTATAGTTATATCAATGGATCTATGAACAAGTGTTATGATGTCAGCTCATATGAATAATATATGAATCATCCTTTAAAAAATTGTCTCCTCTTGGCTCCTTTTACAAAATGAATGTTCTCTTAAGGGGCCTAAATTAGACATATGGTTCTAGTACATGTCCTCAAATTTAATTATAGTTTTCCGTACCCTTTAGATCCTTCATATTCTAAGAGGCAACATTCATAGCTTTAGTAGGAAGTAAAACTAGGCCATCCCTCACTGGTAGCTTTACGTAACATCTTTTCTTCCTTGTCCTTAATTATGCCTTCCTCCTTCAGTCCCATAGTGTGAGGCTTTAGATTGCTATGGAAAAGGATATTGCATATGTATGCATAAGCGGAATAATTAAGATTGGAAAGCATAGGCATAAATGAAAAGTTCTCAAGAATATTAGGACCTCAAATTTTTGAAGAAAGAGGACAATGAAATATTAGTGTCATGTATTCACATTAGCACATGACATATGACCAAATGAGAATGTACACATCTCAATTTAAACCACACCATAGTCTCCACATGATGTTCCCATGAATAACACCACATATAAATAACGCACATAGATACATATAGAGCTTTATCCATTTATCAAATCTAGTATGTTTAAATAGAGAAGTTACACAAAGACTTAACATGAATCCATACCATGAACCAACATAAGAATATTTCCATAATGCACCCATATATTGAATAGTTTTGTACAAACGAAAATGTATTCTCATTCCTACAATCTCAAACCACCTAACAACTCCCGAGCTCCAATTACCCATAACTTCCTACACAATGGAGGGTGAAAAGGATACTAGATCCTTGACCCATTTATTAAAATCGCTTTATAAAAATAAAAAACTATAGGATATCAAACCATCCAATAATCCCCCAACTCCAACTACCCTACAATGGAGAGTGAGTGAGGATCCATCGATCCTAGATCTTGGATCCATGTGCTGCAACACTAATGGTTCAAAGATTTACCCATTATAGTGGTAACCTATCTTATCACCCCCACAAAATTGTTGGATTCTCACTCTAATGGATTAATATTGCACTTGGGATCTATTATAGTAGAGAGCCCTTATTCCACCACCCACTTATTCTAGCATAGACCTTACATAGTCATCTAGCATGGACACATCACATAAAACATAATTGTTTATACAAAGAAAATGTTTATGTGCCATCAAGGTACTTAAGAAGTCATGTAAAATTGTTGGACCATCCAAAACTCTTTTCATTAGCATACTCCATCGTACCCTCCAAAGAGTGTTTGTGTTTACTTGCAAATCACTCCAAATCATGAAGGATTCCATCCAAGGTCTTTAGACATACTCATGGAATTACTTCTTTATACTTGCATTCTCTAGCCTCTCTATATCTCTAAATTGGAAATTGGGAATGCCTACTTCTTTATCCTTTTGATTATGGTATAGGCATCTACTTTGACACCTATATGCATGATGACAAGGACACTGAATATCATGCACATGCATGTCTTTTGATCTATATGACAAGCATGCACATTCTTATCTTCTGATCTATTTTGGTGTATGCTTTCTCATAAAATTACAAAAGGAATCCTTGTAAGCTGTAATTGAAGAAATGGTAGAAGAGATATGTACATAGTGAAGAGGCACGTGTGAATCTCTAGTTTGATGAGTATACAAGCAATTTGGCTTATGCTTCCTTAATTTTTATTTCATCCTCATAAACTCTCGTGTGGAATCTTGTGAGGACGAGGGTTTTCATCCCACATAAGGCAAATTATCAAACCCCAAGTTACTATATATATGAATATAACAAAAGAAGCGCACTTTTCTTTGCAACAGTGAGGTCTCCTTCCTTCCTCCATGCCTACATGCACCAGCTTTGGGGCATGGGCCAGATCTATTTGGTTGCACCTAGGTTGTTAGCCCTCTCCTCTTGGCCTTTGTGCTCCTCATGGGGGTATGGTGGGGTTCCCTTTATTTGGTTGGTTGGCCTTGATGATGCAAAAGTCCTCTCTTCTTCTAGTTGGTGCAAAAGAGGCATACTTTCTCACAACAATGAAATGAGTGAGAAGGTATCCTTGTTGCACTAGCTTTGGGGCATGAGCTAGACACAGTGGGCTACACCTAGCTTGTTGGTACTCTCCTCTAGGCCTTTTGTGCTCCTCTTGGGGGTGCGGTTATGTTATGTTCCCTTTTTGCTTGCCAGTTTTGGGTGGCCTTGAGACTCAAAATACCTCTAGTCTACTTGCCGATTGGTGGTCGTGCCTTCCTTCAAAACTTTTGATGACCAAAACTTTGTATAACTCTCTTCATAAAGTTTCCCTTCCCTTGAACTCGCACTTCCTTGCTTGGTGTTCATCATCAAGTCGTTCTCCACAAGCCTAGCTCACCAACTCAACTATAGTTGAGTTCTTTTTGGGTGAAATTTGTTAGCTACCATGCAAGTTCCTTCTCACCAAGTAAGGATGACTCTTATTAAGATTGTATATTTATCATCTCTTAGCTTCCATGTGAATTCCTTCTCACCAACTACGGCTCACTTTTTTATAATGCGAGTTTTCTATTAATGAAAGAGAGAAGAAAAAGAGAAAAATACATCAACTGTTGGCAAAAGGCAAGGGAGCATCAAACCAGATGTACAATGTTTCTAGACAGGATTACAACCAAGGCTCACTCTTGTGAAGAATTTGAGAATGGTCTTGCCCCCTTTTTCTCCATTAACTTAAGCACGATTACACTTATTATTTAAGCCCATAATATTTCTTTTTTTAAAATCCACACATGCCTCTTACTATTCCACCCCTTAAACTACAGTTTATTATGTAGTAAATTGTGGCCTTACATATAGCCTATGCCCTTTTAGCTTAAGTTTAAAATTTTCGATACACATATCTATAGTTTCCAAAATGTGTCCTTCCCCTTCTGTTGTTACTACTACTAAGACCAATCTGACCCTATTTAAGAGCACCCATGTCGCCATATCATGCCCTTTATTTTCCATAAACCCTTGTTGTAATAATGGGACCAATCCCACCCCCTTAAGGAGTAGCCACATCATGCCCCTTATTTTCCAAAACATTTATCTTCCCCTTGCAAACGATGAGTCCCACCCCCTTTAGTAGAAGGCATGTCATTCTGCTTTAGAGTTTAAATGGGTAGCATGTGGAGGTGAGTTACTTGTTCTCAACTAGGGGTTAATGCCTCTTGGGAGTATTACAAGCTAAGGATGTAGCTAGTTACTTTTGTTGCTGGGTTTCTTTTTCTAGAAGGGATCTAACATAGTTGTATTGGGTTCTTTTGAGAATGTCTCCCCCTGTAATGAGTTTGGGGGTGCTTGTGACTCATGCAATACTTTCGTGGCGCCCCATTTTCGAGGGATGGCTCCCCATCTGATTAGTGTCTAAATTCTTGTGACTCACGAAATATTTTTGAGTGGTGGTGCTCCATCTCTAGGTGCTTACGACTTATGTCATAGTTTTGAGGGGTGTATCCCTTCTGGTTAGTGTCTAAGTGCTTTTGAATCATGTAATATTTTTGAGGGGGCGACTCCCCATCTGTTTACGTGCTTGTGGTCTTTATAATATTCTCACTACTAGGAGGCGATGGTTGTGTGTAGGTGTTGTGCAATGCTTATCGGAATATAGGGTCTTCATGTTGCTTAGGCTAGCAACTTACTAATATGCAAAGTCATTTTGTCAAGGGAGAAAAAAGGGTTTTGCTTCCATATGGTTCTCACTCTTTCTAGTATTTGTGGATTCACATGGATTTATGCTCCATCATTGAAATATTTAATTCAACTTCAATTGAACATTGGACTACTATAGGGGTGAGGGGGGCCACGCTACAAAAATCTCTCGGGGGGGTCACTATATGTAAATCCTCTATATCACGTGCGTTCAAGGCCTATTTAAAAAGTCCCTTATCTGTGAATTTTTTAGTGAATATAATGTATCCTTTCCTATTCAAATCTGTAATTTTTTTTTAAAATACAATAAATAAATCCCCTTTGTAAATATATTTCTGTAAGTTTTAAATATTTAAAATGTCCTTCTGTTGAACCCACGTGATACTTACATATTTATACGAGTGACCCCCCCGAGAAAAATCTATAAGGCATGTGCATGCATGCATTTCAAATGCCCTTATTTCTGAATTTTGATTTTTTTTGGCACAAGTGTGTAGTTTATATATTTGGATCTTGAATTAAAAACCTCTCTAATCTATATATTTACATTATCATAATTATATTAAATAAATATTTGTTTGATTCCCTCTTGAATGCACATGGTATGTAATTTCCTCAAAAAAGGAAACTCCTCTATGGAGGAACTTGCTATGCTACATATACGCAAGAGAATATGCACTTGCTTTAGTTTTGAGATTAGAGGTTTTGTCTGTAAGTACATTTTAAGAGTGCAATGTCATGATAAAGTAGCATGTCACCCTTGACCTTGTCAAAATCAACTCCCGTCCCTTCTCAAATCTCGAAAGACACAGGCATTTTCAATGCTTCGAAATTTTACAACTAGAGAGCAAGGATTTCTGGGAGAAATGGGGAAATTTTAATTAGTTGATAAAAACATGTGGATTGAAAGTGGGAAAAAAACATGAGGATTGAAAGTAGGAAAAAAACACTCCATTTCCAAGCTAAGCCGAATGGCCACAAAAGTGAATCTCAACAATTAGCGGCGGGCACACTTTTCGAGTGGCTTAGCTCATAACGATCCACCTTACCCAAGAGGATGTGGGGGTCAGCCTTGATTACCGAAGAGCTTTGAAAAAGGTGAATTAACGCTCTCGTAACCTAGCGTAGGAAATTCTCGTTGTGTAGTGGAATTAAATTTCCATTGAGCACGGCGGAAGAAAATTAGCGTAAGGTTTGAATAAATTATAACCCAAGCAACACTGATAATGCAATGAATCCAACTGTCTAAAGGTGCGCATTCAAGAGAGGCAAGCGTTTACCTGTGGGGACAAGTTATGAGGTTGGTCAAGGACTTGAGCAGGTTGATGAAGTGCGTCGGAGAAAAGAGACCATGCTGGGAGAGTGTGGTGGTTGCGCTGCAACCAATCCATGCATGGGGTAGAAGAATAAGTCGACGACGACGACGCAGCTGCTTGCTGTGCCTCTGCTTGCGTTGGTACAGGCCAGAAGAGACGCTGCGCGCTCCACCCCAACACCGGATGGAAATCATCGTCAATGTGCTGCTGCGGCGGGCGATTATCCATTCTTGCAGGAATATCCCATCCTTGCAGCGACTCCTCTCTGTTGCTGCCGTTACCGGTGTCCATTCTGTTGCTGCCGCTACCGGTGTCCATTCTGTTGCTGCCGCTATCGTTCTACAATGTATGCCCTCTTGCCGCGTGTGCACTAAAAGAGGCCTCGCGAATAAACGCATTAACATATATGGTCTTGCACAGTAGTTTACATATATATTTTCACATTGTTTCCGACAAGATAAAATCTTACACAGTAGTTTATATATATTTTTCATATAATCCCCCACAAGATAAAATAATTACTATATATCATCATCGGCGATTGAATCGAACGGGATGGCATGCTCTCTGCTGTGCTGTTGGAGGGCATGGGTTACACACTACTGTTGTCCACATAACAATCTTTTTGTATGATGGTGTATGTTCACATGAACACGCATACACATAAACATCATCAGTCAACAAACAAACATCCGTCAACAAGCATGTGCTCTTTGAAAGAAGACCGCGGGCATTAGCCTAGTTTGCTAATTATTGCATAGTTTCTCCACCGCCCTCCCCCCCCTCTCTCTCAGACCACACACACTCACACGTTAAGCTACTCTCTCTCTCTTTCACACACATCCCAAGTGGCTCAAGCGTTAAGCTACTCTCTCTCTCTTTCTTTCACACACATGATCCCAAGCCCCTCATAATCCATTAACCTCGTGGGCTAATTTTCTTCATAGTTGTCGACACCCCATTTTTCACACTCTCTCACACCCCCCAATCCCCTCACTCACACATTTAACTAGTGTCTCTCTCTCTTCCACACACATCCCAAGTCCTAGTGAGGGATTTCTGTTTATCCAACACACACTCTTACACAAGTTTAGCCATGTGTACAAACCTCTACAAAAATTAATCCTCTGTCCCCTCTCTGTGTCTCTCTGCGCAACCTACAAAGACGTCCCCCTCTCTCTCTCTCCAACTTACGAAGACGTCCAGAAAAAATAGAAAGAGCAAAAGCAACTCCCTTTTATATTACCGCCGATTCGCTCCATCCTAGAATCCGTAAATCTTGAATCCCGATCATCCACCGCCTGTAACCATCCAAACAACAAGATATTGGCAATGCAGAATGACTGCTACTGTTAAATGCCGATCATAAAGCGGAGAATCTCTGACTCCTACCCTGATCGGCCACATTGCTGTAGGCGTACGCTGATACATACACAGCTTTCTCTTTCTCTCGCCCTCCGATCCGTGCCAACAAACACAACACGCACACAGAGAGAGGCTGAAGGGCCGGGAAGAGAGAGAGATTTTATCCACTTACGTTCCGAAAAAACACACACAGGAGGGGGATCAGCTGAGTACCGAAGAGTAAACTGACACTTGGTCTTCTGCCTTTCTCCCTACGTCCCTACGGTACTCCAAGTTTCAACGCTACTACTATATAATATATTTTTTCTTTTCTTTTCTTTGGTCGTATACAAATTCACTAATGCCTCTTAGGAGCTCATGACCGTGGTAGGATGAAGGGGCTAATGTTATGCCTCAAACATCCACATGCGTCACGGAGCTGTCAAGAACTATACACCATACACCATGACCAGGGCCTAAAATTGACGGGTGTCTTACAATTTCAATTGAAATGTATTTTTTATCACTCCTTTTCATACGATGTAAAATTTTAAAATGTCAAGCATTATTTTAAAATGAAAGCCTTTTTTTTCAATAAAACTACCATAATATATTAGCAATAATCAAAGTCCCAAACTTCTTTTCCACAACAAAATTATCACATTGATTAAAACAACATCCAAGTATTATCTTAAATTTTCATGCATATGGAAAAAAAATTAAATAGAAAAGTAGATAGGATTCAAAGGTACCTATGAATATAGAGAGATGATGTAAGTGGCCTCAAATAAGAACATCTCCAAGATCGTAATCTCCAATGTTGTTGTCGATGGTGAGGATCCGTCCCTTTACAACAAAAAGATAGAGAGTAGGGGAGTTGAACCCCTTCACCACATGGATTGGGTGCACCAAGCTCTCTTCGAGACAAGGGGAGTTGCTTCTCTTCACCATAACCATGAAAGAGAACTCACTCCCCCCTCCCACACTAGAAAGTTAGTACAAAGTAGACCAAATATGAATATTTAAATTTTTTAATTTAAGATAAAACTTAGGTTTAAACTCTTACCAAGCACCTTGAAACTCGTGATTCTAAACTAGCCATCATACAAATGAATGAGTGAGCCTAGAAAAAAGTAACAACAACACAAGCACCACATTTACATGTTTGAAAGTACTTTCCTTCACAAGCACGTGTGATGTACATACTGCCCTTCATAGATATGCTCGAATAAAATACATGTGGAAGATACTTTTGATACACCTGCAAACAATGCTATAATATAGTTTGCTTCATCACCATAAGATAGCTAATGCATATGTTAAACATCATGCAATGTTGCAATATACTTTGCTTCACTACCAAAGGATCACAAATGCAGCCATTTGCATGTGCTATGCATACTAGTGGTTGAAATGGCCCTAAAAACTAGTATGTGTAGAGTCCTCAACAACCTATTCAAGAAACGCATATGTTATGCATGTTCATTTTTTGAAATGTGACAAAATACTTGCTGCCCAACCATCAACTTTTTCCAAAACGAGCAATGAACTACTTCCCAAATGAATCTTTTTCCGAAATGCAACCTACAACCTGTATAGCCCAACCACCCATGAATTTATCCCAAAATGAAACCTGCAAGCTATACAGTGCACCAATGGGAAAAAAGCATAAATGACTGTAATGGCATCTTTGCTTTTCAACCAAGTACTAAAGACATCATTCCAATGAATTTGAGACGCCTCACTTGCATTAAGTGATAACAACATCAAGGCATCAACGGTTTCCAAGCACAAACCACATCTCAAGTTATTTTTAATAGCATTTTGATGAGAGAAGCCCCGTTCACACGATGTTCTGCTGGCCGGAACAACAATGCTTGCTTGCCACAAGTGCATCAATCCTAGATATGTATCCCACCATGTTTTTGTATTGTTGCAAATTTCCCAAGAATAATACATATCCCTGTTTCTAGCCACTCTATATAGCATACCCACAAAATTCTCTTGTTCACCAAGACACCTTTTGATGTCGATGATTGGACTTTCTAGCCACTTCTTCTCATGCATTCTCCATTGCTCCAAAATAGCAGGCATTGAAGAAACCAACCTCTCCATCTAAAGCGGAATGACATGCCTTTTGCTAAAGGGGGTGGGACTCGTCGTTCGCAAGGGCAAGATAAATGTTTTGGAAAAGAAAGGGCACGATGTGGCTACTCCTTAAGGTGGTGGGATTGGTCCCATTAATACAACAAGGTTTTTTGGAAAATAAAGGGCATGATATGGCAACGTGGGTGCTCTTAAATAGGGTTAGATTGGTCCTAGTAGTAACAACAGAAGGGGAAGAACACATTTTGGAAACTATAGATATGTCTATCGAGAATTTTAAACTTAAGCTAAAAGGGCATAGGCTATATGTAAGGCCACAATTTACTACATAATAAATTGTAGTTTAAGGGGTGGAATAGTAAGAGGCATGTGTGGATTTTAAAAAAAGAAATATTATGGGCTTAAATAATAAGTGTAATCGTGCTTAAGTTAATGGAGAAAAAGGGAGCAAGACCATTCTCAAATTCTTCACAAGAGGGAGTCTTAGTTGTAATCCTGTCTAGAAATATTGTACATGTGATTTGATGCTCCCTTGCCTTTTGCCAGCAGTTGGTGTATTTTTCTCTTTTTCTTTTCTCTTTCATTAATAGAAAACTCGCATTATAAAAAAGTGAGCCTTAGTTGTTGGTGAGAAGGAATTCACGTGGAAGCTAAAAGATGATAAATATACAATCTTAATAAGAGTCATCCTTACTTGGTGAGAAGGAACTTGCATGGTAGCTAACAAATTTCACCCAAAAAGAACTCAACAATAGTTGAGTTGGTGAGCTAGGCTTGTGGAGAACGACTTGATGATAAACACTAAGCAAGGAAGTGCAAGTTCAAGGGAAGGGAAACTTTATGAAGAGAGTTATACAAAGTTTTGGTCATCAAAAGTTTTGAAGGAAGGCATGACCACCAATTGGCAAGTAGACTAGAGGTATTTTGAGTCTCAAGGCCAACCAAAACTGGCAAGCAAAAAGGGAACATAACATAACCGCACCCCCAAGAGGAGCACAAAAGGCCTAGAGGAGGGTACCAACAAGCAAGGTGTAGCCCACTATGTCCAACTCATGCCCCAAAGCTAATGCAACAAGGATACCTCCTCACTCATTTCATTGTTGTGAAGAAAGTATGCCTCTTTCGCACCAACTAGAAGAATAGAAGACTTTTGCATCATCAAGGCCAACCAGCCAAATAAAGGGAACCCCACCATACCCCCATGAGGAGCACAAAGGCCAAGAGGAGAGGGCTAACAACCTAGGTGCAACCGAATAGGTTTGGCCCATGCCCCAAAGCTAGTGCATGTAGGCATGGAGCACCAAGGGCAAGAGGAGAGGGCTAACAACCTAGGTGCAACCGAATAGGTTTGGCCCATGCCCCAAAGCTAGTGAATGTAGGCATGGAGAAAGGAAGGAGACCTCATTGTTGCAAAGAAAAGTGCGCTTCTTTTGCTATATATTCATATACATAGTAACTTGGGGTTTGAGAATTCACCTTATGTGGGATGAAAACCCTAGTCCTCACAAGATTCCACACGAGAGTTTATGAGGATGGAAGAAAAATGAAGGAAGCATAAGCAAAATTGCCCGTCCATATTTTTATACTCATCAAACTAGAGATTCACACGTGCTTCTTCACTATGTACATATTTCTTCTACCATTTCTTCAATTATAGCTTACAAGGATTCCTTTTGTAATTTTATGAGAAAGCATACACCAAAATAGATCAAAAGATATGAATGTGCATGCTTGCCATATAGATCAGAAGACATTCATGTGCATGATGTTAAGTGTCCTTGTCATCCTCCATATAGGTGTCAAAGTAGATGCCGATACCATAATCAAAAGGCTAAAGAAGTAGGCATTCCCAATTTCCAATTTAGAGACATACAGAGGCTAGAAAATGCAAGTACAAAGCACAAATGTTAAGGCAAGTCCTAAGAAAAGAAGTAATTCCATGAGTATGTTTAAACACCTTGGATGGAATCCTTCATGATTTGGAGTGATTTGCAAGTAAACACAAACACTTTTTGGAGGGTACGATGGAGTATGCTAATGAAAAGAGTTTTGGATGGTCCAACAATTTTACATGACTTCTTAAGTACCTTGACGGGACATAAACATTTTCTTTGTATAAACACAATTATAGAATTATGTTTTATGTGATGTGTCCATGCTAGATGACTGTGTAGGGTCTATGCTAGAATAAGTGGGTGGTGGAATAAGGGCTCTCTACTATGATAGATCCCAGGTGCAATCCATTAGAGTGATAATCCAACAATTTTGTGGGGGTGATAAGCTAGGTTACCACTATAATGGGTGGATCTTTGAAGCATTAGTGTTGCAGTACATGGATCCAAGATCTAGGATCGATGGATCCTCACTCACTCTCCATTGTAGGGTAGTTGGAGTTGGGGGATTATTAGATAGTTTGATATCATATAGTTTTTTATTTTTACAAAGCGATTTTAATAAATGGGTCAAGGGTCTAGTATCCTTTTCACCCTCCATTGTGTAGGAAGTTATGGGTTATTGGAGCTCAGGAGTTGTTAGGTGGTTTGAGATTGTAGGAATGAGAATACATTTTCCTTTGTACAAAACTATTCAATATATGGGTGCATTATGGAAATATTCTTATGTTGGTTTATGGTATGGATTCATGTTAATTATTTGTGTAACTTCTCTATGTAAACATACTAGATTTGATAAATGGATAAAGCTGTATATGTATCTATGAGCGTTATTTTTATGTGGTGTTATCCATGGGAACATCATGTGGAGACTATGGCATGGTTTAAATTGACATGTGTACATTCTCATTTTGTCATATGTCATGTGTAAATGTGAATACATGACACTAATATTTCATTGTCCTTTTTCTTCAAAAATTTGAGGTCCTAATATTCTTGAGAACTTTTCATTTATGCCTATGCTTTCCAATCTTAATTATTCTGCTTATGCATACATATGCAATATCCTTTTCCATAGCAATCTAAAGCCTCACACTATGGGACTGAAGAAGAAAGGCATAATTAAGGACAAGGAAGACAAGATGTTACTTAAAACTACCATTGAGGGATGGCATAGTTTTACTTCCTACTAAAGCTATGAATGTTGCCTGTTAGAATATGAAGGATCTAAAGGATACGGAAAACTATAATTAAATTTGAGGACATGTTTGTACTAGAAACATATGTCTAATTTAGGCCCCTTAAGAGAACATTCATTTTGTAAAAGGAGCCAATAGGAGATAATTTTTTAAAGGATGATTCATATATTATTCATATGAGCTGACATCATAACACTTGTTCATAGATCCATTGATATAACTATAATATATAATCACTCCAATGGAAGGCTAGTAAGTTGTATGAGAGGATAAAAGGCTTTAGATCTATATAATTCTACTAATCATAAAATATAATCATAGGAACCATTTGAGAATTTGAGTAGTAATCCTTAGAGTTTGATGGGAATGGTTTGAGAAGGTAAGCATTGATTGCAAGTCAAGTTTGGGAAGATCTTGACAAGGCTTATGAAAATATACATTGGTCTTTTCTTAATATATTTCTATGCAATTTAGGTTTGGAAACACTTATCTAGTTTATGTGATTTCATCTAATGCTTTCTTTAGATGCTGCATCAAGTCTTCTTGTTGAATGGGATGTTGGTGAAGAAACTTAACTTTAGTAGATCAATGATATATGCCTATTGACTTGCTCCTTTCGTATCCATCCTCTTATTATAATCTTAGACCCAGCAACTAAGAGAAAGACCAAATATTGTTGGCCTTAAGATTGAAGGAGACAATGTACTGAGTATTTAAAACTTTGTTGATGATTTCATTCTTTATCTTCAAGGTAATGATGAGAATATTATAAGAACATTAGCTACTACCAAAAAATTCTTTATCGATGTGTATAGGGTCTAGATGAGGGGAATATTATAAGAATATTAAATGATTTATTGTTGATTTAATCATTTATCTTCAAGCTAATGAGGAGAGTATTATAAGAACCTATTGTAGCATATGATTTAATTATATATAAATCCCACAAACTTGTGTTCCAAGTCTTAAAAATATAAAAAAATCAAAATTAAATTTTTATTAAATTTCACTTTCAAGACTACTTTATTTTCAACCGGAGTCTTATTATACAATTTAAGATCTTACACATGCCCCCCTTCAAAAGACTGTGTCCTTAGAGTAAAAATATACTATGAGGCTAATTTATCTTGCTTTCCAAATTGCATCTTTGATCTGATACATATTCCAGTTGGCTAAGTGTTCTCATACGATCTTGCTTTGAAGGTCTTTGTTTCTCTTATCCAATATGGCCTCTAGTCTTATTTATAAGGTCTTATATTTTTTAAATTTATTCATATACTATGAGGCTAATTTATCTTGCTTTCCCAATTGCATCTTTGATCTGATACATATTCCAGTTGGCTAAGTGTTCTCATACGATCTTGCTTTGAAGGTCTTTGTTTCTCTTATCCAATATGGCCTCTAGTCTTATTTATAAGGTCTTATATTTTTTAAATTTATTCATATCTTCAAACATGTGAATTGGATTAGAAACATGCTATTTCAAGAAGCTCAAATGAAACACAAGCTGAAATTTAATATTTGTGGATAATTCAATGTCTACCATATTGCCTTCAAATTTAAAAGGAGAACATATCTACAATTTGCTATATTTGTCTCTCCCTAACTTTAAATTTCTACATTTGGTCTTGAGCCATTAGAAAACATGTCCCCTTGGGAAAACTCTCTAGGATGGAACAATATGTTCATTCTAATATATTTTCCAATGGCGTGGAAATAAGCCTTCCAAAATTGATTCATTTCTTTAAAATATAACTTTTGGACCCTCACGTAAGTATTTTCAAAACCTACATGGTGAGGAAAGAAAACATCATCGTGATAGTCTTAAAGGATCCTATTTCGAGAACCTACATGATGAGAAAAGGGAACATCATCATGATAGTCTAAAAGGATTCTATTTAGAAACCTACATGATAAGATAAGGGAACATCATGATAGTCTTATATGATCCTATTTCAAACCATACATGGTGAGAAAAGTGAACACCATGATAGTCGTAAACCATCCTATTTCAAAAACCTACATGGTGAGAAAAGGGACCATCATGATAGTCTTAACGGATCCTTTTTCAAAACTAACATGGTGAGAAAAGGGAACATCATGATAATCTTGTAGGATCCTATTTCTAATCTTGAATGGATTCATCTTGTAAATTCTTTTCTTGAAACCATTGATAATATAATATGCCTTTCCCCTAAAAGCTCATCATTTCTCTTGGCCCAAAAACTTCTAAATAGTGTCAAAGTAAAATTCATCACTTGCTTCATTGTTCTTCTTTCTTTGTAAGATATTTGATAATAAAATAATGTAACATACCCATCTTCACTAATAAAGAAATGTCCATGTAATTATGAGTTTTTATGGTATAAAAATCAATGATTTTAATATTTGAGTCATTTCTACTTAGAATCTTCAAATTCTGAGCCCAAATTTAGAATCTGCGTGTGATTTTACCCTAATATAGGATTTTACAGCATCCAAAACGGACACCGGATCAAGCTTATACACAAATTTCAGTCATTTTAGTTAAAAAACGGCGACCTTTAAACCTTAATAAATGCACGACTGGGCGTCCGATTGACGAACAGTCTGAACCCCTACGACCAGGAGAACCTCCCGGACAAAAAAAAAATTCGCCCCTTGGGACGGTCCGGCACGCAAATCGAGGCGAGCGTCCCAAATTTGGGTACCCCGTCCCAAATTTGGGTGGTCCGTACACACTTACTAGGGTGCCCGTACGATGGCCTCCCAAGAACCAAAGGATGGTCGCCCACTGTATGGTCCCCACGTACCCCTATGTGGACACCCATGCTGCCCCAGAGACCAGATAAGGTAAATGCGTACCACTCCTTTCCCGGACAACCGACACCGTACCTTTCCCCTAGACCCATGCAATCATTGATCCATAGCCTTTGAAGGTACACCGTCCTTTCGTCCTTGCTTTGCGCAGCGCCCATACCCATACCCCTCAGCTATATAAACCCCCAGGGTGCTCCACAGGCAGCACGCATTTCTGTGTAGTGCATGCCTTGTTGTACCGCCGTCCATCCCTGTGTAGCGTACTTGTTGTAGTACAGCCGCCCTTGCAGCCACCCCTCTCACACCCCCTCATTTGCCTCTTTTCAGATAAGCCAATTTTCCTCCATTCCTCTCTTAGGAGCCAGTGTCCTTAACTCTTCTC
Organism: Cibotium barometz; assembly: GCF_041138505.1. Taxonomy (NCBI): domain Eukaryota; kingdom Viridiplantae; phylum Streptophyta; class Polypodiopsida; order Cyatheales; family Cibotiaceae; genus Cibotium; species Cibotium barometz. The sequence goes on from NC_141087.1 coordinate 28,910,595, forward strand.
CCCCCCCCCCCCGGCGGTGTGCAGAGACCTACAGCAGTCCCTCACAGTTTCCAGCAGCCCCTCACAACCCTCTCCACGTTTTTAGCCTTAAGTACATCTCACAATTCCCCCTCCATTTGCGTAGACTTTAATAAGGGTTTTTTGCCTTTAGCAAGGGTTCGTGCGTCATACTCTTTTGCTCATACGGTGAGCAAACGAGCTCAAAATTCAGATCCGACTGAAGCATTTTGATCACAGCAGCAAGCTCTACAAGGTGACACCTAAGATGGCCTCTTCCCAGAGATGTCAAAATATTGCCTCGAGAGGAGCACGTAACAACAAGATGGGGGAAGATGCTCCCAACGCGGCTCCAGCCCTCCCTTTTCAAGCTCCTCAAGGAAATGGTGGCCAGGTTAGCTTGGTTAATTTTTAAAAGAAGAGATTTTTCTTAAATTAGTATTAATGAATGGTATCTTTTCCTTTTAAAATGACGACATAAAAAATTGTATGAAGTTGCGAATTATGTGATGCTCTATTCGATAAGTTGCGTTGAAATTGTTACCTTCACGAATTGTGAATGCTCTAATTAAATAAATTGCTTTGAAGTTGTTTTCTTTAGAATTCAAGATTTTTTTTGGCTTCAACGCTAACTCCGTTCCATGCTTGTGTAGCCGGGCAGCATCGTTAAGCAAAGCCGGGAATGGCCCAAGGTATCCCTCATACCTTTGGGAGAATAAGGATCGCCGATTTGAGGCGGGAGATTATGAGGCTACCTAGTTCTGAGGGCCCAGGCTAGTGCGGTAAATAAGCCCACCCTAGTGTGCTGACATCCCTCTGAGTGGCGGGAGGATCAAGCGACGGAGTCTGAGAGGGCGACAGGCCAGTTTGAGTCCTCGTCAGCGGCCGACGATGAGGTGTATGGTCCCGTAGGGTTTTGCCCAGCATGTAGAGGCTGGAAGGCCGAATTCTAGATCATTGGCAGTATAAGAATAAGAGAGCCGGTTTGGCTTGTATGGAATTGGTTCACGTATAAACTTTTTATATAAATATATCTTGTCTTTCGTATGATTGCATTGTGTAAAAAGGCTATTTTAACGAACCTTGTGAAAAGGGGCTTAATTAAGGAATATGTTTATTTATGTCAAACAGTGTGGTAGGACTGATTAGAAAACAAATTGATGCGTGAGTAGGGTGGAAAGTGGGAGGATGGAATGCCCCGATGGCACCATCCTACGGACGGGTGGACCCGATTAGTCAGGTAGCTTTCCAACAGATTAAGTGAAAGCCCTACGCTAGATAATTAGGTTCTTGGGCAACTCTATTCTAGAAGACTAGGCCAGCAGCTGTGCCTTGCATAAGATGAGGAAAAAAGCGTTGTCTCCAGAAATCAAGTCTAGTAGTTGCCCAATTTATGATCAATTGCCCTATGGGTGATTTGATGTTTAAAAAAATCATGCTCCCCCTGCGGGATAGAGCTAAGTCATACCTATGAATCGTATCCTTGAATCTCTACAGGGTCAAGGTGTCGATAAATATGAATTTTTTCCCAAGATAAGACTTAGTGGACTATCTTAAGTGTTTCTCCCATTTTAGAAGGGAGCAACCTTACAATTGGTATCAGAGCCGATCTTAGCTCCTAGGAATTGTCATTTAAGGATTGTTTTTCAATGAATGTTTTACCTAACATAATACTAATTAGTAAAGACATCCTACTAAAACAAATAAGTTGAATTGATGTTTGAATGATTGTAGGAAGAGAAAGATGCCTACTCCAAGTTTCTAGTTTTCACTACAAGACAATGCTGCCATACACGCGTTTCATACACGCAATAAATTACGAGCGCGTGTATGGTTGCGCTTGTATTTGAATAGAATCGGGCGCGTGTATTTTATCATTTATGTTCGCGTGTATATTTGCATTTATCAACGCGTGTATAAACGTGTTTATATACACGCAGTAATACACGCATCTATACACGCTAATATACACGGATTAATACACGCTACTATACACGGATTAATACACGCCACTATACATGGATTAATACACGCATGGTAAAGAAAAACTGAAGAAAAACTAAATTCCTTTCAGGGATTTTACTGTCATAAACGAGAACATGTGAACATGTTAATAACATATGTTAATAACACAAAAAATCTTGTGATCACATGTTAAATTCACAAAGTTTTCACAAGGGCCTAAAAAATTATCTTTGTCGGGCATAAAAAATCTTCTTAGGTGGCCATTGACCTGCTATTATGTGAAGATGGTAACATGAGAACATGTGAATAGCTTATTCCCATGCTTTTAAGGGGTTCCTAAATGGCAAGTGACCTGTTATTTTGTGAACGATAACATGAGAACATGTGAATAACTTGTTCACATGTGTTATTATCACAAAAAATCTTGTGATCATGTGAATATTTAATCCCTGATTCCTTTACAAAATTAAAAACTATTTTCTTTAAACCATCTCATAGTACATTACAGTATACATCATTACACAATCCCACTACATGCATTTACAACAATGAAATATATTCAAAAATAAATCATGCATATGAGATGATAGAAATGTCATCAATTTAGAATGTACAGTGACGGATTGGTTAGGGTTCGATCTCATCTTCAATAAGATCCATCCTTGCCAAACGGTCAACATCAATATCCATTTGATCAATTTGTAAGGCTACGATTAAATTTATTCCACTATCGATATTCTGTACTCCATTGATAATGGTATCGATGTCCTGATCATCCTCATCAACATCACCATCATCCTCAATGGTAGGGTCATTCTCATGATCATGAGAAATGGCATGCTCATCCTCATTATCATGATCATCTCTTATTTCTTGATCATCGATTACAACATCTTCATTGGCATGTTCGACATCATCTTCATTGCGGCTTGTTACATCCTCCATATGCTCCATATCAGTGAATGTATTATACATCACTTTGGAATGTGGTGCAATAGGGATGACGTACCACCATTTAATGTCATGCACCATTGGTAGATAGATAACCTACTCAAATACACATAGTATAGTAATTAATTAGCATATCAAAAGTCAAGGGGTACGCGAGCTTAGATATATATGTACATGAAACACATTAGTAAAAAAATGCATACGTTCTCACATTGTTGTGGCAATAGGAGCCTATCTTTCTTTGTTTGCCAAAACTTTGTAGAGTCAATAGTTACATAGCCACTTGCATGGCGTTTTATCGTTGCTTCAGGCCCTTTTTCCACCACGTTCATTTGCCATTTGACATCCAAAACATACACAAGGAAGCGACAAAAGTCAAGCCTAAATATGTCTTGGATTATGCCACAATAATCATCCATTTTTCCATTAGCTCCCTCAAAGCTACTAATGACACCGCAATCTTGTGTATTTCTCTTTTCATCAATTCTTTGTGTTCGAAAATGCTTGCCTTTACACCATATAGCATTGAACATAGTGCACTGGACCAATAGAAGCAATATTTGTGTAAGCAATGTGAATAAATATTAAAAGCAAATCACTTACAACTAATGCAAAACATTAGTTCTATGTACCTTTAACATGCATCCTCGTGCATACTCCCATTCTTCCGCCGTGATATGCAGCCCCTCGTTGCTCTCTGCTCTCTCCATTTCCTCATGCAACCAATCAACATGGATATCATTCGGAAGTGTCGCTAGATGCTTAGAGTACGCCTTCCGAGAGCCATGTTGCCTCCAAAAGAGAGCTCTTTCTGCTTGCCTTTTTGTCTTTGCATCCTCATATCTTGTAACCCATCTGCTCATCACATCACTATTAAGGATACAAGTGATATTGAGATCATCAATCAATGTTCTGTCAATTACTTTACTCTGTCCTTTTCCTTGAGGCACAATAGAGGTCATCCTCAAGTCCTCTTCATTGCTCCATAGTCGTGGCAAAGAGCTGTCCACCTGACCAAGAAATTCTGAAATATATACAAGAGACTCTTGTATCAACCAACCCTCGGCCATGCTTCCTTCAGGCATTAAACTTTGCCTCACAAAGTCTTTTAAGGTCTTCATGAAGCGCTCTAGGAAGAACATCCAACGTGCATGCACAGTACCACATAAAGCGATTTCGTCCACTAAATGCACAATGAGATGTAGTTGACTTGTGAGAATGGTTCGCGGAAAAGTCTCCTCTACCAAGCAAACCACCTCCACTGCCATAACACGCGCATCATCCAACGTGGCTGGATCAATTGCTTTGGAACTAACATATCTGAAAAATAAATAAATAGTACGTTATATCTCATGCACGTTCATTTTGCAAGGTATAATGAAGGGTGATCTGACATGGGTTTTACATACCTCACAAGCTCGCCCATCTTATAAATACATTTTTTCAAACTCTTATTTGTCGATGCTAGTAGGTAGTATGAACTGCACACATAAGAGCACATGTATGTATGGTTTATGGCATTACAAAATTTAATTTCAACGTACAAGACTTAGAAAACACTTACTTGAAGCATCTTGTGCCAATCGTGGGACTTCAACCCATATAGTTGCTTAACGCCTCTTTTCTTAGTGGTTGTAAAGGCTCCCTTCAATGATCTCATGCATCCAGTGGGAGTACGCAAAGTGGTGATGGCCTGCTTTACCTGCCTCTCCTCTTTCTTTGATATAATCCATGGTGCAGGGGCGGAAGACGAACGTGCCCACCCACCTCTCGTGGCCAAGCTTGACGCATACGTCCTGCAACCCGCAAGTCCTTACGTACGCTAACATTGTCTCGTTTACCAATAATATGTTCCCAAATACGAGATCCCACATTCTTGAAGATGTGCATGGGATCAAGAAGATGGTTGATCTTAACATGGGTCCAATATGGCAGCCAAAAAAAAATGGAGTACCTACACAAGGGATTGCTCTATGTGACCTTTAATCCAATTAGAGACTACACAAAACAAGATTGAAAAAACATTATTATACCTGTTCATGCCATCTGGAGGAAGAATAGTTGTAGACTCCCAAATACGCTTCCAATCTTTTGCACGAAGTGTTTATGGAGGAATGTTACTCTTACTAGCAACATATTTAGGATGATCTGAGGGGAGAAATCGATGATGATTATCGAATATGGTCTTACACAAACCGTCAGCATACTCATGTACTAATGAAGGGCCACAAAGAGGACATGCATGTTTACCCGATGTTTTCAAACCTGTTAAAATATAAATAAAAGTTAGAATAATAAAGTCTCATCTCTGACAATAGATCCCGAAGCTCCAGCATCATCTCGTCGTCGACGCTTTGCGTGCTCTCGTCACGCGTAGGGAACCATGTTAGGGTGTGGTACTCCTGCTTCAATTAGAGTTTATATATTACAACTCTATTAATTTAATTTGGATACCATGAGTCATTTGAATACCATCAATTTACATCTACTCACCTCTAAACCTGTTTGATTCCATTCTCCATACATGGAGTTGTGATTCAAGGTAATTCGACGTGCTCGTACAATGCATCCTTGACATCGATTACACATACATTTGATCCGTTGTCCCAACCACACATCGCGATTACGATGACGCATTGTCTCATCTTCCCCCCAGAACTGCTTGAAGAGGTTGATGACATCCTATGTACAAACCAGAAAACACAAAATCATAATATGTTTTTAATGAAAGTATAAAAATCGCGTGTATTGACGCGGCTGTTTCTTAAAATTGCGTGTATTAACGCGGCTATTTCCTAAAAATCGCGTGTATTAACACGGGTAATTCCTGCAAAACGCGTGTATAAACGCAGCTAAATCATCATACACGCGTTTATAAATGCGACGATCTGTTTAAACTAAAAATAGCCCGCCTTCCCCAAATATAGATTTTGAACTAACATATCAACACTGCTTTCGTTTTCGCCTCTTCCAACAGAAACGAAACCTAAGTGCAAGGAGGGAGCAGAGAAGGAGCACACACGGGAGGAAATCGAGCAAGAAAGAAGACTCACTTTTTCAGAGGTGAGTCAGTTTGTCCTTTGCCTTGTCTCCTTCCTCAGATTTGTTTATACTATTTTCTCTTTGCTTTTTGGGTTTGTCTCCATCCTTTTGCTTCTGTGCACACGATTGGGTGAATGATTCTGACAGGGGCGACAGTGGACCTTTTATAAGGACACTTTGTCTTTGTCGGAGGTCGGTCCTTTTGAGAAAAAAATTTCGCAGGTCGCGTGTAGAAACGCGTGTAAAAGCGCGTGTAACCTGTCTCTGCAGAGTCTGTTCACGTGGATATACACACGTTTCTAGACGGGTGTATACACGCGTTTTTTGACGGGTGTATACACACGTTTCTACACGGGTGTATACACGAGACTGCGTTTCCTGTTTCTATGATTTGCAGGCAACACAACTGACTTGAATGATGATATTTGTGTGAGTCAAGAGACAGTCCATGATGTACATGAGGATTTTTGTTGCAGGTTCTTTATGGATATTCCAGGTTCTTCATCCGATCCATTTGCATACAGCAATTGGCTGATGGAGATGCTGAATCATTTTGGGCGCCATCCTAGTCCAATTGAGCTTACAGAGTATATGTATGCCCATCCCCCTCCTTCCCTGCCTGGTGTCTATACCCCTACCCGCGAGTATCCAGTGCCGTCTATTCCTACGAGTCCGACGAGACGGCATGCAGCTTCTCCTCTTCCACGTCCACCGAGGAGACATACCTCGTCCCAGACACACTCACGCACACCCTCACAGCCACCATCACGTGCTCCCTCAGAGCCACCGTCACGTCAGGGCTCACAGCCACCGTCACGTAGACAATCCCCAAGTCGTGACTCCACCCGCAGCAGTAGGAAGAGTGGGAGTGGAGGATGCGGCGGGTGCTTTGGTGGGGGAGGTGGGGGAGGTGGGGGAGGTAGTAGGGCACGTGGTGAGAGAGGAGATAGAGGGAGAAGAGTTAGAGGAGACAATTCCGAAGAGGAGGAGATGAGAGAGGTGGAGAGAGTGATCTGCTATGATGTGACGGATAGGGGCGGGATAGTGATGGATGCGAGGGGGAGGGAGGTAATGGAGTACATGCATGGGGTAGTATCAAACTCATATAGAAATTGTTTTATTAAATTTAAAGATCAAAATAGCCGATAAGTTGGGGAGGTGATAGAGGCTGTACATAGTCGGTACCCCAATCCCCCACATGCTACATTCTCGGATGTATGGGGAAGGACGCGAATAAGGGAGATCTTAAGTAATAAAAGATCTCACCTTAAAAAACTCGCGTACGATGACCGGCTAAATGTAGCTGCGGGTGGCTATCCTGCAGAGAAACCTGCCACCACTGCGCACAAACACGAGTGGAAGGAGGCAAAGAAACGAGCAGAGGGTGGCGTGAAGAGCAGGCAGCATGTGGAGGCACGACGGATCCAGATGGAGACCATTGGATCTTTGCATTTCGGATCTGGCGGCGTTGAGTCATGGAAGGCAGAGTTCGTAAGTATCTTACCACTTTATTTGATTGTTTACTTAATTCATTAATTCTATGATTGTTTTAATCTTACAAATTGTGTTGATTATGATACAGCGAGACGGGTTACGGGGAGGAATCCCACAACCCACGATACTGCGTATGCTCGCCGACATAGCAGACGTGACACGTGGGCCATCTTCAGAGCCGAGGGACGCATTACGGACGCGCAGTTTGAGATGGCCATGAGACCATACGGTCGATAGGTACTTGAAAATTCTAAACGAATGATTTTGGTTTATTGAATTACATATATATATACTTATATACTATATATTACTTGAACAGGCACAAGCTGCTGATGATCCACCCGCCGCCACTGCAGAGGGTGGACGTGAGCACTACTCATCGGACATTCCAACCGATGTGATCTCATCTGAGCATGGAGGGAGCACCGAGTCATCATCTGGGTCTGAGTAGTACTCAGACTTATAGTATCACATTCCATATTGAGGATGTGGTTGTATATTTTTTTTTGTAAATTGAAGCCATGGGCTACTTCGAGATATGGACTCCCTTGTATACATGTATGAAATTTTGATAGTAATATTGAATCGTGAATCGATAGTATTACATTCATGTGTGTCTTGAATCGTGTATTGACAATGTATGCATTCATGTTGTTCTTGTCTTAATCTCCCTCGTGCATATGTTCTTCGTGGATGGTCTAATGCACAAAAAAAAAAAATCCAGAGAGTGTTATTGGGTGCTAGAATGCTGGAACAGTATTCAGGCACCAAATAGCACTCTCTGGATTTTTTTTTTTGCTCTGTTCGCGTGTATAAACGCGTCAGAACTGCTAAAAATCGCGTGTATATACGCGGATAATTTGTAAAATACGCGTGTATTAACGCATCAAAATTGACAACTACGCGTGTATAAGCGCATCTAAATTAAAGAAACGCATGTATAGACGCATGTATCAACGCGTCTGAGTATATCTGAACTGAACAGAATGCGGCTATACACCCGTGTATAAGCGCGTCTGGGTCATCCTATACACGCACTTTTACACGCATGTCTGTGGCCGCGATGATACATGCGCTGATACACAGGCCCGCTACTTTTTTTCACAAGTCATTTTTAGCGGCTAGGAGCGCGGGTATGAGCCCGATCTGTAGGGTTTCCAATGCATCTTCGAGACTGCTAGTCATTCCTCGAATTTCAAGTTCCACGACACCATGGTGCAGATATTAGAGAAGATGTCCCTCCCTCATTTCTCTCGTATTCAAAGAGGACGGGGTAGAGATTTCTAGAGTCGTGGACCGAGATACTTCTTCATCCGAGCAGATCAAATTGGGAACCTCACCACCGACCTTAAGCGGATTCGTTGGATTGAGAAGCTGAAGATGATCCGCTTATTTTGGTTCGTTGGTACCCCGAGGGCCGACACCTATGTGACTATAGATGAGGTTCGCATACCTTAGGATCGCTGGGTGTATGACAAAGTGATGCAGGTCTTACCTGCTGATAGAGTAGCTGTGTTGGGATCTACCCCAATTGAGAGTTTACCACCCTTACCATCAGTTTTTAGAGTCTTAGAAACTACAGCAGAACCCCTATATTTCACCTATGTGGACTGCTCTACGCTTATGTCATAGTCAAGCCTAGGAATTTCCCTTGATGTGAAATAAGACTAATTATATTAGTCTCAGATCTTTGTAATAAAACTTGTCCTTGTAAATATTTGGAAATAAAATAATTTCAATGTTTTACTCTCTAGAAATAAGCGTTGTGCAAATATGAATCTTGTAATCTTAAAATTGCTTTTATAATGATGGCCAGGACGACCACCCTCCACTTCCCAATGCACTTTACACCGATAACCAGGACAAGAAGCTCCTGCTCAAGCAAATGCAACCTCCCTCCTTTAAAGGAGAAGGTTCAAAGGTTGAGAAGGATGCTAAAGTCTGGATTGAGGTGATAGACGATTATTTCTCTGCTGCCGGTACTGGAGTAGCAAATCAGTCTATGCTCCCACGGTTTCGCCTCATCGGAGATACTAAACTCTGGTGGAAACAGTAGTGCCGTGACAAGGAAGTCACCGAGCATTCTCAAACGTGGGAAGACATCAAGCAGGCAGTGAAGGAAAGATATCTTCCCCCATCCCATGAATCCATAAAGATGAATGAGTTTTTTAGTCTTAGGCAGTGCAGCTTAACTCTTGAGGACTACTATTCCAAATTTATCACCCTTCGGAAGTATGCCCCAGCTATGACTACTTCCTAGCAAGTGGCTCGTTTCTGCCAAGGGCTAAATCAACCCCTAGATTCTCGCCTTGAAGCAATGAGGCCAAGCACATTACAAGATGCTCTCATACGAGCAAAGCCCCTTGTGAAAGAAATGAAGGCTATCAAACCGAAGAATCAAAAGAGATCTTACCCTGAGGTAAATCTTAAAGATCAACCCTACAAGAAACCTCAACAGAATTTCCCCTACTACAACAGAGGGCGACAAGGCAACTCTTTTGTCCCCCGCTCGTATGCTGCTTCTTCCAAAGAAGGCCCTCTGTGTTTTGAGTGCAATGAGCCGGGACACTTTAGAGCCAACTGTCCCAAGATGGCAACATCATTTCCCCAAGGTAGCAGAGGGAATCAAGGCCGTGGAACCCCTATCCACCAAGCTGCAAGAGGCAGTGGCCGTGGGCAGAGGCTGCGGAGGAGCAGTTTCTAGGACTGCGTGTGTTATAAGTGAAGAACCGACCTTGGAAACGGCTGAAGAAGAGCGCACCACCGTCCATGCGGCAGTAGAACACCAAGGTCCAAATAAACAATTTGGTGTAATCCAAACCCCCGCCACTCATCACGGTAAGCCATTTCAGCTTTTGATTGATTGTGGCAGTACCCATTCATTCCTTTCTCCTAGGTGCTTGCAAAAATTAAACTTGAGTCAAAAAACAGCTAGAAAAATGATTGTAGAGTTAGCCAATGGGAAAGAAGTAGTATCTCACCACTCTATAGGGAACCTTGATTTTGAGGTGGGTAATGAGCAAACTCATGGCCACTTTAGAGTCTGGCCACTAGGAATTTATGATGGAATCCTTGGGATGGATTGGTTAATTTTGCAAACAAAGCTAGCATTCATTGTAACTAGGGGAGTATCACTTTTGAAAATGAGCATGGCCAAGTAATATCTGTTCAGGGGATTATAGGAAAACCTAAATCTAGGGTAGTCAAGGCAAAACATCTTCTCAAGGGAACACGAAAGGGTTAGCAAGTTTTCTTAGTCAAACTCAACAAAGTCATTGAGCCTAGTATAGAGACAGAACCCTCTTGGCTCCAAGAATTCTCTGACATCTTCCCTAATGAGCTTACAGGGTTACCGTCTCCTTGAGAAGTCGATCATGAAATCGAGGTGATCCCTGGAGCTCAACCCGTCTCAAAAACTCCCTATAAAATGTCCCTTCCTAAAGCCATTGAACTTAAGGAGCAACTTTCCCAACTCATTGAACAAGGATTTGTACGCCCCAGTAGCTCTCCTTGGGGAGCACCTGTTCTTTTCCAAAAAAAGAAGGACGGAACTCTCCGCCTCTGCATAGATTATCGAGGGCTAAATCAAGCCACTGTCAAGAATAAGTATCCTATCCCTCGCATCAACGAACTTCTTGACAGGCTTCATGGGGCCAAAGTCTTCTCAAAAATAGATTTGAGGTCTGGTTACTATCAGATCAAACTCAAGGAAGCAGATATACCCAAAACAGCCTTCAATTTCCCATATGGCCACTGTGAGTTTACTGTAATGTCATTCGGGTTAACCAATGCTCCTACAACCTTCAACCGCCTAATGCAAGATATATTCCGTCATTACTTGAAAGATTCCTCCCCCAACCCCCTTTTTGATGTCTAGTATCTTCCCCTGTAATCAATCCCTCTTCAAAAATATAAAGACCTTGTTTCTAACTGTTTTAGCTTAGAGAGAGAATATTATTCTAGAGAGAGAATATTCAGATTATGAATATTTTTGGATAGAAAAATAACTCATCTTATTAAAATAAGTTCCCCTGAAACAGAAATTCAAAAAGAATTTTCCAACGTGCAATTGGAATTAATTGGAAATAGGTATAAAGAACCTTAGTCTAAGGGTCTAGATTTTAAGAAATTTTTGGATTATGGTCCAATAAAGGTTCCTATGGGCCAATAGCATCAATCCATGTGTAGGGAGGAGATAAATCCAAATTGTAAAAGAAGATATCCAAAAATGAGTAAATGCTCACATAAGATGAAGAGTTGAAAATGTACAAGGTTTATTAGTAAAAAACTATGAGCAATAAAATTTTGACACATATGTAAGGAAGGAGAGTTCTTTAAAGAAGGTGCATATTTCACATAAGATAAAGAGTTGAAAATGTACAAGGTTTATTAGAAAAAAACTATGAGCAATAAAATTTTGACACATATGTAAGGAAGGGGAGTTCTTTAAAGAAGGTGCATATTTCACATAAGATGAAGAGTTGAAAATGTACAAGGTTTATTAGTAAAAAAAACTATGAGCAATAAAATTTTGACACCTATGTAAGGAAGGGGAGTTCTTTAAAAGAGGTGCATATTTCACATGCTTCAATGAGTTTTAAACTAAAAAATAATGTGATATTTTTATCTCTCATCCCTCTTGAACCAAACCAAATCAAAATGAAACCAAATCGAATCAAAAAGTAACCAAACTAGGTCCAAATCTAGTCCAAATTCAACCAAACTGACTTGGAAAATTCTAGAATCAGTTTGTTTGGTTAGGAGCTCAATTTTTCCTATAAATATAAGCCTTCCCTTGTTGAAAAAGATATAGTGTCTTATGCATTGTTACTCTACTCTACCTAAGCCAAGAACTGTGAATTCTTTAATAATTCACTAGTTTTTGATACTTCTCTCTTTCTTCAATCCCCATTGGTGGCTCCATCAACATACTAAACCAATTGATTGGTTGGGGGCCTCTACCGTGATCAAATAATCAAGCAAAATATAAGATAAGTATAGTGAATTTTGATCTTTTCTATAATTTCTCAATGATTCTCTCTTCTCAACCCCTCTCAAGCTTGAGAAGCTTAATTGATATGGTTTTTGAAATGCTATTGAAGTTAATTAATTAATGATAGTAAAGAATTACATAAGATTCTATTTATATTTAATTCTAATGGTTTTTCTCTCTCTCACTTAAGAAATGGTCATCCTCATGACCCTTTTCAATCCAAATGAAGCTTTTCATAAGGCTTTTCCTTAATCCAAGATTAAGCTATGCTTAAGGCCAAATTAATGGCTTTTTTCTATACTTTTAGTTTATGTTTATCGATGATTCAATCCATTATGGATTGATGATCCAATTAGAGACCATTCTAATTATTTCCTTAATAATAAACCTTATGCCTTAGAAAAAATTGAGACTTATCAATGATAGTAGCAGAGCTATGGCAAAATTTTTATAGAAATTACGCATAAAACAATTTCATTCAAAGCATAAAAAGAGGACTTCCTACCATATTCTAGGAACTATCATCCTAGATTAATTAAAAGAATATTATTATGCATGGAGATATGGATGTTTGCATGTAGATGTAGAGGTATGGATGTGAGTGTGAATGTGGAGGTGGATGTATGCATGGAGATGTGGATGTATGCATGTAGAAATAGATGTGTAGATGAGGATGTAAATGGAGATGTGGATGGATGTATGTAGATGTAGATGTATAGATGTAGATGTGAATGGAGATGCGGATGTATACATGTAGATGTAGATGTAGATGTATATATGTAGATGTGGATGTGGAGGTGGGTGGATGTGGAGGTGGGTGGATGCATGTAGATATAGATGTGGATGTGGAGGTGGGTGGATGCATGTAGATATAGATGTATAGATGTAGATGTGAATGGAGATGTGGATGTATACATGTAGATGTAGATGTATAGATGTATACATGTATACATGTAGATGTAGATGTATAGATGTAGATGTGGAGGTGGAGGTGGGTGGATGCATGTAGATGTAGATGTATAGATGTAGATGTGAATAGAGATGTGGATGTATACATGTAGATGTAGATGTATAGATGTAGATGTGGATGTGGAGGTGGATGGATGCATGTAGATGTAGATGTATAGATGTAGATGGGAATGGAGATGTGGATGTATACATGTAGATGTAGATGTATAGATGTAGATGTGGATGTGGAGGTGGATGGATGCATGTAGATGTAGATGTATAGATGTAGATGGGAATGGAGATATGGATGTATGCATGTAGATGTAGATGTATAGATGTAGATGTGAATGGAGATGTGGATGTATGCATATAGATGTAGGTGTATAGATGTAGATGTGGACGTAGAGGTGGATGTATGCATGTAGATGTAGATGTATAGATGTGGATGTGAATGTGGAGGTGGATGTATGCATATAGATGTAGATGTATGGAGGTGAATGTGAATGTGGATGTGGATGTATGCATAGAGATGTAGATGTATGCATGTAGATGTGAATGTACGAATATAGATGTGGATGTATGGATGTGAATATACGATATGTGATGTGAGGGAATCAGAAGTGATGAGATGGAAATGATGTGATGGGATGAGTATACATATAAATGGAATATGGAATAAGTAATGTAGATTGATGAGGGATAATGTGAAAAAATGAAAGTTAAAATAGAAATTGTATTGTAAACTGTTTGTAATTGCTGTTTGTAAATGATTGTTTTATGTCAAGAATGCTGGGGGGAGCATTTTGACCGTCTTGTGATTAAGGTCGTGATGGTAAAGTTGCAACTGCTGACGGGGAGTCAATGAAGGACGTCTCGCGTAGCAAGGTCGGCCGAGGTCTTGACCAGCCTCGGTGCGATTAAAATGGTGAGCTTCCGGTACGGTGGATGAGGGGCCAAGGAAGCGGCCTATGAGTGAAGCGCTAGGTCACCTGCGAAGGATCCTAGAGGGTGCTGACCATACGGTGCTCGGGCTCTGGGTCGCCTAGGATACCCACGAGTGCGTCGAGGAAGATATTGGAACAGAGTTGGACTTGTTTTCTGAAATCGGGCATGGATCTGGTTGATTGACCTTGCTGGTCTTCAATGGATGAGTCCATGGCTCTTTATATGGATCCGTTGGTTGATCTTGCTGATCTTCAACGAGAGTCCATCTTGATAAGTGATTATATTGCCGAGTATTAAGGGCTAGGAACTATCGAAACGGCCCCTGAGCATTCTAGTTGCCAATGATGCCATAGATACTCTGATGAAGGAATGATGGGAAATTAAGAATCAATTGGATAAATTGAAAGATTGTGATCAGTGATACTATGGTTTTATTAAAGGATTGTTTTAAACTGGTTGAATGTGTGAAAAAGGCAATTTCATATTGGGTGTGTGAGTGGTGTGACTAGTTTTATGTTGCATGAACATCCGGCTAGGGGGCCTTGGAACTCTTTTCCTTGGTACCCGGGACAAAACCTAACCAAATTCTTAATTGGATCCCATTACTACAGTGGTTGGGCGGTTGGCTAACCCATGGGATTGGATGGGGTTAGGCTGGACTGATGGATCCGTAAATCAAGACTCAAACTTTTGTTTTTATGATAGATAAAATAAATCCCGGACAGTAACTGTTCTATGGATAGGAATCAACGGCTGTGCCTCTTGAATGGGAAAAAAAGCGTTGATCCCAATGATCCAAGTGCAAGTTTCTTTCTTAATCTGACCATGTATCTTATAGATACAATTAGATCAGCTCGATCAGAAATGTTCTTGACTACGTTAGAGTAAAAAGTTATCCAGGTGGAATCGCCCGTGCTTTCCGGTAAAGGAAGTTTTTTCGGGTTCGGCTTTGGAACAACTGACGGATTAGTCTCTTATCCGGATATCCGTGGGTGAGGCCCCGAATGTGGGACCCCTGTTCCGCGCGAGAAGTGCTACTTCCGCTGCTAGTATCCCGAATCTGTTGCTCGGTGGGAACAGGGATCTTACAGTTGGTATCAGAGCATTTGGTTAATAAAGATCAATTGAGAAGACAAATATATCAAAAATTTATCAAGAAACACAAAAAGGTTATAATTGTGTGAGATAATTCATACAATTTGATATTCAAACTGAAACTCGTAATTTGGTAATTGGGTCTTCAGATGGAGGTACCGCAATTATATAGAATCCCTGACTTGCTTGAGGCCTAGACATGATAGGATTTACCTTATAATTCCAAGGGCCGTGACTACCGTATATACCGAGAGTATACTGCAGCTCTTTACTGATAGTATATACAAGTAAATCTAAGACTTGAAATTATAAGCGTTAATGCTATCTAGATGATGATTTCGAATGTGATTGATATGATTTTTAATTCTGTTTGAGAATTGATGAATTGATTTGGATTCTGATTGAAAATGCTGATTGAAAAATGTTGATTTTTAAGAAAATTAGTTGAAATATAATGAAACCACAATGAGGGGGAATGGGACGAGTCCCTGTGATGTTATTCATAATTGGAATGATGATAATGAATTCAGCAAATTACTATGAGGTTAGTGGGTTGTGCTGTTAGATTGCTACTGTTAATACTTGACCGGTAGATCAAGTTAAGGGATGTCAAATTGAGAACTTGCTTGACTGAAATTTCCGTGGAGGAATGTTCCGAAGGAAACTTTTCGGTCTACTGGACCATTATCCTGTTAAAGATATGAATGACATGATCTGAATGAATTGTTATTTAATGATAAGTTCTATATAAGGGATATTTATCCCAGTGTTTGTTGGGTTGACCAGAATATAAGGAACCCCAGAATAAAATTGGATCTTAAGAAAAAGAGCTTTCCTCTACCTTGCGAGATGAGGACATCTCGCACTTTTTAAGTGGGGTAGAATGTAATCCCCAACCTTCGAGGTATACTGGAGTAAGAATCTTCCTTTCTGATCTTATAATTATTCCCTCTCTAAAATAAAAGAAAGTTTCTGTTTAAAAAAAAGGAAGACCCTTTCCCTAGAATACTTCTCAGGAGTCCCACCTGTTTTAAAGATTTAGAACAATGAGTTCAGAAGTGAGAATCGGTGTTTTGGATACCAAGGTTTTGGTTTTCATTTGAGTATGGCCCAAAAGAAGTTCTTTATCTCTTGGGGAGTATAAGAAGTTCTTTATCTCTTGGGGAGTATAAGAAGTTATCCCCCAGATATTGTGACCCTTATATTTGAATTCAATGAAAGTAGGTGACTTAGCCTACAAGTTTCTTTTATCTCCTCATCTCAAAATTCTTAATGCCTTCTATAGAAAAATGTGTCAAACACAAATCATGGAAAGACGGTAAAACTTTAGTGGCAAGTTACCGTTGACTTCTAGGTTACGCTAGCTCCTCCCTTTATATAAATCGTAACTTTTACTTGTCGCTCACAGTAATCTTACTCCCATCAATCTCCTTCCTTTATATAAATCGTAACTTTTACCTGTCGCTCACAGTAATCTTACTCCCATCAATCTCCTTTCTTTCTTAATCTCCTTCATGGCTTGGCAACAAGAACTAGTTTTATCCATGATGATTTCTCACCTTCAAGATGCAAGAGAGTTTGTGAAGAAAGACTTTATAGAACAGTATGAGCGCTCACTTTTTCCTCACCTAGGAACTTCTATAGCGCAGACCAAATGGCGGACCTATCAAAACATAACTAGGGTAACACCTTGGGGTCAGCAGCACTTTCATAACAATGTCCGCTTGGCCATGGTTATTGAAGCTTTGGGTTTGGGTCCCCGATACTACTGTGTCATGAGATCAAGACATCTTGGGTTTTCTGAGCGGGTCTTCTTACTGGCGTGTTTTCTTCCTCATGAGAAGATATGCCTTTATCCCATTTTCGGCTTGCCTCTCAGAGGTCCTTTTGTTAGATCATCTCATACCACTGAGATAGGTGCGGCAATAACTAGCAGAATCATTCCCATAGATGAGTTACCCTATACTTGTGCAGCTTGTGAGTGCTGCTTTTGTGACCATATGATGGACGGGCTTATGGAAGTGTAAAGAGTTCTTCTATCTCTACTGTATAAGTTCCGAGAATGAATAAAGTTTAAATCTTGTTCTTATCTTGCTTTCTTTAAGACTTTTCTTGGTGGTTAATCTTGATTAAAAATTTTCTCTAAGTCTCATATTCGTGCATCTTGCGAAATTATCCCAGTTTGCGAGATGAGGACATCTCACATTTTTTAAGTGGGGTAGAATGTAAGATTCCTCCCCCAACCCCCTTTTTGATGTCTAGTATCTTCCCTTGTAATCAATCCCTCTTCAGAAATATAAAGACCTTGTTTCTAACTGTTTAAGCCTAGAGAGAGAAAATTATTATAGAGAGAGAATATTCAGATTATGAATTTTTTTGGATAAAAAAATAACTCATCTTATTAAAATAAGTTCCCCTGAAACAGAAATTCAAAAAGAATTTTCTAACGTGCAATTGGAATTAATTGGAAATAGGTATAAAGAACCTTAGTCTAAGGGTCTAGATTTTAAGAAATTTTTGGATTATGGTCCAATTAAGGTTCCTATGGGCCAATAGCATCAATCCATGTGTAGGGAGGAGATAAATCCAAATTGTAAAAGAAGATACCCAAAAATGAGTAAATGCTCACATAAGATGAAGAGTTGAAAATGTACAAGGTTTATTAGTAAAAAACTATGAGCAATAAAATTTTGACACATATGTAAGGAAGGAGAGTTCTTTAAAGAAGGTGCATATTTCACATAAGATGAAGAGTTGAAAATGTACAAGGTTTATTAGAAAAAAACTATGAGCAATAAAATTTTGACACATATGTAAGGAAGGAGAGTTCTTTAAAGAAGGTGCATATTTCACATAAGATGAAGAGTTGAAAATGTACAAGGTTTATTAGAAAAAAACTATGAGCAATAAAATTTTGACACATATGTAAGGAAGGGGAGTTCTTTAAAGAAGGTGCATATTTCACATAAGATGAAGAGTTGAAAATGTACAAGGTTTATTAGAAAAAAACTATGAGCAATAAAATTTTGACACATATGTAAGGAAGGGGAGTTCTTTAAAGAAGGTGCATATTTCACATAAGATGAAGAGTTGAAAATGTACAAGGTTTATTAGAAAAAAAAACTATGAGCAATAAAATTTTGACACCTATGTAAGGAAGGGGAGTTCTTTAAAAGAGGTGCATATTTCACATGCTTCAATGAGTTTTAAACTAAAAAATAATGTGATATTTTTATCTCTCATCCCTCTTGAACCAAACCAAATCAAAATGAAACCAAATCGAATCAAAAAGTAACCAAACTAGGTCCAAATCTAGTCCAAATTCAACCAAACTGACTTAGAAAATTCTAGAATCAGTTTGTTTTGTTAGGAGCTCAATTTTTCCTATAAATAGAAGTCTTCCCTTGTTGAAAAAGATATAGTGTCTTATGCATTGTTACTCTACTCTACCTAAGCCAAGAACTGTGAATTCTTTAATAATTTACTAGTTTTTGATACTTCTCTCTTTCTTCAATCCCCATTGGTGGCTCCATCAACATACTAAACCAATTGATTGGTTGGTGGCCTTTACCGTGATCAAAGAATCAAGCAAATTATAAGATAAGTATAGTGAATTTTGATCTTTTCTATAATTTCTCAATGATTCTCTCTTCTCAATCCCTCTCAAGCTTGAGAAGCTTAATTAATATGGTTTTTGAAATGCTATTGAAGTTAATTAATTAATGATATTAAAGAACTACATAAGATTCTATTTATATTTAATTCTAATGGTTTTTCTCTCTCTCACTTAAGAAATGGTCATCCTCATGATCCTTTTCAATCCAAATGAAGCTTTTCATAAGGCTTTTCCTTAATCCAAGATTAAGCTATGCTTGAGGCCAAATTAATGGCTTTTTTCTATACCTTTAGTTTATGTTTATCAATGATTCAATCCATTATGGATTGATGATCCAATTAGAGACCATTCTAATTATTTCCTTAATGATAAACCTTATCCCTTAGAAAAAATTGAGACTTATCAGTCATAGTAGCGGAGCTATGGCAAAATTTTTATAGAAATTACGCATAAAATAATTTCATTCAAAGCATAAAAAGAGGACTTCCTACCATATTCTAGGAACTATCATCCTAGATTAATTAAAAGAATATTATTATGCATGGAGATATGGATGTTTGCATGTAGATGTAGAGGTATGGATGTGAGTGTGAATGTGGAGGTGGATGTATGCATGGAGATGTGGATGTATGCATGTAGAAATAGATGTGTAGATGAGGATGTAAATGGAGATGTGGATGGATGCATGTAGATGTAGATGTATAGATGTAGATGTGAATGGAGATGTGGATGTATACATGTAGATGTATATGTATAGATGTAGATGTGGATGTGGAGGTGGGTGGATACATGTAGATGTAGATGTATAGATGTAGATGTGAATGGAGATGTGGATGTATACATGTAGATGTAGATGTATAGATGTAGATGTGAATGGAGATGTGGATGTATACATGTAGATGTAGATGTATAGATGTAGATGTGGATGTGGAGGTGGGTGGATGCATGTAGATGTAGATGTATAGATGTAGATGTGAATAGAGATGTGGATGTATACATGTAGATGTAGATGTATAGATGTAGATGTGGATGTGGAGGTGGATGGATGCATGTAGATGTAGATGTATAGATGTAGATGGGAATGGAGATGTGGATGTATACATGTAGATGTAGATGTATAGATGTAGATGTGGATGTGGAGGTGGATGGATGCATGTAGATGTAGATGTATAGATGTAGATGGGAATGGAGATATGGATGTATGCATGTAGATGTAGATGTATAGATGTAGATGTGAATGGAGATGTGGATGTATGCATGTAGATGTAGGTGTATAGATGTAGATGTGGACGTAGAGGTGGATGTATGCATGTAGATGTAGATGTATAGATGTGGATGTGAATGTGGAGGTGGATGTATGCATATAGATGTAGATGTATGGAGGTGAATGTGAATGTGGATGTGGATGTATGCATAGAGATGTAGATGTATGCATGTAGACGTGAATGTACGAATATAGATGTGGATGTATGGATGTGAATATACGATATGTGATGTGAGGGAATCTGAAGTGATGAGATGGAAATGATGTGATGGGATGAGTATACATATAAATGGAATATGGAATAAGTAATGTAGATTGTTGAGGGATAATGTGGAAAAATGAAAGTTCAAATAGAAATTGTATTATAAACTGTTTGTAAATGCTGTTTGTAAATGATTGTTTTATGTCAAGAATGCTGGGGGGAGCATTTTGACCGTCTTGTGATTAAGGTCGTGATGGTAAAGTTGCAACTCCTGACGGGGAGTCAATGAAGGACGTCTCGCGTAGCAAGGTTGGCCGAGGTCTTGACCAGCCTCGGTGCGATTAAAATGGTGAGCTTCCTGTACGGTGGATAAGGGGCCAAGGAAGCGGCCTATGAGTGAAGCGCTAGGTCACCTGCGAAGGATCCTAGAGGGTGCTGACCATACGGTGCTCGGGCTCTGGGTCACCTAGGATACCCACGCGTGGATTGATGATCCAATTAGAGACCATTCTAATTATTTCCTTAATGATAAACCTTATCCCTTAGAAAAAATTGAGACTTATCAGTCATAGTAGCGGAGCTATGGCAAAATTTTTATAGAAATTACGCATAAAAAAATTTCATTCCAAGCATACTGTAAGATCCTTGTTCCCACCGAGCAACAGATTCGGGATACTAGCAGCGGAAGTAGCACTTCTCGCGCGGGACTAATCCGTCAGTTGTTCCAAAGCCGAACTCAGAAAAACTTCCTTTACCGGAAAGCACGGGCGATTCCACCTGGATAACTTTTTACTCTAACGTAGTCAAGAACATTTCTGATCGAGCTGATCCAATTGCATCTATAAGATACATGGTCAGATTAAGGAAGAAACTTGCACTTGGATCATTGGGATCAACGCTTTTTTCCCCATTCAAGAGGCACAGCCGTTGATTCCTATCCATAGAACAGTTACTGTCTGGGATTTATTTTATCTATCATAAAAACAAAAGTTTGAGTCTCGATTTACGGATCCATCAGTCCAGCCTAACCCCATCCAATCCCATGGGTTAGCCAACCGCCCAACCACTGTAGTGATGGGATCCAATTAAGAATTTGGTTAGGTTTTGTCCCGGGTACCAAGGAAAAGAGTTCCAAGGCCCCCTAGCCGGATGTTCATGCAAAATAAAACTAGTCACACCACTCACACACCCAATATGAAATTACCTTTTTCACAGATTCAACCAGTTTAAAACAATCCTTTAATAAAACCATAGTATCACTGATCACAATCTTCCAATTTATCCAATTGATTCTTAATTTCCCATCATTCCTTCATCAGAGTATCTATGGCATCATTGGCAACTAGAACGCTCAAGGGCCGTTTCGATAGTTCGTAGCCCTTAATACTCGGCAATATAATCACTTATCAAAATGGACTCTCGTTGACGATCAGCAAGATCAACCAACAGATCCATATAAAGAGCCATGGACTCATCCATTGAAGACCAACAAGGTCAATCAACCAGATCCATGCCCGATTTCAGAAAACAACTCCAACTCTGTTTCAATATCTTCCTATGGATTGAATCATCGATAAACATAAACTAAAAGTATAGAACAAAGCCATTAATTTGGCCTCAAGCATAGCTTAATCTTGGATTAAGGAAAAGCCTTATGAAAAGCTTCATTTGGATTGAAAAGAGTCATGAGTATGACCATTTCTTAAGTGAGAGAGAGAAAAACCATTAGAATTAAATATAAATAGAATCTTATGTAATTCTTTACTATCATTAATTAATTAACTTCAATAGCATTTCAAAAACCATATCAATTAAGCTTCTCAAGCTTGAGAGGGGTTGAGAAGAGAGAATCATTGAGAAATTATAGAGAAGATCAAAATTATAATTTGCTTGATTCTTTGATCACGGTAGAGGCCCCCAACCAATCAATTAGTTTAGTATGTTGATGGAGCCACCAATGGGGATTGAAGAAAGAGAGAAGTATCAAAAACTAGTGAACTATTAAAGAATTCACAGTTCTTGGCTTAGGTAGAGTAGAGTAACAATGCATAAGACACTATATCTTTTTCAACAAGGGAAGACTTCTATTTATAGGAAAAATTGAGCTCCTAACCAAACAAACTGATTCTAGAATTTTCCAAGTCAGTTTGGTTAAATTTGGACTAGATTTGGACCTAGTTTGGTTACTTTTTGATTCGATTTGGTTTCATTTTGATTTGGTTTGGTTCAAGAGGGATGAGAGATAAAAATATCACATTATTTTTGAGTTTAAAACTCATTCAAGCATGTGAAATATGAACCTCTTTTAAAGAACTCCCCTTCCTTACATAGGTGTCAAAATTTTATTGCTCATAGTTTTTTTTACTAATAAACCTTGTACATTTTCAACTCTTCATCTTATGTGAAATATGCACCTTCTTTAAAGAACTCCCCTTCCTTACATATGTGTCAAAATTTTATTGCTCATAGTTTTTTTCTAATAAACCTTGTACATTTTCAACTCTTCATCTTATGTGAAATATGCACCTTCTTTAAAGAACTCTCCTTCCTTACATATGTGTCAAAATTTTATTGCTCATAGTTTTTTTCTAATAAACCTTGTACATTTTCAACTCTTCATCTTATATGAAATATGCACCTTCTTTACAGAACTCTCCTTCCTTACATATGTGTCAAAATTTTATTGCTCATAGTTTTTTACTAATAAACCTTGTACATTTTCAACTCTTCATCTTATGTGAGCATTTACTCATTTTTGGGTATCTTCTTTTACAATTTGGATTTATCTCCTCCCTACACATGGATTGATGCTATTGGCCCATAGGAACCTTAATTGGACCATAATCCAAAAATTTCTGAAAATCTAGACCCTTAGACTAAGGTTCTTTATACCTATTTCCAATTAATTTCAATTGCACGTTGGAAAATTCTTTTTGAATTTCTGTTTCAAGGGAAATTATTTTAATAAGATGAGTTATTTTTCTATCCAAAAATATTCATAATCTGAATATTCTCTCTCTAGAATAATTTTCTCTCTCTAGGCTAAAACAGTTAGAAATAAGGTCTTTATATTTCTGAAGAGGGATTGATTACAGGGGAAGATACTAGACATAAAAAAGGGGGTTGGGGGAGGAATCTTACATTCTACCCCACTTAAAAAATGCGAGATGTCCTCATCTCGCAAACTGGGATAATTTCGCAAGATGCACGAATATGAGACTTAGAGAAAAATTTTAATCAAGATTAACCACCAAGAAAAGTCTTAAAGAAAGCAAGATAAGAACAAGATTTAAACTTTATTCATTCTCAGAACTTATACAGTAGAGATAGAAGAACTCTTTACACTTCCATAAGCCTGTTGTAAGATTCCTCCCCCAACCCCCCTTTTGATGTCTAGTATCTTCCCCTTTAATCAATCCCTCTTCAGAAATATAAAGACCTTGTTTCTAACTGTTTTAACCTAGAGAGACAATATTCAGATTTTTAATATTTTTGGATAGAAAATTATCTCATCTTATTAAAATAAGTTCCCCTGAAACAGAAATTCAAAAAGAACTTTCCAATGTGCAATTAGAATTTATTGGAAATGGGTATAAAGTACCTTAGCCTAAGGGTCTAGATTTTCAAAAAATTTTGGATTATGGTCCAATTAAGGTTCCTATGGGCCAATAGCATCAATCCATGTGTAGGGAGGAGATAAATCCAATTTGTAAAAGAAGATACCCAGAAATGAGTAAATGCTCACATAAGATGAAGAGTTGAAAATGTACAAGGTTTATTAGTAAAAAACTATGAGCAATATTAAAAATATGAGATATTTTGGGTATCCAAAAATGAGTAAATGCTCACATAAGATGAAGAGTTGAAAATGTACAAGGTTTATTAGTAAAAAACTATGAGCAATATTAAAATGATTCCATTATGACACATATGTAAGGAAGGGGAGTTCTTTAAAGGAGGTGCATATTTCACATAAGATGAAGAGTTGAAAATGTACAAGGTTTATTAGTAAAAAAAAACTATGAGCAATATTAAAATGATTCCATTATGACACATATGTAAGGAAGGGGAGTTCTTTAAAGAAGGTGCATATTTCACATAAGATGAAGAGTTGAAAATGTACAAGGTTTATTAGTAAAAAAAAACTATGAGCAATATTAAAATGATTCCATTATGACACATATGTAAGGAAGGGGAGTTCTTTAAAGAAGGTGCATATTTCACATAAGATGAAGAGTTAAAAATGTACAAGGTTTATTAGTAAAAAAAAACTATGAGCAATATTAAAATGATTCCATTATGACACATATGTAAGAAAGGGGAGTTCTTTAAAGGAGGTGCATATTTCACATGCTTGAATGAGTTTTAAACTCATAAAAAATTGAGATATTTTATAGATGTGGATGTATGTATGTGGATGTAGATGTGGATGTATAGATGTGAATGGGAATGTGGATATAGATGTATGTATGTATGTGGATGTAGATGTGGATGTATAGATGTGAATGGGAATGTGAATGTTACTTTTATCATTTTTATTTACATGCATAGAAGTATGCATAATGGATAAATTTTTATATCAAAAGTGTTACTTTTATCATTTTTATTTTCATGCATAGAAGTATGCATAATGGATAAATTTTTATATCAAAAGTGTTACTTTTATCATTTTTATTTTCATGCATAGAAGTATGCATAATGGATAAATTTTTATATCAAAAGTGTTACTTTTATCATTTTTATTTACATGCATAGAAGTATGCATAATGGATAAATTTTTATATCAAAAGTGTTACTTTTATCATTTTTATTTACATGCATAGAAGTATGCATAATGGATAAATTTTTATATCAAAAGTGTTACTTTTATCATTTTTATTTTCATGCATAGAAGTATGCATAATGGATAAATTTTTATATCAAAAGTGTTACTTTTATCATTTTTATTTTCATGCATAGAAGTATGCATAATGGATAAATTTTTATATCAAAAGTGTTACTTTTAGCATATTGAATTTCATGCATAGGGATATGAAAAAAAAATGATTATTTTTATTGTAAAAATATTTTTTTAAATGATTATTTTATTGTAAAAGTGTTACTTTTATCACATTTGAAATTCTTGCATAGAGGTATGCATAAAAGATTATTATTATATTGTAAAAATGTTACTTTTATCATAATTGGATTTCATGCATAGAGTTATGCATAAAAGATATTTTTATACTAAAAGTGTGATTTTCATCATAAATAGATTTTTTGCGTAAATAAGATGCATAAAAGATTGATTTTAATTCAAAAGTGTCATTCTCATCTAAAATGAATTTATGCATAGGAAGATGCATAAAAGATTGAATTTTAATTCAAAGTGTCATTCTCATTTAAAATGAATTTATGCATAGGAAGATGCTTAAAAGATTGATTTTTATTTCGAAAGAGTTAGTGTCCTTAAATGGAATGTATGCATAATTAGATGCATAAAGAAATTTTATATCAAATATAAGAATTCCCTTATATTCTATAAATAGATATGGGAAGGGATAGGATGCGATAAGAGATGTATATATGTGGATGTGTGGATGTGGAGATGGGAGTGTGGATGTATGTATGAAGATGAGTGTGGATGTATGAATGAAGATGAGTGTGGATGTATGTATGTGGATGTGTGGATGTGGAGATGGGAGTGTGGATGTATGAATGGAGATGGGAGTGTGGATGTATGAATGTGAAAATGGATGTATGCATGAAGATGAGTGTGGATGTATAAATGTGAAAATGGATGTATGCATGAAGATGTATATGCATAGATGTGAATGTGGTTGTAGATGTGGCTGTATAGATGTGAATGTGGAATGTGGATGTGGATGTATGTATGTATGTGGATGTAGATGTGGATGTATAGATGGGAATGGGAATGTGGAGGTGGATGTATGTGAATGTGGATATAGATGTGGATGTATGTATGTGGATGTAGATGTGGATGTATAGATGTGAATGGGAATGTGGATATAGATGTATGTATGTATGTGGATGTAGATGTGGATGTATAGATGTGAATGGGAATGTGAATGTGGATGTATGTGAATGTGGATGTAGATGTGGATGTATGTATGTATGTGGATGTGGATGTATGAATGAGGACGTGATAGTGGATGTATGTATGTGGATGTGGATGTATGGATGTGGATATGGATGTGAATGTATGAATGTGGATATGGGATGTGGATGTATAAATGAGGATGTGAAAATGGAGGTAAGCATGTAGATGTGGATGTATGGATGTGAATGTGGATGTGGATGTGGATGTGGATGTGGATGTATGGATGTGAATATATGATATGTGAGGTGAAGGAATCTGAAGTGAAGAGATGGAAAATGATATGATATGTGATGTGAAGGAATCTGGATGTGGATGTGGATGTGGATGTGGATGTATGGATGTGAATATATGATATGTGATGTGAAGGAATCTGAAGTGAAGAGATGGAAAATGATGTGATTGGATGAGTACACATATAAATCGAATGTGGAATAATTAATGTGGATTATATGAGGGATAATGTGGAAAAATGAGAGTTAATATAGAAAATTGTATTTGTAAACTGTTTGTAAATGCTGTTTGTAAATGGCTGTTTTATGTCAAGAATGCTGGGAAAGCATTTTGACCGTCTTGTGATTAAGGTCGTGGAGACCCTAACTAATAAAGTTGCAACTGCTGACGGAGAGTCAATGGAGGACGTCTCACGTAGCAAGGTCGGCCGAGGTCTTGACCAGCCTCGGTTCGATTAAAATGGTGAGCTTCCGGTGTACGGTGGATGAGGGACCAAGGAAGCGGCCTATGAGTGAAGCGCTAGGTCACCTGCGAAGGATCCTAGAGGGTGCTGACCATACGGTGCTCGGGCTCTGGGTCGCCTAGGATACCCACGCGTGCGTCGAGGAAGATATTGGAACAAGGAGTAAGAGTTGTTTTGTGAAACCGGGCATGGATCTGGTTGATTGACCTTGCTGGTCTTCAATGGATGAGTCCATGGCTCTTTATATGGATCTGTTGGTTGATCTTGCTGATCTTCAACGAGAGTCCATCTTGATTTTTATAAGTGATTATATTGCCGAGTATTATGGGCTAGGAACTATTGAAAAGGCCCCTGTGTAGACAGGTGGTGACGTTCTAGTTGCCAATGATGCCATAGATACTCTGATGAAGGAATGATGGGAAATTATGAATCAACCGGATAAATTGGAAGATTATGATCAGTGGTACTATGGTTTCATTAAAGGATTGTTTTAAAGTTAGCTGATGTTAAGAAAAAGGCAATTTCATATTGGGTGTGTAAGTGGTGTGGCTAGTTTTATGTTTGCATGAACTTCCGGCTAGGGGGCCTTGGAACTCTTTTCCTTGGTACCCGGGACAAAACCTAACCAAATTCCAAATTGGATCCCATCACTACAGTGGTTGGGTGGTTGGCTAACCCATGGGATCGGATGGGGTTAGGCTGGATTGATGGATCCGTAAATCGAGACTCAATTTCCGTTATTACGATAGATGAAGTAAGTCCCGGATAGTAATTGTTCTATGGATAGGAATCAACGGCTGTGCCTCTTGATGGGGAAAAAAGCGTTGATCCCAATGATCCAAGTGCAAGTTTCTTCCTTGATCTGACCGAGTATCTTTATAGGTGCAGTCGGATCAGTTTGATCATTATTAATGGTCTTGACTACGTTAGAGTGAAAAGTTATCCTGGAGGAATCGCCCGTGCTTTCCGGATAAGGGAAGTTTTTCCGGGTTTGGTTTTGGAAAAACCGACGGATTAGTCTTTTGTCCGGATATCCGTGGACGAGGCCCCGAGTGTGGGACTCTGCCTCGCGCAAGAAGTGCTACTTCCGCTGCTAGTACCCCGAATCCGTTGCGCGGTGGGAACAGGGATCTCACAGTTGGTATCAGAGCGAATTGGTTAATAAAGATCAACTGAGAAGCCAAATATGTCAAAAATTTATCAAGAAGCACAAAAAGGTTGTAATTGTGTGATATAATTCATACAATTTGATATTCAAACTGAAATTCGTAATTTGGTAATTGGGTCTTCAGATGGAAGTACCGTAATTATATAGAATCCCTGACTTGCTTGAGGCCTAGACATGATGGTATTTACCTTATAATTCCAAGGACCGTGACTACCCGTATATACCGAGAGTATACTGCAGCTCTTTACTGACAGTATATACGAGTAAATCTAAGACTTGAAATTATAAGCATTAATGCTATCCAGTTGATGAATTCGAATGTGGTTGATATGATTTTAAATTTTGTTTGGGAACTAATGAATTGATTGGGATTCTGATTGAAAAATGATGATTTTTGAAATTTAGTTGAACTATAATAACCTGAGCAAAACCACAATGAGGATGAATGGGACGAGTTCCTGTAATGATAAATGATGATAATGATTTTAGCAAATCACTATGAGATTAGTGGATTGTGCTGTCAAATTGCTACTGTTAATACTTGAGACGGTAGATCAAGTTAAGGGATGACAAATTGAGAACTTGCTTAACTGAAATTTCCGTGGAGGAATGTTCAGAAGGAAATTTTTCGGTCTAATGGACCATTATCGTAGGAATGATATAATCTAAATGAATTATTATTTAATGATGAGTTCTATATAAGGGATATTTATCCCCATATTCTGTTGGGTTGACCGGAATATAAGGAACCCCAGAATAAATTGGATCTTAAGCAAAAGAGTTGTCCTCTACTTGCGAGATGAGGACATCTTGCACCTTTTAAGTGAGGTAGAATGTAAGATTCCTCCCCCAGCCTTAGAGGTATACAGGAGTAAGAATCTCCCTTTTTGATCTTATAATTATTCCCTCTCTAAAATAAAAGAAAGATTCTGTTTAAAAAAGGAAGACCCTTTCCCTAGAATACTTCTCAGGAGTTCCACCTGGTTTAAGGATTCAGAACAGGGTTGTTGCAAGATCAAGGTGTCCAATTTTATCCAGTTTCTGCTGGACTGGGACAATGCTTGGAGAGCAAATTTTAGGGGGCAAGGTAATTAAAATGAGATCAAGCAAATAATAGAAATATGCTTGACCTTAAATTAACCTAATATAACTTAAATTAATATAAATTAGTCTAATTAATCAAAATTAATTAAAAATATGATGAAATGATAAATAAATGATCTTTCCATACTTAGAGTGATCCAATTTATTTTTTCGTAGACGCACCATTACAAGTACACTAGTCCCCATAGGTTTTAGATGATTCACATCAAAAATGTAATTTTACTAATTAGATTATTAATATTTACAGGCCTTCTGATAGTCTGGAAGAATTTTAAAAAAGAGATTATTTAAAATCCAACCATTGGATTTGCAATTTTCATTAAGCGCCACATTCTACTAATGTCTCAGTATCTACCCACTCTTTTGATCTACAAGATTGAGGATTTTAAGTGGTAGCTATTGTGGGTACAAAAAGTGGCGTATACTATAACACTTTAAAGACCTTGAAATATTTAAAGAAAATAGACAAATATCTTAAAATTTTCTCGAAAAATCAAGTTAAGCTCCATATTATGTGAAGATCTAAGGTACAAAGTGGGAATCTCATATGAGTTTATATGTAAAAGATATTAGCATTTTATGGAATCAGCTCAAATTTGGGACAGGGTGTATACATTGACTTTATACCTAAGAAAATGAGGACTTTTGACTATCTAATGCTTAATCAAATTATGCAACTATATTTCCAACTTTGAATATGATGTTCTAACAAAAGAACTTGAAACAAAATTCCTTCATTTACTAGGAGAGATTAGCCACTAAAGGTAAACAAATGCCTGTTTTTTTGCTGTTTACAGGGTGCCTGAGGGGACAAAACTGGGCACCCTGATCTTGCAACCACCCAACAATGAGTTCAGAAGTAAAAATCGGTGTTTTGGGTACCAAGGTTTTGGTCTTCATTCGAGTACGGCCCAAAAGAAGTTCTTTATCTATTGGGGAGTTTAAGAAGTTATCCCCCAGATATTATGAACCTTATCTGAATTCAAAGAAAGTAAGTGACTTAGCTTACGAGCTTCTTTTATCTCCTCATCTCAAAGTTCTTAATGTATTTCATAGAAATATGTGCCAAACCCAGATCATGGAAAGACGGTAAAACTTCAGTGGCAAGATACCGTTGGCTTCTAAGTTACGCTAGCTCCTTCCTTTATATAAGTCGTAACTTTTACTTGTCACTCACAGTAATCTTACTCCCATCAATCTCCTTCTTTCTTAATCTCCTTCATGGCTTGGCAACAAGAATTAGTTTTATCCATGATGATTTCTCACCTTCAAGACGCAAGCGAGTCTGTGAAGAAGGATTTTATAGAACAGTATGAGCGCTCACTTTTCCCTCACTTGGGAACGTCTGTAGCTCAGACCAAATGGCAGACCTATCAAGATATAACTAGGGCAACACCCTGGGGTCAGCAGCACTTTCGTAACAATGTCCGCTTGGCCATGGTTATCGAAGCCTTGGGTTTGGGTCCCCGATACTACTGTGTCATGAGATCAAGACATCTTGGGTTTTCTGAGCGGGTCTTCTTACTCTGGCGTGTTTTCTTCCTCATGAGAAGATATGCCTTTACCCCGTTTTTGGCTTACCTCTCAGAGGTCCTTTTGTTAGAACACCTCATACCACTGAGATAGGTGCAGCAATAACCAACAGAATTATTCCCATAGATGAGTTACCTTATACATGCGCAGCTTGTGAGTGCTACTTTTGTGATCATATGATGGACGGGCTTATGGAAGTGTAAAGAGTTCTTCTATCTTTACTGTATAAGTTTCGAGAATGAATAAAGTTTAAATCTTGTTCTTATCTTGAATCTTGCTCTCTTTGAGACTTTTCTTGGTGGTTAATCTTGATTTAAATTTTTCTCTAAGTCTCATAATTCGTGCATCTTGCGAAATTATCCCAGTTTGCGAGATGAGGACATCTCGCGTTTTTTAAGTGGGGTAGAATGTAAGATTCCTCCCCCAACCCCCCTTTTGATGTCTAGTATCTTCCCCTTTAATCAATCCCTCTTCAGAAATATAAAGACCTTGTTTCTAACTGTTTTAACCTAGAGAGAGAAAATATTCTAGAGAGAGAATATTCAGATTTTTAATATTTTTGGATAGAAAATTATCTCATCTTATTAAAATAAGTTCCCCTGAAACAGAAATTCAAAAAGAACTTTCCAATGTGCAATTAGAATATATTGGAAATGGGTATAAAGGACCTTAGCCTAAGGGTCTAGATTTTCAAAAAAATTTGGATTATGGTCCAATTAAGGTTCCTATGGGCCAATAGCATCAATCCATGTGTAGGGAGGAGATAAATCCAATTTGTAAAAGAAGATACCCAGAAATGAGTAAATGCTCACATAAGATGAAGAGTTGAAAATGTACAAGGTTTATTAGTAAAAAACTATGAGCAATATTAAAAATATGAGATATTTTGGGTATCCAAAAATGAGTAAATGCTCACATAAGATGAAGAGTTGAAAATGTACAAGGTTTATTAGTAAAAAACTATGAGCAATATTAAAATGATTTCATTATGACACATATGTAAGGAAGGGGAGTTCTTTAAAGGAGGTGCATATTTCACATAAGATGAAGAGTTGAAAATGTACAAGGTTTATTAGTAAAAAAAAACTATGAGCAATATTAAAATGATTCCATTATGACACATATGTAAGGAAGGAGAGTTCTTTAAAGAAGGTGCATATTTCACATAAGATGAAGAGTTGAAAATGTACAAGGTTTATTAGTAAAAAAAAACTATGAGCAATATTAAAATGATTCCATTATGACACATATGTAAGGAAGGGGAGTTCTTTAAAGAAGGTGCATATTTCACATAAGATGAAGAGTTAAAAATGTACAAGGTTTATTAGTAAAAAAAAACTATGAGCAATATTAAAATGATTCCATTATGACACATATGTAAGGAAGGGGAGTTCTTTAAAGGAGGTGCATATTTCACATGCTTGAATGAGTTTTAAACTCATAAAAAATTGAGATATTTTATAGATGTGGATGTATGTATGTGGATGTAGATGTGGATGTATAGATGTGAATGGGAATGTGGATATAGATGTATGTATGTATGTGGATGTAGATGTGGATGTATAGATGTGAATGGGAATGTGAATGTTACTTTTATCATTTTTATTTACATGCATAGAAGTATGCATAATGGATAAATTTTTATATCAAAAGTGTTACTTTTATCATTTTTATTTTCATGCATAGAAGTATGCATAATGGATAAATTTTTATATCAAAAGTGTTACTTTTATCATTTTTATTTTCATGCATAGAAGTATGCATAATGGATAAATTTTTATATCAAAAGTGTTACTTTTATCATTTTTATTTACATGCATAGAAGTATGCATAATGGATAAATTTTTATATCAAAAGTGTTACTTTTATCATTTTTATTTACATGCATAGAAGTATGCATAATGGATAAATTTTTATATCAAAAGTGTTACTTTTATCATTTTTATTTTCATGCATAGAAGTATGCATAATGGATAAATTTTTATATCAAAAGTGTTACTTTTATCATTTTTATTTTCATGCATAGAAGTATGCATAATGGATAAATTTTTATATCAAAAGTGTTACTTTTAGCATATTGAATTTCATGCATAGGGATATGAAAAAAAATGATTATTTTTATTGTAAAAATATTTTTTTAAATGATTATTTTATTGTAAAAGTGTTACTTTTATCACATTTGAAATTCTTGCATAGAGGTATGCATAAAAGATTATTATTATATTGTAAAAATGTTACTTTTATCATAATTGGATTTCATGCATAGAGTTATGCATAAAAGATATTTTTATACTAAAAGTGTGATTTTCATCATAAATAGATTTTTTGCGTAAATAAGATGCATAAAAGATTGATTTTAATTCAAAAGTGTCATTCTCATCTAAAATGAATTTATGCATAGGAAGATGCATAAAAGATTGAATTTTAATTCAAAGTGTCATTCTCATTTAAAATGAATTTATGCATAGGAAGATGCTTAAAAGATTGATTTTTATTTCGAAAGAGTTAGTGTCCTTAAATGGAATGTATGCATAATTAGATGCATAAAGAAATTTTATATCAAATATAAGAATTCCCTTATATTCTATAAATAGATATGGGAAGGGATAGGATGCGATAAGAGATGTATATATGTGGATGTGTGGATGTGGAGATGGGAGTGTGGATGTATGTATGAAGATGAGTGTGGATGTATGAATGAAGATGAGTGTGGATGTATGTATGTGGATGTGTGGATGTGGAGATGGGAGTGTGGATGTATGAATGGAGATGGGAGTGTGGATGTATGAATGTGAAAATGGATGTATGCATGAAGATGAGTGTGGATGTATAAATGTGAAAATGGATGTATGCATGAAGATGTATATGCATAGATGTGAATGTGGTTGTAGATGTGGCTGTATAGATGTGAATGTGGAATGTGGATGTGGATGTATGTATGTATGTGGATGTAGATGTGGATGTATAGATGGGAATGGGAATGTGGAGGTGGATGTATGTGAATGTGGATATAGATGTGGATGTATGTATGTGGATGTAGATGTGGATGTATAGATGTGAATGGGAATGTGGATATAGATGTATGTATGTATGTGGATGTAGATGTGGATGTATAGATGTGAATGGGAATGTGAATGTGGATGTATGTGAATGTGGATGTAGATGTGGATGTATGTATGTATGTGGATGTGGATGTATGAATGAGGACGTGATAGTGGATGTATGTATGTGGATGTGGATGTATGGATGTGGATATGGATGTGAATGTATGAATGTGGATATGGGATGTGGATGTATAAATGAGGATGTGAAAATGGAGGTAAGCATGTAGATGTGGATGTATGGATGTGAATGTGGATGTGGATGTGGATGTGGATGTGGATGTATGGATGTGAATATATGATATGTGAGGTGAAGGAATCTGAAGTGAAGAGATGGAAAATGATATGATATGTGATGTGAAGGAATCTGGATGTGGATGTGGATGTGGATGTGGATGTATGGATGTGAATATATGATATGTGATGTGAAGGAATCTGAAGTGAAGAGATGGAAAATGATGTGATTGGATGAGTACACATATAAATCGAATGTGGAATAATTAATGTGGATTATATGAGGGATAATGTGGAAAAATGAGAGTTAATATAGAAAATTGTATTTGTAAACTGTTTGTAAATGCTGTTTGTAAATGGCTGTTTTATGTCAAGAATGCTGGGAAAGCATTTTGACCGTCTTGTGATTAAGGTCGTGGAGACCCTAACTAATAAAGTTGCAACTGCTGACGGAGAGTCAATGGAGGACGTCTCACGTAGCAAGGTCGGCCGAGGTCTTGACCAGCCTCGGTTCGATTAAAATGGTGAGCTTCCGGTGTACGGTGGATGAGGGACCAAGGAAGCGGCCTATGAGTGAAGCGCTAGGTCACCTGCGAAGGATCCTAGAGGGTGCTGACCATACGGTGCTCGGGCTCTGGGTCGCCTAGGATACCCACGCGTGCGTCGAGGAAGATATTGGAACAAGGAGTAAGAGTTGTTTTGTGAAACCGGGCATGGATCTGGTTGATTGACCTTGCTGGTCTTCAATGGATGAGTCCATGGCTCTTTATATGGATCTGTTGGTTGATCTTGCTGATCTTCAACGAGAGTCCATCTTGATTTTTATAAGTGATTATATTGCCGAGTATTATGGGCTAGGAACTATTGAAAAGGCCCCTGTGTAGACAGGTGGTGACGTTCTAGTTGCCAATGATGCCATAGATACTCTGATGAAGGAATGATGGGAAATTATGAATCAACCGGATAAATTGGAAGATTATGATCAGTGGTACTATGGTTTCATTAAAGGATTGTTTTAAAGTTAGCTGATGTTAAGAAAAAGGCAATTTCATATTGGGTGTGTAAGTGGTGTGGCTAGTTTTATGTTTGCATGAACTTCCGGCTAGGGGGCCTTGGAACTCTTTTCCTTGGTACCCGGGACAAAACCTAACCAAATTCCAAATTGGATCCCATCACTACAGTGGTTGGGTGGTTGGCTAACCCATGGGATCGGATGGGGTTAGGCTGGATTGATGGATCCGTAAATCGAGACTCAATTTCCGTTATTACGATAGATGAAGTAAGTCCCGGATAGTAATTGTTCTATGGATAGGAATCAACGGCTGTGCCTCTTGATGGGGAAAAAAGCGTTGATCCCAATGATCCAAGTGCAAGTTTCTTCCTTGATCTGACCGAGTATCTTTATAGGTGCAGTCGGATCAGTTTGATCATTATTAATGGTCTTGACTACGTTAGAGTGAAAAGTTATCCTGGAGGAATCGCCCGTGCTTTCCGGATAAGGGAAGTTTTTCCGGGTTTGGTTTTGGAAAAACCGACGGATTAGTCTTTTGTCCGGATATCCGTGGACGAGGCCCCGAGTGTGGGACTCTGCCTCGCGCAAGAAGTGCTACTTCCGCTGCTAGTACCCCGAATCCGTTGCGCGGTGGGAACAGGGATCTCACAGTTGGTATCAGAGCGAATTGGTTAATAAAGATCAACTGAGAAGCCAAATATGTCAAAAATTTATCAAGAAGCACAAAAAGGTTGTAATTGTGTGATATAATTCATACAATTTGATATTCAAACTGAAATTCGTAATTTGGTAATTGGGTCTTCAGATGGAAGTACCGTAATTATATAGAATCCCTGACTTGCTTGAGGCCTAGACATGATGGTATTTACCTTATAATTCCAAGGACCGTGACTACCCGTATATACCGAGAGTATACTGCAGCTCTTTACTGACAGTATATACGAGTAAATCTAAGACTTGAAATTATAAGCATTAATGCTATCCAGTTGATGAATTCGAATGTGGTTGATATGATTTTAAATTTTGTTTGGGAACTAATGAATTGATTGGGATTCTGATTGAAAAATGATGATTTTTGAAATTTAGTTGAACTATAATAACCTGAGCAAAACCACAATGAGGATGAATGGGACGAGTTCCTGTAATGATAAATGATGATAATGATTTTAGCAAATCACTATGAGATTAGTGGATTGTGCTGTCAAATTGCTACTGTTAATACTTGAGACGGTAGATCAAGTTAAGGGATGACAAATTGAGAACTTGCTTAACTGAAATTTCCGTGGAGGAATGTTCAGAAGGAAATTTTTCGGTCTAATGGACCATTATCGTAGGAATGATATAATCTAAATGAATTATTATTTAATGATGAGTTCTATATAAGGGATATTTATCCCCATATTCTGTTGGGTTGACCGGAATATAAGGAACCCCAGAATAAATTGGATCTTAAGCAAAAGAGTTGTCCTCTACTTGCGAGATGAGGACATCTTGCACCTTTTAAGTGAGGTAGAATGTAAGATTCCTCCCCCAGCCTTAGAGGTATACAGGAGTAAGAATCTCCCTTTTTGATCTTATAATTATTCCCTCTCTAAAATAAAAGAAAGATTCTGTTTAAAAAAGGAAGACCCTTTCCCTAGAATACTTCTCAGGAGTTCCACCTGGTTTAAGGATTCAGAACAGGGTTGTTGCAAGATCAAGGTGTCCAATTTTATCCAGTTTCTGCTGGACTGGGACAATGCTTGGAGAGCAAATTTTAGGGGGCAAGGTAATTAAAATGAGATCAAGCAAATAATAGAAATATGCTTGACCTTAAATTAACCTAATATAACTTAAATTAATATAAATTAGTCTAATTAATCAAAATTAATTAAAAATATGATGAAATGATAAATAAATGATCTTTCCATACTTAGAGTGATCCAATTTATTTTTTCGTAGACGCACCATTACAAGTACACTAGTCCCCATAGGTTTTAGATGATTCACATCAAAAATGTAATTTTACTAATTAGATTATTAATATTTACAGGCCTTCTGATAGTCTGGAAGAATTTTAAAAAAGAGATTATTTAAAATCCAACCATTGGATTTGCAATTTTCATTAAGCGCCACATTCTACTAATGTCTCAGTATCTACCCACTCTTTTGATCTACAAGATTGAGGATTTTAAGTGGTAGCTATTGTGGGTACAAAAAGTGGCGTATACTATAACACTTTAAAGACCTTGAAATATTTAAAGAAAATAGACAAATATCTTAAAATTTTCTCGAAAAATCAAGTTAAGCTCCATATTATGTGAAGATCTAAGGTACAAAGTGGGAATCTCATATGAGTTTATATGTAAAAGATATTAGCATTTTATGGAATCAGCTCAAATTTGGGACAGGGTGTATACATTGACTTTATACCTAAGAAAATGAGGACTTTTGACTATCTAATGCTTAATTAAATTATGCAACTATATTTCCAACTTTGAATATGATGTTCTAACAAAAGAACTTGAAACAAAATTCCTTCATTTACTAGGAGAGATTAGCCACTAAAGGTAAACAAATGCCTGTTTTTTTGCTGTTTACAGGGTGCCTGAGGGGACAAAACTGGGCACCCTGATCTTGCAACCACCCAACAATGAGTTCAGAAGTAAAAATCGGTGTTTTGGGTACCAAGGTTTTGGTCTTCATTCGAGTACGGCCCAAAAGAAGTTCTTTATCTATTGGGGAGTTTAAGAAGTTATCCCCCAGATATTATGAACCTTATCTGAATTCAAAGAAAGTAAGTGACTTAGCTTACGAGCTTCTTTTATCTCCTCATCTCAAAGTTCTTAATGTATTTCATAGAAATATGTGCCAAACCCAGATCATGGAAAGACGGTAAAACTTCAGTGGCAAGATACCGTTGGCTTCTAAGTTACGCTAGCTCCTTCCTTTATATAAGTCGTAACTTTTACTTGTCACTCACAGTAATCTTACTCCCATCAATCTCCTTCTTTCTTAATCTCCTTCATGGCTTGGCAACAAGAATTAGTTTTATCCATGATGATTTCTCACCTTCAAGACGCAAGCGAGTCTGTGAAGAAGGATTTTATAGAACAGTATGAGCGCTCACTTTTCCCTCACTTGGGAACGTCTGTAGCTCAGACCAAATGGCAGACCTATCAAGATATAACTAGGGCAACACCCTGGGGTCAGCAGCACTTTCGTAACAATGTCCGCTTGGCCATGGTTATCGAAGCCTTGGGTTTGGGTCCCCGATACTACTGTGTCATGAGATCAAGACATCTTGGGTTTT
Source organism: Cibotium barometz (assembly GCF_041138505.1). Lineage (NCBI taxonomy): Eukaryota > Viridiplantae > Streptophyta > Polypodiopsida > Cyatheales > Cibotiaceae > Cibotium > Cibotium barometz. The sequence continues at coordinate 28,949,345 of NC_141087.1, forward strand.
CTGAGCGGGTCTTCTTACTCTGGCGTGTTTTCTTCCTCATGAGAAGATATGCCTTTACCCCGTTTTTGGCTTACCTCTCAGAGGTCCTTTTGTTAGAACACCTCATACCACTGAGATAGGTGCAGCAATAACCAACAGAATTATTCCCATAGATGAGTTACCTTATACATGCGCAGCTTGTGAGTGCTACTTTTGTGATCATATGATGGACGGGCTTATGGAAGTGTAAAGAGTTCTTCTATCTTTACTGTATAAGTTTCGAGAATGAATAAAGTTTAAATCTTGTTCTTATCTTGAATCTTGCTCTCTTTGAGACTTTTCTTGGTGGTTAATCTTGATTTAAATTTTTCTCTAAGTCTCATAATTCGTGCATCTTGCGAAATTATCCCAGTTTGCGAGATGAGGACATCTCTCGTTTTTTAAGTGAGGTAGAATGTAAGATTCCTCCCCCAACCCCCCTTTTGATGTCTAGTATCTTCCCCTTTAATCAATCCCTCTTCAGAAATATAAAGACCTTGTTTCTAACTGTTTTAACCTAGAGAGAGAAAATATTCTAGAGAGAGAATATTCAGATTTTTAATATTTTTGGATAGAAAATTATCTCATCTTATTAAAATAAGTTCCCCTGAAACAGAAATTCAAAAAGAACTTTCCAATGTGCAATTAGAATATATTGGAAATGGGTATAAAGGACCTTAGCCTAAGGGTCTAGATTTTCAAAAAAATTTGGATTATGGTCCAATTAAGGTTCCTATGGGCCAATAGCATCAATCCATGTGTAGGGAGGAGATAAATCCAATTTGTAAAAGAAGATACCCAGAAATGAGTAAATGCTCACATAAGATGAAGAGTTGAAAATGTACAAGGTTTATTAGTAAAAAACTATGAGCAATATTAAAAATATGAGATATTTTGGGTATCCAAAAATGAGTAAATGCTCACATAAGATGAAGAGTTGAAAATGTACAAGGTTTATTAGTAAAAAACTATGAGCAATATTAAAATGATTTCATTATGACACATATGTAAGGAAGGGGAGTTCTTTAAAGGAGGTGCATATTTCACATAAGATGAAGAGTTGAAAATGTACAAGGTTTATTAGTAAAAAAAAACTATGAGCAATATTAAAATGATTCCATTATGACACATATGTAAGGAAGGAGAGTTCTTTAAAGAAGGTGCATATTTCACATAAGATGAAGAGTTGAAAATGTACAAGGTTTATTAGTAAAAAAAAACTATGAGCAATATTAAAATGATTCCATTATGACACATATGTAAGGAAGGGGAGTTCTTTAAAGAAGGTGCATATTTCACATAAGATGAAGAGTTAAAAATGTACAAGGTTTATTAGTAAAAAAAAACTATGAGCAATATTAAAATGATTCCATTATGACACATATGTAAGGAAGGGGAGTTCTTTAAAGGAGGTGCATATTTCACATGCTTGAATGAGTTTTAAACTCATAAAAAATTGAGATATTTTATAGATGTGGATGTATGTATGTGGATGTAGATGTGGATGTATAGATGTGAATGGGAATGTGGATATAGATGTATGTATGTATGTGGATGTAGATGTGGATGTATAGATGTGAATGGGAATGTGAATGTTACTTTTATCATTTTTATTTACATGCATAGAAGTATGCATAATGGATAAATTTTTATATCAAAAGTGTTACTTTTATCATTTTTATTTTCATGCATAGAAGTATGCATAATGGATAAATTTTTATATCAAAAGTGTTACTTTTATCATTTTTATTTTCATGCATAGAAGTATGCATAATGGATAAATTTTTATATCAAAAGTGTTACTTTTATCATTTTTATTTACATGCATAGAAGTATGCATAATGGATAAATTTTTATATCAAAAGTGTTACTTTTATCATTTTTATTTACATGCATAGAAGTATGCATAATGGATAAATTTTTATATCAAAAGTGTTACTTTTATCATTTTTATTTTCATGCATAGAAGTATGCATAATGGATAAATTTTTATATCAAAAGTGTTACTTTTATCATTTTTATTTTCATGCATAGAAGTATGCATAATGGATAAATTTTTATATCAAAAGTGTTACTTTTAGCATATTGAATTTCATGCATAGGGATATGAAAAAAAAATGATTATTTTTATTGTAAAAATATTTTTTTAAATGATTATTTTATTGTAAAAGTGTTACTTTTATCACATTTGAAATTCTTGCATAGAGGTATGCATAAAAGATTATTATTATATTGTAAAAATGTTACTTTTATCATAATTGGATTTCATGCATAGAGTTATGCATAAAAGATATTTTTATACTAAAAGTGTGATTTTCATCATAAATAGATTTTTTGCGTAAATAAGATGCATAAAAGATTGATTTTAATTCAAAAGTGTCATTCTCATCTAAAATGAATTTATGCATAGGAAGATGCATAAAAGATTGAATTTTAATTCAAAGTGTCATTCTCATTTAAAATGAATTTATGCATAGGAAGATGCTTAAAAGATTGATTTTTATTTCGAAAGAGTTAGTGTCCTTAAATGGAATGTATGCATAATTAGATGCATAAAGAAATTTTATATCAAATATAAGAATTCCCTTATATTCTATAAATAGATATGGGAAGGGATAGGATGCGATAAGAGATGTATATATGTGGATGTGTGGATGTGGAGATGGGAGTGTGGATGTATGTATGAAGATGAGTGTGGATGTATGAATGAAGATGAGTGTGGATGTATGTATGTGGATGTGTGGATGTGGAGATGGGAGTGTGGATGTATGAATGGAGATGGGAGTGTGGATGTATGAATGTGAAAATGGATGTATGCATGAAGATGAGTGTGGATGTATAAATGTGAAAATGGATGTATGCATGAAGATGTATATGCATAGATGTGAATGTGGTTGTAGATGTGGCTGTATAGATGTGAATGTGGAATGTGGATGTGGATGTATGTATGTATGTGGATGTAGATGTGGATGTATAGATGGGAATGGGAATGTGGAGGTGGATGTATGTGAATGTGGATATAGATGTGGATGTATGTATGTGGATGTAGATGTGGATGTATAGATGTGAATGGGAATGTGGATATAGATGTATGTATGTATGTGGATGTAGATGTGGATGTATAGATGTGAATGGGAATGTGAATGTGGATGTATGTGAATGTGGATGTAGATGTGGATGTATGTATGTATGTGGATGTGGATGTATGAATGAGGACGTGATAGTGGATGTATGTATGTGGATGTGGATGTATGGATGTGGATATGGATGTGAATGTATGAATGTGGATATGGGATGTGGATGTATAAATGAGGATGTGAAAATGGAGGTAAGCATGTAGATGTGGATGTATGGATGTGAATGTGGATGTGGATGTGGATGTGGATGTGGATGTATGGATGTGAATATATGATATGTGAGGTGAAGGAATCTGAAGTGAAGAGATGGAAAATGATATGATATGTGATGTGAAGGAATCTGGATGTGGATGTGGATGTGGATGTGGATGTATGGATGTGAATATATGATATGTGATGTGAAGGAATCTGAAGTGAAGAGATGGAAAATGATGTGATTGGATGAGTACACATATAAATCGAATGTGGAATAATTAATGTGGATTATATGAGGGATAATGTGGAAAAATGAGAGTTAATATAGAAAATTGTATTTGTAAACTGTTTGTAAATGCTGTTTGTAAATGGCTGTTTTATGTCAAGAATGCTGGGAAAGCATTTTGACCGTCTTGTGATTAAGGTCGTGGAGACCCTAACTAATAAAGTTGCAACTGCTGACGGAGAGTCAATGGAGGACGTCTCACGTAGCAAGGTCGGCCGAGGTCTTGACCAGCCTCGGTTCGATTAAAATGGTGAGCTTCCGGTGTACGGTGGATGAGGGACCAAGGAAGCGGCCTATGAGTGAAGCGCTAGGTCACCTGCGAAGGATCCTAGAGGGTGCTGACCATACGGTGCTCGGGCTCTGGGTCGCCTAGGATACCCACGCGTGCGTCGAGGAAGATATTGGAACAAGGAGTAAGAGTTGTTTTGTGAAACCGGGCATGGATCTGGTTGATTGACCTTGCTGGTCTTCAATGGATGAGTCCATGGCTCTTTATATGGATCTGTTGGTTGATCTTGCTGATCTTCAACGAGAGTCCATCTTGATTTTTATAAGTGATTATATTGCCGAGTATTATGGGCTAGGAACTATTGAAAAGGCCCCTGTGTAGACAGGTGGTGACGTTCTAGTTGCCAATGATGCCATAGATACTCTGATGAAGGAATGATGGGAAATTATGAATCAACCGGATAAATTGGAAGATTATGATCAGTGGTACTATGGTTTCATTAAAGGATTGTTTTAAAGTTAGCTGATGTTAAGAAAAAGGCAATTTCATATTGGGTGTGTAAGTGGTGTGGCTAGTTTTATGTTTGCATGAACTTCCGGCTAGGGGGCCTTGGAACTCTTTTCCTTGGTACCCGGGACAAAACCTAACCAAATTCCAAATTGGATCCCATCACTACAGTGGTTGGGTGGTTGGCTAACCCATGGGATCGGATGGGGTTAGGCTGGATTGATGGATCCGTAAATCGAGACTCAATTTCCGTTATTACGATAGATGAAGTAAGTCCCGGATAGTAATTGTTCTATGGATAGGAATCAACGGCTGTGCCTCTTGATGGGGAAAAAAGCGTTGATCCCAATGATCCAAGTGCAAGTTTCTTCCTTGATCTGACCGAGTATCTTTATAGGTGCAGTCGGATCAGTTTGATCATTATTAATGGTCTTGACTACGTTAGAGTGAAAAGTTATCCTGGAGGAATCGCCCGTGCTTTCCGGATAAGGGAAGTTTTTCCGGGTTTGGTTTTGGAAAAACCGACGGATTAGTCTTTTGTCCGGATATCCGTGGACGAGGCCCCGAGTGTGGGACTCTGCCTCGCGCAAGAAGTGCTACTTCCGCTGCTAGTACCCCGAATCCGTTGCGCAGTGGGAACAGGGATCTCACACCTGTCCATCATATGGTCACAAAAGCAGCACTCACAAGCTGCACAAGTATAGGGTAACTCATCTATGGGAATGATTCTGCTGGTTATTGCCGCACCTATCTCAGTGGTATGAGATGATATAACAAAAGGACCTCTCAGAGGCAAGCCGAAAACGGGATAAAGGCATATCTTCTCATGAGGAAGAAAACACGCCAGTAAGAAGACCCGCTCAAAAAACCCAAGATGTCTTGATCTCATGACGCAGTAGTATCGGGGACCCAAACCCAAAGCTTCAATAACCATGGCCAAGCGGACATTGTTACGAAAGTGCTGCTGACCCCAGGGTGTTACCCTAGTTATGTTTTGATAGGTCCGCCATTTGGTCTGCGCTATAGAAGTTCCTAGGTGAGGAAAAGGTGAGCGCTCATACTGTTCTATAAAGTCTTTCTTCACAGACTCTCTTGCGTCTTGAAGGTGAGAAATCATCATGGATAAAACTAGTTCTTGTTGCCAAGCCATGAAGGAGATTAAGAAAGAAAGGAGATTGATGGGAGTAAGATTACTGTGAGCGACAAGTAAAAGTTACGATTTATATAAAGGAAGGAGATTGATGGGAGTAAGATTACTGTGAGCGACAAGTAAAAGTTACGATTTATATAAAGGAAGGAGCTAGCGTAACCTAGAAGTCAACGGTAACTTGCCACTGAAGTTTTACCGTCTTTCCATGATTTGTGTTTGACACATTTTTCTATAGAAGGCATTAAGAATTTTGAGATGAGGAGATAAAAGAAACTTGTAGGCTAAGTCACCTACTTTCATTGAATTCAAATATAAGGGTCACAATATCTGGGGGATAACTTCTTTTACTTCCCAAGAGATAAAGAATTTCTTTTGGGCCATACTCGAATGAAAACCAAAACCTTGGTATTCAAAACACCGATTCTCACTTCTGAACTCATTGTTCTAAATCTTTAAAACAGGTGGGACTCCTGAGAAGTATTCTAGGGAAAGGGTCTTCCTTTTTTTTAAACAGAAACTTTCTTTTATTTTAGAGAGGGAATAATTATAAGATCAGAAAGGAAGATTCTTACTCCAGAGGTTGGGGAGGAATCTTACATTACTTGGATGAATTTGTGCTTGTTTTCTTTGATGACATCTTAATCTACTCCAAATCAATGGAAGAGCATGAGGAGCATGTGCGTAGAGTTCTGCAATTGCTACGCAGACACAAACTCTATGCCAAGAAAAGCAAATGTACCTTCTTTACTCATCAAACTGAGATCTTGAATTCATCGTCTCCAAAGATGGCATCTCAGTAGACCCGGCCAAGGTCAAGGATATTCTAGAATGGCCACCCCCTAAATTAGCTCGTGAAGTTCGTGGGTTTTTGGGAATCACGGGTTGGTATAGGATTTTTATCAAAGATTATGCGTTGGTAGCTGCACCTTTGACGGATCTTCTTAAGAAGGATTGCAAAATAGTGTGGCTGCCAATCCATCAAAGCAGCTTTGATCAGCTGAAGGTTATTATTACTTCTACCCCAGTCTTAAAGCTTCCTGATTTCTCCAAGGAATTTGAAGAGGTTACCGATGCTAGTAGTCTAGCACTTGGTGGTGTCAGGCCAAGAAGGAAAACCAGTCGCTTATACTTCCCACAAGCTGAAGCAATATGAAGCAAATTATGCCACCCATGATTTGGAGCTCTTAGCAGTTGTTCATTGCCTCAAATTATGGAGACATTATCTCTTAGGGAGCAAGTTCCAGCTTGTAAACGGACCACAAAAGTCTAAAGTGGATCTTCACCTAGCCTAACCTCAACATGCAGCAAAGGAGATGGATTGAAATTTTACAAGAATATGACTTTGACATCAAATTCCGCCCTAGGAAAGATAATGTGGCAGATGCACTTAGCCGCAAATCTTTCTTGAATGCAATTTCAATGCCAAATAATCCCATACTGGTCAAGGTGGAAGAAGTCTCATCTCATGATCCAGATTATCAAAGGATGATAAAGTTAGAAGAAGAAGGAGGACATTCAGAGAAAGAGAAGAATCTAATCAAGGGATACTCCACTTATGAAGGAAGCCTCTACTTCAATCACAGGCTATGTATCCCTAAGGATCCTGCTTTAAAGGAACTAATCCTCCATGAAGCTCATGATAGCCCTTCTTCTGCAAGACACCCAGGCTATGCAAAAACATCAAATGCTGTAAGAAGGAGCTTTCATTGGGCAGGCTTGAAAAATACATTGCTTCAGTACTTGAAGTGCTTGTCTCTCATGCCAAAGGATCAAAGCTGAAAGGGTTAAGATGCCTGGAAAACTTCAACCCTTAGATATTCCCCAAATGAAGTGGGAGTGCATTAGTATGGATTTTGTCACAAGTCTCCCCACTGTTCAAGGAGGCATTAGGGGAAGGTTGAGGTCTATAGGGGTCCTTTAAGCTGCCATATTATGATTTTAATGACTTTTTGTTAAAACGTTAAGTTTCTTTGACTTTAGATACCTTCTTGTTCTTCAAACGGCTAGAAGTTTGAATTTCAAAGTTTCCCGCCAAAATTGAATTTGAAATCGAGCGAGCAAAACTATATCATGTGCCATATCTAAGGAAAGAGCTCGACGAGCAGATTCTGGATCTGTAATCTCCGACAAATTTTGAGCTCATATGTAGAAGTTATGGACGTCCGAAATTTCAAAAACTTTTCCCCCCACTTTTTGGAAATGAAAAGTACAAAAAGGCATCTTCTAGAGAATCTTTTGACCACCTTTAATCACCCAACATTTTTGTATATATGACATCACACGATTGGCTCTTTTCCTTAATAACCTTTTAATCACATGGCATCTTAAAGGGCCCCTATAGACCTCAACCTTCCCCTAATGATATGACTCCATTCTAGTAGTAGTGGACTTACTTACTAAAGTAGCTCACCTTATACCAGCAAAGAAGACCTTCAAAGCTTCTGATGTTGCTCGAATATTCATCAAGGAAGTCCTCAAACTTCATGGTCTCCCAAAAAGGATAGTAAGTGATCGGGATTCTGACTTCACTTCAAAATTTTGGCAGTCTTTATTTCAAGCCCTGGGAACTCAACTTTGCTTTAGCACAGCTTATCATCCAGAGACCGATGGCCAGACTGAGAGAGTCAATCAAGTAATTGAAGACATTCTCAGAGCATACTGTGGACGGGAACCAAGAAGGTGGATTCAATACCTTCCGCTGGTAGAATTTGCCTACAATACATCTTATCATTAAAGCATAGGAATGTCACCGTTCAAAGCACTCTATGGACAGGAATGCTTGTCTCCTCTAAATTTCTCTGATCCAACCATAAGAGTTGAGGCATCCAGGAAAATGCTCGAAGAAATGGAGGAACAAACCAAGGCAATCTAAAAGGATATTGAAGCTGCCCAAGATCGACAAAAGCTTTATGCTGACAACAAGAGGTCTGAAAGGATATTCAAGGAAGGAGACAAACAAGTGAGACCCAAATAAAGTTCTCTAATTCGACGGGAGTTACTACTTGAAGCGCCACCTCAACAATCTAATTTCCATTGGGTTATGTGTTTTGGATAACACTAAAGATTTGGGAAGAAATATGCATTGGGATGTGGAATCATTTTGTAATCTTTTGAACGGCATTATGATCATTATAGCAGCTCGTAGATCTTTGCCATCCCAATATGTGTTGTTTACCTTTCTAAATATTACAGATTTTATTCACTTGCAAAATGCTTTAAAAAATTTGAGTGGCATAGCAAAGGAAGAGTATAATGGGGCATTGCATTTTCGACGTGACACAACCGATGCATTGGTGCAATAGAGTTCTTCACATCCTTAGTGTTTTTTAGCAAGGGAGATGCCTTTCAAGGACTAGTAGATGTTCCTGATCTAGGTACACAAGCGACAATATTGGATATTGGACTTCTTGATATAGATAATGAAGATGTTAAAACTATCCCAGACATTGAGTTTCTAAGAATCAAGAAGAATCTTTTGATCAAGCAATGTATTCGAAAGTATTACAGAGAAGGCTGCAAGCTTGTTGATCTTTTCAGTAATGGCTATATCATCAAGCTAGGGCTAGCACTAAATAAGGAAGTGATTTGCCTAGTGGAGAGTATTGAAGATCAAAGAAAGATGGGAACAAGGCTTCTTGACTTTGCAAAGTCAAGAAATGAGCAACCAGTTCCGCCTATTACTAACAATCAAAGGATTACCATGGAAAGATCGAGACATGGTGAAGTTCGTTCATACTTTGATTTGGTGATGTTTTGACTTATTATATCCTTGGTCCATTTTTTAGTAGTATTTAGTTCTTTTGATTTTATACAATGATTTTATTATTTTTGTAGCTCTCTCCAAATTGGGCTTTGGAATCTAGAATCACCAAGTTATGGATCCTAACGTGTTCATTGACAAATTCACTTTTTACATAACCAATTGGTGAATTTGGAAAGCCTACTTAGTGGTCGCACAATGGCTAGATGGTGAATCTGAAAATCTACCTTATAAATCTAAGATGATAGAGCTAGAGATCCTCTCATTTACTTCAATCCTACCCTGTGGTAGATCTAGATTTCAATAGGTCTACAATTTGGTGGAGCTAGCTACCTCTTCAAAGTGGTGGAGCTAGGCCAATGCACCCCCCCAAAGACAGTTTTTGGAGAGCATCCATTTAAGTCTAGCTCTACCATATGGTAGAGCTAGGCCAATGCATTTCTAGCTCCACCACATGGTAGAGCTAGTTCAAATGGAATTCTAGCTCCTTGGTTCTTCTCACGTGCGATGAGCTAGAACCCATTGAAGTCTAGACCTAGAACCTATGGAAGTCTACTGGCTCCACCCATAAAGAAGCTATCTTGATCCCCAACTCAACCACGTGGTAAATCAAGACTTATAAATTCTAGCTCTACCATATGGAAAATCTAAAACATCTAAAATTTTAGCTTTACCATATAGTTGAGTGGTTTTGTGTTTCTCACCTCCACCTACTCTTGGAGCTCAAGGGTGGATCTCAGGGCCTACTTCCAACAAGAGCTCCCTTGCAAACTGGCTCTACCAAATGGTAGAGCTAGAATAATGGGTGTATTTGGAAATCCATTTTAAACCCTCCAATTCTAGAGTGAGCAAGTAGAATTGATAATTGGTATATCCAAACATGATTTCCTTTTAGATTACACCAATAAACATGTGTTAAGAGTGAGTGTTACAATTGTAAATTTTTATAGTTTGAAAGATTGTTGAGTTAATGTTACTTTTTTTTCTTTTAGATCCCGAAATTGAGATATTAGCACCAAGTGAAGTAGCTACGGAATGCCACAATCAAACTGTGGATGATGAGAGCTTCTCCCACACATTCAGTGATGTCCATCCAGAAGGTTTAAAGACAAATGCTGAGAAATGAAATTGGGGTACCTAAATCTCCAACAAATGAAGCAATGGGTGAGAGTTTCCAGCTCGAAGAAGAAGTACCAAGAAGTACCGACACTGCTATCTCCAAGAAGAAGAAGTACCAAGAAGTACCGACACTGCTATCTCCAAGAAATCAGTGTTGACAATTGTGTTGGACCTGAATGGTCTACTACTGAAACGTTGTCAACAACAACCATCTTCAATACATGAAACTATTCAAATGGATTCAAAACGATATATTGTACTAAGGCCAGGATGTATCCAATTCTTGAAGATTTTATTAAAAAATATTAATATTGGGATCTGGTCAACAACGAGACAGAGAGTAATGTTCTTCAAATATTGAAAATATTACAAGACAGAGCAGGAGAGATATTGCCTTTTTTTGTAGTTTAGGCTCAAGAGGCTTGCGAGAAGGATAAAAGTGGTAAAATGGCTAGACCTGATAATCCAACAGTTCAGGCAATGTTCAAGCCATTGTCAAAAATCGCTTCATGTTTTGTTTGTGATGCTCGTAGAACGGTTCTTATTGATGACTCTCCGTACAAGGGATGTGCTTCTCTTGATAATAATTGTATATATCCTACAAAGTTTGATGAAGAAAAGATGGTCGACAATATTCTCATTGATGAGCTGCTCCGTTACTTATTGCAGCTTGATGAGAGTGAAGATGTGCGTGAGATCATTGGCTCTAATCGCTACGGACAACCTCCAGTATCCAATGAAAATAAATACAGAGGTGTGGTAGATTTTTGGAGAAAGCGCAATTTAAATTGGTCACAGAAGATAATCTACAGTGATAGGCTACCACTACTAGAGATTATACAAAAGTTTATCGACAATCAAGAGGTATTAGCGAGACAATATGAAAACAAAAGAGAAGAGATAATAGAAATTATGGCAAAAGAACGAGTCAGTATTGCTAGCATGAGGGGACCACAAGTGACTTCTCTAGCTAGAAAATTGGGTTCTACCACAACACAGTTGAAGGCAACCAATGCAAGGGCTTTCATAAACAAGATGTTAAATGAGTATAATCTTCTCCAACGGGATAGAAATAACTAAGGTACTACCCAACATAAATGATAATTATAACAAAATACATGATTTTATACAATAATTTTGTATTCACAATGAAGAAACTTAATTTATGATGGTTTATTGCAGATTTATTTCAAGGATATTGTTCCAAGGAGTATTCACTTAAAGAAGCCATTTGTCACAAGGATTGTATTTTTTTTGGAGGAATTTTATCTTTTTGTAATCATGAATTGACAAGAAATTTTGTCCTGTTTTTAAAGTAGTGGCAAATGTATTGCTCTTCAGATAATTTTATAAATGTTGGAGTGCACTCTACTATAAGAGGCCTCCTAATTTGAAAATGTATGGAAGCTTGATCTTTGTCTCATGATTTTAATTCCTACATATTTGGACTATGGTAGAGCTAGATCAATGCCTTCTAGCTCCACCTCATGGTAGAGCTAGACTTCAAAGCATTCTAGCTCCACGACATGGTAGAGCTAGACTTGAAAGCGTTCTAGCTCTACCATATGGTAGAGCAAGATCAATGCATTCTAGCTCTTCCACGTCACCACATGGTTGAGTTGGACTTCAAACCATTCTAGTTCTACCATGGGGTCTAGCTAAAATATTTTGATACAGCTCTACCACCTGCTAGAGCTGGACTTCAAATATTATTTCTAATTTTGCCATGGGATCAAGCTAGAATACTTTGATATAGCTCTATCACATGGTAGAACTAGATTTAAAAATATTCTAGCCCTACCACATGGTTGAGCTAGAATAGTGTATTCTAGCTCAACCACGTGGTTGATCTAGATCAATGCATTCTAATTTCACCACATTCTGATACCTGTTAAAGCACATTTTGTTGCGTCTTTTTAGAATCAAATGGAAAGAGTCTTTACATCTTGGGTCATTTTGTAATGCAACTAAAGTCAACATTTTGGAACAGTATATAGTTTAATGTTAGTGTGCATAGTCACATTTGTTTTGTAATTGTTTAAAATTTATCTTTGCATAAGAGTAGTTGTAACATGCCTTCCCCCACAAGCCCACCTTTAAGCATGCTCATTTTTTTCCAGGTCATGTGATTGATTCTAATTGGTAGAGGCAACTTCTTCGTCACAGAGCATTAGTACGTCACATGTCCAAGAAAATCCAGAGTGTACGAAGACAGTTGGTTCAGCACCGTCTTGACCGTCTACGGAAAATTGATGCAAGGTTGCGCTTTGTGCATCCCTTTTTGAGGGGGTTATCATACTGACATGGTATTTGTCAGACCTAATATGCATACCCCTATGCAAAGAGGATGATAGGAGGGCTATTATTCTAAACCTCAATGGTTTGTTGTGCCATGTTGTCGAAACCCAATATGATGAGAAGGATCCTCCTTATAGCAACGAGTTGGTAAAATACCCAATTAACCAATATCGTTATGTCCTATGTCGCAAGGATGCACATGAGTTCTTAGATTGGTGTATTCAATTCTTTTATGTTTTTATTTGGAGCGCATGTAGGAGAACTAAGCTCTCTGGAATAATTGACACAGTATTTCCACAACAAAAGCCCAAGTTTGCAGGTGTTCTCTCACAAGAGCATTGTTCAAAATCCACATGGGTTGTGCAGAATAGACAAGTTTTCTTTAAAAAGCTTGAGACCTTTTGGAGTCTCCATCCTTTGTACAACAAGAAAAATACATTGATAATTGATGATAGCTACTATAAGGTGTTTAAAAATACATTTATAATTGATGATACCTACTATAAGGTGTTTAAAAATGAGCGAGGAACCTGGTTAATAGTCCCAAAATTGTACCATCAATCTTCCAAGGAAAGGTATAGTTTTTTGACAGAAGATTTAAGAAATTGGTTGTTTTTATGGCTACAGAATGAAGATCGGCAAGAGTATACATGGGATAATGCCTTTGAAGAAAAACCTAACCAATTCTCAGATGATGTGATGAAGAAATGGCTTGAAGAAGAGAAATTGGAAGTAGAGAATAGGAAAAAGACAGAGGTGTGGAAGCGACAGCAGGAGGTTGATGTTGAGGCAGAGAGGCAGGAACAACTTGAAATTCAAAGAAAGCAACGAGAGGAGGCTGAAGCTGAGGCAGAGAGGCAAGCAGAGAGTGAAAATCAAGCAAAGCAATAAGAGGAGGCATCATGAAAGTAATACACCACCATGAAGCTCATTTTGTTTGTCCGTAATATAATCAAATGTAGAGGATGCAAGTAGTTTGGCCTTTTTTTAATGTAATAAAAGTCCATATATTGAAATATGATATTGTAATCAGGCCTCTTATGGAGCATACTGTTCAAATGTTTGCCTTTGCAAAGCATTGAACAAATGCTAGCACAAGCAATAAATTCATGTTCATTTACAATGTCTTATTATAATTGAGTCATAAATGGAGTGCATCCTTCTCTAAGGGGACTTCTTTTATCCTTTTATCTTTTGGTCAAACTTTGCAAATTATTATTTTTTTTAGTAGAGTAGGTGAAGACTTTTAACTATCATTTTGATAAAGAGCATCCTACTGTAAGGAGACTCTTTCTATCTTTAATAATGTTAATTTAGTTGTGTATATAAGGAAACTTTCACCATGTCGAATTATAAATTCTTGTTTATTTAGTCTTTGTTCATCACAATGCAGTCTTAAAATTGGAGAGTGCATCCTACTCTAAGGGGTGTATCTATAGGTATGTAAGCATGTATATATAAATAGTGTGCATGTGTGTGTGTGTGTGTGTGTGTGTGTGTGTGTGTGTGTGTGAGAGAGAGAGAGAGAGAGAGAGAGAGATTACATGTAAGATGCATTTATTTGAGAGGGAGCACACCTCACTACTCATCCCTACCATTAAAATTTAATCTAAAATTTAATTAATTAAAATTATATATATATGTGTAAATCTATTTAAGTGTGTGTGTGTGTGTGTGTGTGTGTGAGAGAGAGAGAGAGAGAGTTTCTATGTGAGAGAGTGTGCGTGAAGACAGAGAGTGTGTGTGTGTGTGTGTGTGTGTGCATGAGAGAGAGAGAGAGAGAGGCTGAGAATTTCTATGTAGGAGATAGTTTGTGTGAGAGGAGATAGTGTGTGTTTTCATTAGTGTATGTGCAATGTGTAC